>NC_041737.1:43385860-43690997 GCF_004115215.2 Ornithorhynchus anatinus | reverse complement strand
GAGGGGGAGACAGAGGCCCCCAGCTCCCCTCAAATGGAGCATGAGAGGAGCACCTCTCTCCTGCTGTACAATGCTGGGAAGCAGAGGAGGAGCACTACTCTCCTGCTGTACAATCCCAGGGAGCACCCCCCATTAAATTGGACCCAACATGTAAATGAGTTGTCATTGGCTGTTCATCTCCAACTCAAGACCAAACAGGAAAAATGGGTTGGTTGCAGTATGAGGGATTTAGGTTAGCCATAAGGAAGAAATATCTGGCAAGGTTGGTCTTAAAACGAGACCGCATAATCAAAGGAGATGGTAGGATTGGTTATTTTCTAAAGGTTGTCCTGGTCCCAGTCAATTTCCCTAGGATATTCCCATTCTCTAAGTGGGTCCAGCAACCTATGAAAGGTGGTGTCAGAGCTGGGGAAGGGGAAAAATCAGGATAGCTGGAAAGATTTGGAAGAGAATGGGAAGTAACAGACAGTGTAAATAATTGAGATGAAACTGCAAGGCAGAACTGAACCTTCTTGATGTACGCCGGATGAAAGGGGCAAGGATAAATAATATTTAGAGTCAGTTCTTCCATAACTCATGTGTTCGCTCAGTGTTTTGGCTAGACGGTAACAGTGGCTTTAGGGAGGGTTTTTCTCACAAGTTGCTTCCATCTGGATACAGCACAATGTGGTGTCAGGAAAAATGGTTGTATATCTGCACCTATTAGGGTCACTACATTGAGAGTTTGCCTTATTGGGGCAAGAATTCAACCCTTGGGTTACAAAAGATCTGACTAAACTGGCATTTGGCAGGAAAAAAAAATAGGCGAATTTAATTTGGGAGAATTATGATTGCTTCATGGCACTGATTAAGTGCTTACTCTTTGCCTATCACTGTGCTAAATGCTCAGGTAGGTACAAGGCAATCCAATTGGACACAGACCCTGCCCTACTTGGGACTCATAGAAATGTCACAATTAGCCCCTTAAGGTTACTGCCTTATTAATGTAGAATGTTTAGGAGAACAGTGAAACTTCTATCTTCTTCACCTCATACCCTATGTAACCTGTACAGTGATTAGTGAACTTTTGTAAAATGGCTGTGAGCAGGGAATGTGTTTACGAACTCTATTGTACTGTACTCTCCCAAGCACATAGAATAGAGCTCTGTGCTCAGTAAGCCCTCAGTAAGAATATGGCCTAGTGGATGGACCATAGGCATAGGAGTCTGAAGGACCTGGCTTCTAATCACAGCTCTGCCACTTGTCTACTGTGTGATTTTGGGTAAATCACTTAACTTCTCTGCCTCACTTGCTTCATCTGTAAAATGGTGAATAAGACTGTGAGTCCAGAGACTGTGTCCAACCTGATTAGCTTGTATCTACCTCTGCACTTAGCACAATACCTGGCACATAATAAATTCTTTAACAAATACCATCAAAAAATACCAGTGATCGATTCTGAATGGTTCTGCCTTTTCAGCTTCCTAATTATTCTTCTTCAATCTTTCCAATCCAACTTACCACACTCCGAGTTAAGTTGAGGCTTCCCCACATTACTGTTCCGGAGACACCGAGGGCAGCACACTCTCCAATCGTATTTACGAGGTCAATCTGGCCATGTATGAGAGAATTAATCCAGAAATTAAGAGATTCATCACATAAAGGTGGCAGGGACATTTAAAGGTGTGCAGAATTAATAAGTTCTGTGAAAAGCAGCGTGGTCTAGTTGATAGAACACGGGAGTCAGAAGGACCTAGGTTCTAATTCTGGCTCCACCACTTGACTGCCATCTGACTTGGGCAAGCGATTTTACTTTTCTGTGCCTCAGTTACTTCATCTGTAAAATGTGCATTATGACTGTGAGCCCCATGAAGGACAGGGTCTGTGACCAACCCGATTTGCTTAAACCCACCCCAGCTCTTAGTACAGTGCTCAGAACATAGTGAGTGCTTAACAAATATCACTATTATCAATAATAATAATAATAATAACAATCACTGGGGCTCTTAGCTCCAACAGAATCCAGCCAGAATCCTACTGGCCAGTAGAGGGCGCCAGTTGCACATGAGTACAGATGTTTCATCCTCTTTGAAGTAAGAAAAAACTTCCCTTCAAAAACTTCTAGTTGGTGAGTAGTTGCTTTACACTAACAGTTCACAATTCCCAGCAAGAATGTGTAGCAAATTGTTACAGGAGAAGAGTAAAGGATATTAATTCCATTTACTCTGTTATCCAGAGTAGAAAGCACTGCCCAGTGAAACATTTATGGGCCAATCAACTTTTTGGCCTAGTTTTCAGAGGCCCCCAAAACAGTTCCATTTAAAGAACTGGTTTTAACTGTTGAGCGTAGCTTCTTCAGCTTCTATATTAGCTAACCTTTGGCTTTGAAGAAGAGGCTGCGAAATGTCCCCTTCTCTAGACTGTAAACTCACTGAAGGTATGGAATGAATCTGCCAACTCTGTTGAATTGTTCTCTCCCAAGTGCTTAGTATAGTACTCTGTTGTATTGTTGTCTCCCAAGCGCTTAGTATAGTACTCTGCACCCAGTAAGCGCTCAGAAAATACCACTGATTGAGATCCTTGTGGACAGGGAAACTGTCTACCAACTCTATTGTATTGCACTCTCCCAGGAGCTTACTGCAGAACACACAGTAAATGCTAGTAAATACCTTTGATTGATTATTTTTTAATGGTATTTGCTAAGCACTTATTATGTGCCAGGCACTGTACCAAGCTAATCAGGTTGGACACAGTGCATGTTCCACATGGGGTTCACAGTCTTAATCCCCATTTTCCAGATGAAGTGATGAAGCACAGACAAGTTAAGTGATTTGCCCAAGGTCACACAGCAGACAAGCGGCGGATCTGGGATTAGAACCCAGGTTGGTCAGACCCCATGCTCTATCCACTAGGCCAAAGTACTTGGATATTCGATCCATATGGCTCTCCAAAAGCTAAGGGGCATCAAAATACCCACAGGCCACACTTAGTCTAGTCCCAAGCCTCACCTGAGAGAGATAGTTGGAAGGAGCATTTGTGAAAACTGGACGTGTGTAGACAAAAATCGGAAGGGGATTCAAGGGGTCGGCTACTTTAGAAACCCGGATGGCTTCTTGAACTCGGTTCCGGACGAAGAGCGGAGCATAGCCGGAGTTCCGTAAGCCGGTATCCAGGTAGATGGATGGGAAGAGGGCCGTGCTCTCCTTCCACAGCCATTGCAGCTCATCGTTTCTGGCTTTTTCGATATCAAAGCAGCTGCCATTATAATTTGGGCTCTTGTAGTTGTGGTTGTAGCAGTCTGGGAAGAGGTAAAACCCCCACAGACGGTTGGGCCGAAGCGTCTTCCCCAGCTTCAGAGACTGTTGCATGAAATTCCGCGCTGCCTTTTCGAAATCGACTTTGGCGATGTTCCAGGCTTCAGAGAAATTTAATGTCACATCTTTCTGCTGTACCAGTTCAATCGACCGGTTCCTGTAAATGTCTTTCGGCTTCCAGTTCCGGATCCACAGAGGCCTCCAGTTCTCCCAGTCGATGACGGCTAGACCGGATTTTTCTGCTGAGGGCATGTAGTTGACAATGTCCTCCTTGGCTTTAGTCAAATGGAGGTCCAGGGGGCAAAGCTGAGGAAGCCCTGTATTCACACTTTTCCCCGTGACTTCATCTATATAAGGGTAGTAGCCCAGCCTATCAGTGTAGAATAAAGTGATATTCTGCCCCTTGATTTCCTGGCGAGTGCTGCCCACCAAGGAGAAGAGACTCATATCCAGTTCTACGTCATGTTTCTGGGCACAGAGCTCTGTTGGGGCATTCCAAGCTGAGAGAAAAGGCAAATTTGGGATCATGGGGGGTGCTTGAATATCCAAGGCCATGCACCAAGGAAGCAATTGAAGGACAACTGCTACCCAGGATGCTTGGCAGCAGACAGCCCAACTCCCAGAGGAGAGATGGGGAAGTCTTGACATTCCGATTTTGGAGGGAAAGCTATACTAGTCTGGTGGGAAGTGCACACGTCTGGAAGTTAAGAGACCTGGGTTCTAGGATAGGCTGTCACTGGCTTGCCTGGATGACCTCAGAACTCTCTAGAACTCAGTTACCTCATCAGAAAAATGGGGATAACAAAACCTGCCTCTTTCCCTACCTCAGAGAGATATTGTGAGGCTAAAACTAAATAACAGTTATGAAATTGTTTGGAAAAAAAACCCAGTTCTTTTCAAATTCAAGGTCTATCAAGGTACTCGGAGTTCTGACTGCTTTGGGTGAGTGGAGATGTTTTCAAATTTCTCCCAAAAGAGTTGTAAGCTGCCACTCTGTGGGAGAAGCAGATGAGATGTGTGGTTTTTTTTTACCAGAATCTTCTCTTTGGTTTCTTGCTCCACGGACAGGGACTTCTTGCCAAATGTTACACCTAAATTAAGAAGAGAAACAAGAAACTCATTTCAAGCTACTTTTCAAACCAACATTATAGCAAATGTTCTTAGTGTTCATTATTTTTATTTGAAATGTGGAGAGCAATTCATAAACTCATTTTTGGATCAATTTTCAGAAATTCGTCCTAGGGACTTTCAGATAATGAACATATTTTTAAAGTGTAAAGAAATAATTTTACATATGTTAGACATGGAAGTTTTCCTGAGACATGGAAGTTTTCCTAGATGATAGACTTCATTGATGCCTACCACCTTTCTCTTGGTTGTTTTGGTTCTCTCCTTCCCCACCGTCGGGATTTTCTTCCTCGTCTCTCCAACTGGAAAAGGCTTCCTATTTTATATTATTCAAGCACAATCCTTCCCCTTCTCCAGACCCACCTTTTTCAATAAATCCCAGGCTTCGGCAAAGCGGTGAGGCCAAGCAGAAGTTGCATAAATCCACTTACCTTACTCAGTTCTCTGACAGAGAGGCACAATTGCTTCTTGGAACTGCATTACACTAAATTTTTACAGTGAACACACACTGCCTGGTGTTTAAAATTAATAGATGGTCTTATATGTTCAGGTCCAGTCAGAAGGTTTGGGTTATTTTTCCCAATGAAGAGATGAATATATGCTGGTGTTTCCCATTTATAAATGTTGATAAAGTCACCCTTATCTTGGTCCAAAAGTCAACATTGTTAAAACGTAATAATGATAATTGATCTAGGGTTATAAAAATTGCACTTAGTCTGTAGATCGCTAGACTTCACGTCTCTCTGAATTTGAATCTTATTAAGATTGCCCTAGGCAGGACAACCAGATTTCAGAAAGAAGATGAACTACTGTAACCTTGTGGGATTTTATGTTGTTCAAAGATTTTTCTCCTCCAGTGGAAATAAGGTCCTTAAATGTGGGAACACACCATATTATTCAGTCCTTAATTAGTTGTGTTATTGTTAACAAGCTTACTGTCACATTTACTCATAATTGCCCCACTTGTTTGCAGTCCCAAAACAAGAGAGGGACAATTAAGTGGGTATTTACCTCTATCAGTCTGGGAAGAATAGAAAGAGAAGATGAGGAAAGGAGGGGGAAAAGTTAGAGGAGGATAAGAGGGTACAGACTGCTTCTTTAAATACCGTCGATTGATATATTTCTAGAAATATTCTATGGTACTCACAATCAATCAATGGTATTTATTGAGCGTTAATTGTACACAGAGCACTGTACTAATCAGAGTGAATTAATTCCCCTCAGTCATGATGTGTTGTTTGAATTCTTACCTTTTAGCTCCTCCTCCCCTGGTTCTTTGCAGTCTTAATGAATTAACTACCCCAACTACACTGTCCTATTACCCCCTTTCTTCTCCTCTTCATCTGGCCCACCTGTGTTCTCATGTTTTCACTCTACTGCTCTCCTACTCTAACCCTTTGCAGTAGTAATGAATTACCTACCCCACCCTGAGTTGTCACATTCTCACCCATCTGTTCCTCTTCTTTCCCATGCCCGTATTTGTGGTTACCACTGCTTACAATTTTGTGATACCAAAAATAATCTCTACTTCCTCTTCCAAAATTGGGATAGGCCAATTATGTGAGTAAATATGGTAAATTCCTTACAGTTTAGTTCATATTCCATATAAAGAAGTGCGAAAGATACAATTTACATTTCTGAGTGTAAGTTTGGGTACTTGTAGAAATAAGGGATAATAAAACACAATAATTTCTGCAAACAGTCAGCGATATTTATTGGGTGCTTATTCTGTGCAGGGTTCTATACTAAAATCTTGGAAGATTACACTATAATAAATATATACAACCCCTGCCCTCAAGGAGCTAACAATCTAGTGGGGAAGAGAGGTAGGCCACAAACTATAAAGAGATGCACGTGAGTACTGTTTTAGGGTGGGAATGCAAGTGGTAATTACCTAAGTGCTTAGTGGGAAAGGACTCAATGCAGTGGTGACACAGGAGGGAGGGAAGGTAGAGTGGGGAGATGAAAGATTAGTCAGGAAAGATTCCCTGAAAGAGATGTGGTTTTAGTATGACTTCAAAGATGTAGATAAAGTTATTCAATTTTCCCTTGAAAACTTTAAAGCTGAACATTTCCATTTGTTTTCTTCACTAGTAAAACATTATTAATTATAAGAACTTGAAGATGGAAGATTTCAAGCAGGTAAATTATTTGTAAAAAGGCCAGAAAAGAACTAATTCTGGCTCTGCATTTGCCAGCTGTGTGATTTTGGGCAAGTCACTTAAATTCTCTGTGCCTGTTTCCTCATCTGAAAATGGGGATTCATCAGGTTCTCCCATATACTTAGACTGTGCTACCCATGTGGGACAGGGACTCTGTTTGACCTGAATATTTTGTATCTATCCCAATGCTTAGTACAGTACTTGGCACATGGTAAGCACTTAACAAATGCCACAATTATTATTATTATTCACACATTCCATAGGTTCTCAGGTGCTTGCTTTTATTATTTCTAGGACCAGATAATCAATAGTATTTATGGAACACTTTTGGCACACCAAGCACTATACTAAATGTTTGAGATAATAAAATAATTAGTAGACAAAATTCCCACCTCCAGAGTGTACAATCTAGAATAGGAATTTATCATCTAGATAAGATTTTGTGCTTCTTTGCCACTGTGGCAGGAAGGTTTATAAGACACTAGTATAGATAACACATTGGAATCATTGAATGACAGGGTTTGAGGGTCACAAGGACATTATGTCTGGCCCACTGCCAAAAGGCAATAATGCCCTTAGACTATTCTAGAAGTTGCCCCACCTCTTCTCAGCTCCAGAACCTCAAATTCCACATCCTCTCTTGATTCATTAATTCATTCATTGTGGTACAATGAAGTGTTTCTGGTGCAAACACTTACTATGTGACAAGCACTGTTCTAAGTGCTGGGGTAGATACAAATAAATCAGGTCATACACAGTCCCTGTCCCACTTGGTGATCACAGTCTAAGTCTGAGGGAGAATGGGTATTGAATCCCCATTTTACAAGTAAGGAAACTGAGGCATACAGACATTAAGTGACTCGTCCAACTTCACTCAGCAGGCAGGCAGAAGAGTTAGAATGAGAACCCAGGTCTTCTGGCCCCAGGCCCATGCTCTTTCCACTGGGCCATGCTAGTTGATATTCTTTTCCAATTTTACCCTCAGCACATTAACCCAGCATGAGGGACATCTTTTAGATAGTGAGCCCCCTGAGGGACAGGGTCGATGATGTCTAATTCCCAACTGTGTATTCTTTCCCCATGCTTAGTGCAATGTTCTGCACTCAGTAAGTGCTAAATAAATACTATTACTACTAGGTAGTAGTCCAATGTCTTGGTGTGGGGGAGTATGGGAGTGCCAGCAGACTGGCTGGGCAACCAATTGGTGAAGAAGGAAACAATGTCCACAGGGCAGGGTGAAGGTTATCACCAAAGGGATAGGTGGATTGAGCTATAAAGAGAGATAGAAGAAACTCCAGCAGTCTCTCTCTCTCTCTGTGTGTGTGTGTGTGTGTGTGTGTTTGTGTTCCTGTTAGATCCTTCTTGTTCATCCTCAGAATCCAGAGGAGTAATCTTGGGGCTGGCAGGCCATCTGATGCCTGACTTGACTTCTGAAATCAACCAAAGAGTCAAGAATAATCTTGCTGGAATCTTGGAGGGGTTTTTTGTTTAAATATACTGTTAAGTTCTTATTGTGTGTCAAGCACTGTTTTAAGCACTGAGGTAGATCCAAGGTAATCAGGCCAGATACAGTCCCTGTCCCACAGAGGGCTCACAGCCTAAATAGGAGGGAGAATAGGTATTGAACACTTATTTTGAAGTTGAGGAAATTGAGGCACATAATAGTTGTAGTCATTGAGTCGGTCATATTTATTGAGTGTTTGCTGTGTGCAGATCACTGTATTAAGTGCTTGAGAGAATGCAATATAACAATAAACAGACACATTCCCTATCCACAGTGAGCTTACAGTCTAGAGGAAAAGTTTACAGTTTAAACTTGTCCAAGATCATATAGCAGGCAAGTGGCTGTGTCTTGCCACATGTGCCTGGCACATAGTAAGTGCTTCGCAAATATTATTCTCCCCTCAGCCCGCAGAAAAAAAAAAAGTGGAATTAGAGCTGGAATTAGAACCCAGATCCTCTGGCTACAAAACCATCCTCTAGGCCATGTTGATTCCCAGGTTTGCCAGATGGTTAACAGATAAGGGGTGTCAGAGACAGAGAAACAGAGATGAGGAAAGCAACAGTCTGATTTTCTGAGTTGAGGCATATAAAATGCTGCACTGACAAATGGCATGCCCCAGTCAAGACAAGACAGCTGAAACTCCTACAAGAAGGAGGGAGAGGTGAAGGGAGAATGGGGTGGGGCTGTGTGAACTCCAACCTGAATGAGACTAAAGCCCTGGAACAGGCAACCAGTTGAGAAGGTTTGTGCTTCTTTGAACAAACAGCAGATAGAGGTAAAGGTGAAGGTAGTGTGGGAAGGGAAGACTATTTCTTTTGCAGGGGGAGGGGAAATCAGTAGAGATTGGGGGTTGGGGAACAGCACTTATGCTCATATATGTAATTTATTTATTTTTATTTTATTATATTATATAATCAGTCAGTTGCCTGACATGTGAACATGGCAAGTCACTTCACAGCTCTGTGTCTCAGTTTCCTCATCAGTAAAATAGGGATTTAATACCTGTTCTACTTCCTACTTAGACTGTGAGCCCTATGAGAGAGGGACTGTGTCCAACCTAATTAACTTGTATCTACCCCATCACTTAGAACAGTGCTTGACACATAGTAAGTACTTAACAAGTACCTTAATTATTTTTTCTGAAATGTTTAAAGAGAAAATTTTAAAGACCAAAAGAGACCTCCTTCCTAAAGTCAAAACAGTGGGCATATGGCAAGTTTCCATTCTAAGATTCTTCAAAACCATTTTAAAACAATAATCACCCCAAGAAATGGCTTTGTTGATTAGAGATATTAATGGATTACTAAACCATCTGATCACATTCCCAAAAGTCCCTCAGATCTGTCTCTTCAGCCATTAGAGTGCAGAGTGGACTCCAATTCTGAATGATAACTTTTAAAGCTTTCTCAAAGGCTAAAGACAACTACTAAAAAAGACACAATGGTGATGCTACAGTAAATGGAAAGTTTGCTAAAATTATGAAAATTGGAGATCATTTTCAAACATCACTTTGCTTGCTCAAGGTGGTGGGTGTTTCCACCAGAAAGTCTGGGCTACATCAGAGTAGAATCAACAAGGCCAAGTGCTAGGCGGGGCTGGCTTCTTTCCCACTCTTCTTTCCCCACCCAACCTAACCTTACCCCTAGCTTTCTCCCCAACTCACTACCAACCCCCTGACACTGAAGCTGCTGTTGCTGCCAAAATAATCTCCACTTTGGGCTTCTGGGCTTTCACAGAGGAGGGAGGTCATGGATGGAGCTGGGCCTGTTGACAGCCCATGAGACCTAACTGGTGGGGCCGGCTTCATCTTTCGAGGAATGTAGCAACAAACCAAGCTCAGGATTTGAACCCAGGTCTCTAAACTCTCAGCCCCAGTAGCTTTCTCCAATGTTTAAATGTTTGTGTGTATGTGTGTGCATGTGTGTGTATAACAGAATGATTATAGGTACTTTGTCTATTTCACTTCACTCAGCAAACTTTACAGTTTAATGTAGCATCACTGTTGTGTTTTATTAGTGGCCTTTATTCTTTGATAAATAGACAAAATGTTTATAACGAAGACTAGGGACAGTGCGGAAGCAGTGTGACCTAGTGGAAAGGGCACAAGACTGGGAGTCCCCTGATTCCCAGTCCTGTGGTCTTTCCACTGAACCATGCTGCTCTCACCCCGAAGCCCAGAGCCTCTTTTAAGCCATGGCCCCACCATCTCCTCCATTTCAGGGAAGAGCTGGATCAGGGGGTGAACAATATGCAGCTCGCAAGCCAGTTCTGACCAAGCAGATATACTCAGCTGTACTTTGGTAATTCAATCCTCCCCTTGCTTCTTTTTCTTCTACTCCCAATCCACAAAAAGGACAAAGTGGCCCACAGGCCAGAATGATAGCCCACCCTTAATCTGAGGTGCCTTCTATCCTCTGAACCGAGGTTTCACCCTCATTACATCTTCCTCCAACTTCCCTTCCTTTTCTGCCTCCTCCTCTGTGGTTGGAGCACTCACAACAAATGCAGAGGCTAGGGGAAGGTGGGGGAAAGCCCTTCAAGGGTAAGCATTATATCTACCAACTTTACTGTATTGTACTTTCCCAAGCACTCGGTACAGTGCTGTATCCACAGTAAGTTCTCATTGACTACTGCAGCTTGGTCTAGTGGTTAGAGCCCAGGCCTGGGAGTCAGAGGTTCCTGGGTTCTTATCCTGGCTCTGCCACTCGTCTGCTGTGTGACCCTGGGCAAGTCACTTCTCTTCTCTGGGCCTCAGTTACCTCATCTGTAAAATAGGGATTAAGACTGTATTCTCCCTAGCACTTAGTACAGTGCCTGGTGCACAGAAGGGCTTAACAAATACCACAGGTTATTATTATTATTATTATTATTATTATTACCACCATTAGGTGACTGTTGGTGTCCTCAGCCCAGGAAATTGGGGTTTCCCAATACCACAAAGCCAGTTTCCCTCCCTCCTGATTCCCTTCCTCTTGTAGCATCCCTCGCTAGCCCTGGCTCCTGCTCATGAGGTTGCTATTACCAGGGGGATCCAAAAGGCCCCTTTCCCAGGCATTCATCCAGGAGCCAGGCAGGGGCCTCCATGCCACTCTACACTCTGTAAGTGTAAGTATAAGTGTAAGAGGCACTTATACACCTCTGACAGTGACAGTGTTGGTCACCAATCACTCCGGGAAAAATAATAGAAAAGAATGGAAATGCTGGGCTCCATTCAGCTCTATACTCAGTTAAGAGTGTTCATTAAATTGAAACTTTGAGGCATAAGAAAGGCACAACTCTTCCCCAGGCCAAAGAAACTTCCAGTGGATAATCGCATAATAAATGCCATTGTCAAAACTTTCTAAGCCCTCATCTAATTTAGACATTTGTTAATAGCTTTCTCTTTTATATGCGTTTCGAGGCCTGCCTTAGAGAAGCTGCCTTTGGTGTTTTCAGTGGAGGAGTGCTGAACACTGGTCCAGGCAGTAGGCTAGGTTGAGTGGAGTTACTGCAGACAGTTCTGTTCTCTCTAGATCATCAGAGGGGCTGGGCAATCAATCAATCACTTGAATTTTATCACTGCATGCAGAGCACTGTACTAAATGTATAGTATAATGGTATAGTATAATGGTACACTACCACTTGCGTCTAGGATATAGTATATATAACGTCAGCCAATCAATTGTATTTCTTTAGCACTTACTGTGTGCAGAGCAGTGTACTAAGTGCTTGGGAGAGTACAGTATAGCAGGGGGATACGTTCCATACCCACTACCAGTTCATAATCTAGAGGATGAGTTTACCATGCAGTTGTAAGAGTCCCTTTGGGAGAAGGCTGTTTCTTGCTGGTCTCTTTGCCAGTTTTCTGTGTGTTGCAAGTGGTACTCGCCCAGAGGACAGATGAATATCTGGGTATACTACCACTTGGGTCTAGAGGGTCTAGGATATAGTGACGAGCTATAGTATATATAATCAATCATATTTATTGAGTGCTTACTGGATGCAGTGAACTGCACTAAGTACTTTGGAGAGTACGCTATGACAGTTATACTATACAGAGTAAGAAGTGGGTCTCCCCTCTCCCTTCCACAATCACCACAACCCAAGATTCAGGGAGGAGAAAAAAAAAATCAAGAGATGCTGCTAAAACCACAAATTGTCTGTAGGCTGGAATGCTTTACTACCTGCAGGAGGCTGAGGATCTGTGGGTGGTGGGGGGAAGGAGAAGTAGGCTGCCTTGGAGAAGTACATGGCCTAATGGAAAGAACACAGACCTGGGAGTCAGAGGTTCTAATCCCAGTTCTGTCACTTATCTGCTCTGTGGTCTTCCATTTCTCTGCTCCCCAGTTTCTTCATCTGTAAAATGGGGATTCAAGACCAGTTCTCCTTCCTACTTAGACTGTGAACTCTGTGTGGGACAGTGACTTTGTTTGACCTGATCATTTTGTATCCACTCTGGTGTTTAGTAGTGTTTGGCACGTAGTAAGCTCTTAAATGTCACCATTATTGTTATTCTTGGAACAAAATCCCCAAAGATGGCCCAGAATAGGTGATTCTCCTTCACCTGTCTTAGAGGACACGTGCTATTTTATCCCTCCCTCCCCATCCCTTCAGAATCAACTGATGGTATTTATTGGGCACTTAACTTTGTGCAAAGGACCATACTAAGCACTTGAGAGCAAGAGGAAGCTCAGGGACAGATCCTGAAGACAAGAGGTTGGTGTTCTTGCACAGAACCATAGATGGGGTAAATATGAAACTCCGTTCAGGGCAATCCCCAAACTTAAAAAGAAACTTTCCATTTCCCAAGTCCCAAAGTAGCCATCACAAAATCCAGACCTTTCTCACATCCAAAAGGAAGCCCATTGACTCTTAATCTAATAGTGAGAGAACACAGTTCAAAACACATAAGTTTTTCCACAGCACAAAGAGGTTTGAAGTCTGAGAAATTCCTGCCTTAGTTCATTCAATCTAGACTCCATCTTTTTCCTTTTAAAATTTAATTTTTGTTTAGTTTATCCTCTGAGCCCTTCCTTTTGTATCTGTAAATACCACATTCCCATCACTATAGATTATAAGTCCCCAGTGGCCTGGGTAAATATCTCAATCTCTTTCCCTAGTCTTGGATAGTCCTTCAAGAGTTGTGAGTACTTGATAAGTGACATTATTGTTGCTACTTCTAGACTTCCCTGCATCTTTAGGTACCCAGAGCTACTATGCTTTTGAGATTCATGTTTACAATCTCAGAGAAAAGATTACCTGTTGGCACCTTAGTGGACAAAAACAAATCACTGCCTGCCTTCGAAATGCAGTTGACTTTGTCCACAAATACTCTGAATGGCCAGCTCACCAAGGAAACAAGTCGTTGGTAGGTACCACTACCTAATGTATGCACATTTAAATATCCTCTTCTACCACCTGACCTTCAGGGAAATTAAGTGCCCCATTTACTACTTTCATTTCAGTTGCTGGGTTTCTGTTTGAGGGATGCCCTTCCCATCAAGAACACTTTGAATTGTTTAACCACAATTGACAGTGGAGCAATCTGTCAGCTAGAATATACAAATTCAAACTGAAGAGCTACTTTCTGCTTGCCGGAGTTACCTACATTAAACTAACTGAAAAGCTCAAATAATTATGAACAGTTTTATAAACACAAATTACAGTCCATATTTTCTCATTTAACAACCAAACCATTCCCTTGTATACCAACACAATAGCAATTCCCAGCCCAGAGATTACCCTTCAGGTTAACTGAATCTTGTTAGTATTCTTTGTTTCTTACCCTTAGGTGCTGCTGTTGACAAATAAATTGTTCAAAATATGGAATGTACTAAACCCATGACAGCTATCCATCAGCTCTCTCCACAGGTATCCACAATTAGTGACAGTCTAGGCAACTTCTATGGCAACCAGCTTTGTTATGTAGCTGAGGGGATGGTCACTAAGATTCAGAAATTTCTGTGATCATAGGAAAACAGTAACCTCTGAAGTTGGGACTAATCAATATTTCTGGAACACTCTACCAACAGATAACAGACTAACCTGTCCAAACTCTGCAATTAAGACGAATAAAAATAAAACTTTACTTTTAATTTTTCAAAATAAATTCATTACAAATACTTACCTCTAAAGTATCAGGAGGTCAGGAGTTACTCTGATGAATCAAATGACCTGAGCACTATTTAACCTGTTTGGTCAGAAAGGGCAGTGCTTGTGGCTAGCCAATTAGAGTTTAACTGCAACAATGTGTACTTAATTCTAATGAGAAGTTGGAGTGGGTTGGGAGGATTTGTTGGTTGTTTGGGTTTTGGGGGGCTGTTGTCAAATTTAAATTTCAATAGCTGTATTGGTTTGTTAAGATAAGCAAGAACTTCCAAACAGAATCCCCCAAATGCCCTGAATTACCATGATAAAATGATTTTAGCCTTTGAGACTTCGCATTACTGAACACAGATATTATAAATACGCCAATAAAATAAGCAAATGTAATAGATGTATAATTGCTCTGCACACAGTGAGCATGCAGTAATTGCCACTGATTGATTGACTGAAGAAAATATTATATCTGCAGCTAATGGTAAGTTCCATCGCTTCAAAAAAAATCCTTCTTAGAAAGGACTTAGAATTTTCTGAATTCAAAGTGCTGTCCTGATGGATTATTACAGTGTGAGGAACTACTTTATATTAATGAATTTGGACTCTTTTAGCAGAGTCTCCTTGTCTAAGGAATTCAGATAATTGGGTATTAGAAAGTAAATTCAGAAGCCAAAGCTTGCCATTTAAAAAAAAAAGTGTACAAACTAGATAATGACTTCCACTAGAATGCCAGGATTGGTCATGAAAAGAAACTTGAAGGAGACGGGGAGGACAAGAGATGGGAAAGGAAGAGTGGGATAAAATCCCAGGTAAAATGATGCACCTCAGTTTATTTTCAGAAAGTTGAGCTACTGGATGTGAAAAAATCTCTATTTGTGAGAACGGCACACTGCTATGAAATAAGTGATATAAATTAAACTCATGAGGTTTATTAAAGATTTCTGTATTACCTAGTAGCAGGCAAAAGCCCATTAGTCAATATGGGGAGATCTTGCAGGGAATGAGAATTTGATTTTTATATTATTCTTGAAGAGCTGTCTGGAGAGGAGAGGGAGGGGAGAAAAAAATCATTTGAATTGGGAAGAGTGAGACAGCCTATCCTGCAACATTGCACTGGACAGTGAGAAGTAAGGTTTGTGAGAGCTACAGGCCTGGTCAACTGGACTTGAAATGAATTAGGTGATTTTACATTTTTAGGGGATTTTACATTTGAGAGTTCTGCAGGTTTAGCATGTAATTTAGAACTAATGACTATAATGACTATAATACTACCACACATTCAAATTTCCTTATAAGAGCAAAGTTCTGAATGAGTGCTTGATGTTTATAACATTTCAAGTGTTTACAAATAATAATAATAATGATGGTATTTGCTAAATTCTTGCTATGTGCAAATCTAAACTCTATATCTAAACTTACAAATCTAAACTCTAGATTTTATTTTGACCTTTAGAGCTGAACCACCAAGACCAGAGGTGCCCAGGCTGTGAATTTCCAAGCTCAGAGGAGTCAGAGGTGAGCCTTGGCAATTGGCCCAAACAGGTTTTCAAGACACATTTGACCCCAATCAATGGGCAACTTCCAACTTGGATGCTGCCACCAGTGGCCATTTTTGACCAAAGGTAGCATCTTAAGGGCATTTGTCTCTGGTGATGCTCCCTACACTTAATCAGTCTTAACCAGGTGATACCTGAATCATGAGCCACAACCGGCACACCTAGGCACAACTCTGAAACTGACTCTTTCTACAAAGGAAGGACTCTAAAATCAAGATGCCTATTAACTCAACCAGCTTCCTTAAGAGGGTGCCCTGGGAGAGGTGGCATCTCCCAGCCCCTCCCCCTCTGTTCAACTCCAAGGTTGAGGCAAAGGAATGCTGGCTCCATTCAATTTCAGACCTTGGCAGACCTAGGGCTTTGGGTGGCTAGCAACACTCCATCCTTTGGTTTAATTCAAGAATATGTTGACCCTTTAACATGGAAGGGAAAACTTATTCTATCCCCAACCACTCTCGTTAATGGATGTATTCTTTCTTTCAATCATATTTACTGAGCGGTTACTATGTGCAAAATACTGTACTAAGCACTTGGGAGAGTACAGTATAATAATAAACAGACACATTCCCTGTCCACAACAAGCTGACAGTCTAGAGGATGAGCTTAAAGAACTAGGAGTGGCTTCCTGATCACTCAAGTCCCCTGTGGCCTGATATTCCTTTCCAAGACTGATGGCCTATGTCTGGTTGGTAGAGAAGGGGCAAAAGCCCTTCTACCATCAATGCCGACCACTTTGATCTTCATCAACCTTACCCTTGGGGTCCCTCCCTCTCGTTTACCATGGTGACTAGAAGTTCCCAAGGTAATATCCCAGTGCCAATCTTTGTAGATGGACTCAACCAGGACACATAGATTACAACTGTACTCAAACATAGATCTTTCTTTATCTTTCTCATTCTCTCCCTCTTTCTTTCTCTCTCTCTGTCTCACACACACAATATTGACAAATAGCCTTTGTCCAGTTATGATAGTGACATGATGGCATTATACACAGAAAACAGAGATACTCCTGTCTGGCGGCACATAATACACATTCCCTAAAGACAAAGATGAACTCTATTCACAAATTGCATATGGGCTACTTAAAAGGAGAATCCAACATTTTCCCCCTACTCCTGATTACTTCTCTAAGATATCTTGAGCCTGGTTAGTCTTCTGCCTCCACCAGGGATAGCTTAATAAGGTGGTTAAGAGGAGAAAGTTTTTCAGACTGGTATATCTGATGTCTAGCCTCCTTGCATTCCATTCCCCTGCTTTCCCTGATGCTTTATATAGTTTTTTATGATTACCTGGGGATTGAAGGTGATCATGACCATTCCTATCCAGGGATGGTGATGCTGTATGGTTCTGGGACAGAAAGTAGCCAGTTCAGTCCCTAGTTGAGGTCTTCTCTTCAAAACGGGTGCTCCATCCTTTCATCTATCCTTGGCCTTTGGGGGATGTGGGGAGCTCCATTTCAGCACAGGATGGGGCAACGACCTAGAAAGAACCATAGTTTCTGTTATCAACGTGACCATATGTCTTCAACTCCCCCTATGATCACTGAAGTGTTGGGGAAGACAGTCTTACCTTGGATCCTTGGCTGTTAGGGTGCAGTGAAGTCTGGTGGTTAGAGCACTAGCTCAGGATCATCATCATCATCATCATCATCATCATCATCATCATCAATGATATTTATATTGAGCATTTACTACGTGCAGCACACTGTACTAAGTACTTGGGAGAGTACAACAGAGTTGGCAGACACATTCCTTGCCCACAACAAGCTTAAAACCTAGAGGGGGAGACAGACATTAATATAAATAAATAATTTACTATATATAACTAAAAGACGTGCATAAGTGGTGTGGGGTTGCGGGTGGGGCAAACATTAATTGCTCAAAGGTCACAGATCCAATCTCATTTCTGGTCATGGCTTTTACTGCAAATTAATGGTAACTGTGGAAGACATCGAATCTCTTCAAGTCACTTTTCTCCTGCAGAATAGAGATCTTCCCTATCTCCTACTATGTTCCAATGGCCCAGGAATTTAAAAAAATGCAAAATGCTTGCAAAATTTCAGCAACATTCTCATTCATGGATAGGATTGCAACTTTTAGCCAGCAAAGGCAAGGGATATGTATGTATTTGTGTATATGTTTACATACAAAATTTGCATATATATTTATATGTAATATATATCATATAATACAACTTTAATGTGCATATATAATATTAAATATATAGATACATATATATGCACACATACACAATGGGATGAGATTTCCCATAAATCTTTGGTATTCGAAGCTATTGTCCAATGCAAACGCCATAACTACAATGGTGGAAGGCCAAGAATAAACCTGAAGCTTGTCAGTCCAGCGATAATTTATCAAGCGACCCATGGGAGGCGCTTAGAGCCAGGGTCTACAATGGGGTTTCCAGATATTAAAAACATGTTTCATGCCACTGCACATTTGCTTTATTGAACTTGCTAATATACCTTTTGTCCAACATTTCTTTAAGCTATTTTTCACATAGTAATAACACTTGTACCATTGTATAAAGATACAATTCTGTAGCATGAAGCCCATTGGAATGTCAGCCACATTCCTGGAATATTGTATTATTATTATCATCATCATCATCATCATCATTTGCTGGGCACTTACTAGGTGCCAAGCACTGTACTAGGTATTGAGGTAGGCACAGGATAATGCAAGTCAGCCTTTGGTGGGCAGGGAATGTGTCTGTTTTTTGTTATATTGTAAGTAAAATCAATCAGTCAATCCATCAATCAATGATACTTATAGAGTGCTTAATGTGTGCAGAGCCCTGTACTTAGCATCTGGGAGCATACAGTACAATAGAGTTGGAAGACATGATCCCTGCCTACAAGGAGTTTTTATTCTAGAGGAGGGACAGACAATAAAATAAATTATAGACATGTGAAATGTCAGGGTATAAGCAAATGCACAAAAGTGCTACAGGGCTGAGGTTAGCTGAATATTAATCAACCAATGGTATTTATTGAGTGCTTACTATGTGCAGAGCACTGTATTAAATGCTTGGAAGAGGACAATACAACAGAGTTGGTAGACATGTTCCCTGCCCACAACGAGCTCAAGGGCTTAACCGATATAGATCCAAGTGCATAGGTGACACAGAAAGGTGAGGAGAGTAGGCAAAATGAGGCCTTAGTGAGGGATGGCCTCTTGGAGGACATGTAAATTTTAGGAGGGCTTTGAAAGTGGGGAGAGCAAACAATGTCATCTATTGCAATCATTTTTAACATATCCATATCAAAGAACCCTTTCAGAAGTTTCTCCATTCTCTGCCCACCTAACTAATGGCCCAACCCCTGGATCTTTATTAGAAGACTCTAAGCAAAGAAAGAAGCGGATTTGCCATGTGGTTCCAATACCAACTGCAAGAGACCAAAGCCAAGACCCATCAGGCTGTGTCTTTGACCAGCAATAACTCAATAGTAATTACTTTACAGAGATACCAAAACCAAGCGAGGAAAAGATGGTAAAATAAGAATTCCATTCATGGGTTAGACCATCAACTCTAGAGTGCATCTCCAACAGTGACAACAGGATTTGATATTTGATAGTTAATATTCCCCCAACCTTCAACCTCACAGCACTTATGTGTGTTCCATAAATTGTATATTATAAACTAGTTATTCATATGAATGTCTGTCTGCCCATCTAGACTGTAAGCTCATTTTGGGCCGGGATCATATCTACCATCTCTTACATTGTGCTCCTCCAAGTGCTTAGTATAGTACTCAGCACAGAGTAAGTGCTCAATAAATGTTACTGATGATGATCAGGATGCTTGAAGAAACAATTGCCTTTGTTGACATCCATCCTCGTCCCCAACTTTAGCTTCTAATAGCTTATCAAAGATCCATCATAGCTCTATCTTATTTAAGCTTTCTAGAGCCTCTCAAGATCCTTAACTCTTTTTCCAAACATTAGAATTAGAATTAGACTATAGAATTAGAATAGACTTTCCCTCCAATTACCCCATTTGGACCTCTCATCCATTAATTAATGCAAACCAATTTTGAAATCATTGCTATTTGCAGCCTCTACTATTTCCTGTGGGAGTAGATTTCATATACTTACCTCTTATCTCTTTTTGGATGAAGGGATGTTTCCTTTTGTTTAAGTTGAACATACAGCCTTCAAAAGCCAATGGTCCCCCTTCATTCTGGTGGGTGGGATATGGAGAACCAACAATTCCACACTGACCGTGAGCACAGCCTTCATTCAATTTGTAATCTTCAATCACATTCCCTCTTGGCCTGATTCTTCTCTGATGGCAGAACCCTAGCCTTTTCAGTTTCTCCTCATAAAGAAGCTGCTCCTAGACTGTAAGCTAGTTGTGGGCAAGGAATGTGTCTACTGACTCTGTTATATTGTACTCTCCCAGGTGCTTAGTACAGTGCTCTGCGCACAGTAAGCACTCCATAAATATGAATGATTGATAGATTGATTGATTGGTCCATCCATGGCCATCCCTAACCCCTTTAGCTCCTGAAACTCAAACCTTTCTCCCTTGTGCTCCTCCTTCTCATTACCTGCTTTGGGGAAAGTGTCAGGGAAAATGGGAAAGAAGGTCAGTTTAGTCACCGGGTAAGCTCCTTTTCAGGCCCCTCTCCTCAGCACACACACTCTGACTTCCAACTCCCTCCCAAAATTGATCTCATCCATTAATCAATCAAAGGTATTTACTGAACATTCACTGAGTGAAGAGCAGTGTACTAAGCATCTGAGGACTACAATACAATAAAGTTGAAAGACACATTCCCTGCCCACAGGAGCTTACAATCTAGTGGGATAATATTCATGGTATTTGCTTAGTGCTTATTCTGTGCTGAGCACTAGGGTAGATACAGTGCACTGAGATCAGATACAGTTCCTAAGCCATATGGGGCTCAATCAATCAATCAATCAATCAATCAATCAATGGTATTTATTGAAAACTTACTGTGCAGAGCACTGAACTAAGCGCTTGAGAGAGTACAATACAATAAAGGTGGTAGATACAGTCGATGGTCACAATGAGCTCACGGTCCAAGGGGGATGGGGTATTTAATCCCTATTTTACAGATGAGGAAACTGATGTGCAGACTCCCAGCAGACCAGCAGGAGCACATTGTGGGGGCTCTTTTCATGGCAAGGCCCATACTTATGACATCCTCTTCTGGGATTAACAAGTTTGGGGGGGTGCTTCAAAACCGTGCCCCCCTAGAAGGGGGTGTCTTGAATGAGCATTATACCCATCTCAGTCCCTGGCCCCATCGGGCCCAGAGAATGACTCTTGGTTTTGTAACAAGCAGAGTTAAGAGGAAACAGAGGAAATAGAAACCCCCACCTCCCTCCATGAGAACCTGGCATAGTCTTTGACAGGAGGAACAGAATGGATAGGTGGGAGAAGGGAAGATTTCATCCTGTCACCCACCCCTGAGCTGAGGGAGTCCATTGTTACAAAAGCCATTTTATCACTTTGGGCTTCTAAATATTTTCTGTGGGCAGATGAGTTTCATGATGTTAATGACCTAGAAAGCAGCAGAATGTATTGTTGTGACAGAGTGACTCTCGGAGTTCTTTTCTAACGCTCTTCCCCCCCACCCACCCACACACAGTATCCCCACTCCACCCCTATTCAGTTAGTTTCTAAAAACATTTTTCTTGGCCATTCTATCCCAGCAGTCCTGGGAGATGGGCTAGGACAGGTCACTGGGGAGAGTAATGAAAAGAGTTGCTCAATCCAACAGGAAGATTTGGCTTGTACCTAAAACCAACCTGTCAATAAATTCTTCTTTGTGAGCCAACTGAACAAGCTTGTGGGGTGAATGAGGCTCCACAGTGTCTCCAGAGCTGCTTGGGGTGAGGGCACGTTATTTTCCCAAAGTACTTTTTTTCTCCAAGCAGTCTATAAAGATGCAGTTCAACGTGGTACTTATGTTCCTTTTCTATAAATGGAGGTATTGAGGCCCCCATCAAAAGACATTAATTACAGCGTTCTATAGATTTGATTTGTGCTTTGGGGGGGCTTTGTTTGCTGGGATTGAGTTTAACCTTGAAAAACATTTCTCCCCCAAGAATATTCTGCTCTGGCTCATTGTGGGCAGAAAACATGTCTGCCAACTCTGTTACATTGTACTCTTCCAAGGTTTTAGTACGATGCTCTGCACCTAGTAAGTGTTCAGTAAATATGATTGACTGATTGATTGATTGATTGATTGATTATTTTCTGCCTCTGGGCCACACAGCCACTTCTTGGTGGGTAGGAGAGGGACTTACCTAGAGAGTTTCTCTTCAGTCCCAAGCTTCCTAGGAGAAGGCAAGTCTCCTCACTTCCCCCAGTTCAGCCTTCAGACTGGGACTGAAGCCTCAGCTGTAAAGATGGAAAGATTATGAGAGAAACCAACCACTTTCCCAAAGGAAGGTGGAGTGGGAGGGGTTCCACGTTTTGGGGGCCTGGATTAAAATGCTGCTGGCTCTCAGTTGCTTGCTGGTTCCCGACCCCTCCACTAGACTGTGAGCTCGTTATGGGCAGAAAACGTGTCTGCTAATTCTGTTGTATTGTACTCTCCCAAGCACTTAGTTCAGTGTAATAATGTTGGGATTTGTTAAGCACTTACTATGTGCAGAGCACTGTTCCAAGCGCTGGGGTAGATACAGGGTCATCAGGTTGTCCCACGTGAGGCTCACAGTCTTCATCCCCATTTTCCAGATGAGGGAACTGAGGCACCGAGAAGTGAAGTGACTTGCCCACAGTCACATAGCTGACAAGGGGTAGAGCCGGGATTCGAACCCGTGACCTCTGACTCCCAAACCCGGCCTCTTTCCACTGAGCCACGCAGCTTCCCCAATGTACTGTATATTGTAAACGTTCAATAAATACCACTGATCTCCAAAGTAAGAGTTTTAAGATTTGAGAGGCAAGGGCAGAAACTCTCCTTTCTACTCTGGTTCTCAGCCTAAGGGCCAGCTAGGACATCCACTAGAGGGCAGACAAGGGAAGGAAGCAGGGAAGAAATGGTATCACTCCTGAGCTGTGGTAGAGAAAGGAGGAATTTTAGAATAAAAGGAAGGTATGGGCTACCTGATGATTTTACTTAACCTTGCCCTCATGAGGTTGGAAACTTTAATCATGACTCCCTTTCAGCCTTTGCTTTTCTATGCTGAAGAGCCCTGTAATCAATCAATCAATCAATAATATTTATTGAGCACTTACTTTTTTACTATGCGTTACACACTAAGTGCTGAGGTAGATACAAGTTAATCAAGTTGGACAAAGTCCCTTTCTAAGTAGGAGGAAGAGCAGGTATTGAATCCTCATTTTACAGTTGAGGAAACTGAGGCACAGAGACATTAAGTCACTTGCCCAAAATCACTCAGCAGGCAAGTGGCAGACCAGGGATTAGAACCCAGGTCCTCTGGCTCCCAGACCAATGCTTTTTCCACGAGGCCACACTTCTTCCCTATTGCTTACTGGAATATTCTCATTTGCAAACTCAAGAATAGTGATAATCATGACTAATTCATTTTGCTTGTTTCTGCCCCAGTGCTTAGTACAGTGCCTGACACATAGTAAGTGCTTAACAAATATTATAAAAATATAATAGTGGTGGTTTTTATGACCACCACTGTTAACAACAACGATAATGAGAAGCAGCCTGTCCTAATGGATAGAGCACGAGCCTGGGCATCAGAAGGACTTGGTTTTTAATCCTGGCTCCGGTACTCACTGCTGTGTGACTTTGGGCAGGTCACTTTACTTCTCTATGCCTCAGTTATCTCATCTGTAAATTGGGGATTAAGACTGCAAGCCTCATGTGGGACAAGAACTGTGTCCAATCCAATCAGCTTGTATCTACCCCAGCACTTAGTACAGTGTCTGGCATGTAGTAAGTGCTTAAAAAATGTCATAATAATAATAATTATTATTCTCATAACAATAATATTTGCTATTTGTCAAGAACTGTTCTAAGTGCTGGGGAGAACACAAGCAAATCAGTTTGGACATGAACCCTGTCCCACAAGGGTCTCACAGTCTAAATAGGAAAGAGAACAGGTATTGAATTCCCATTTTACAGTTGAGGAAACTGAGGCACAGAGAAGTTAAGTGACTAGCCTAAGGTCACAAAGCAGTCAAGGGGCGAAGTTGGGATTAGAACCCTGGCCCTCTGATTCTCAGACTTGATTCTTCCCACTAGGACAGCTTCTTCCCATTCTTTCTATCAATTTTCTTACGTTGTGTGCCATTAAGGCACTGTGGGACCAGGTGAGAGAGTGTGGATGGTTCAGTGCAAACCATCACCACCACTGTAAAACCAACTCAAATGCATGATCTGCTGCTGGTAGAATAAACCTTTCCTTTCTTAACCATTGCTGTGGGCGCAATGTTGCTCAAATGGCCAGGGGGCTGAAAAATGCCCTACTCTATTTCCATGAACAAAGAGAACAAGAGATTTTCTCTGTTAGTGACACATATTCAAGGAGCAACCCGGCTCTGCCACTTGTCTGCTGTGTGATCTTGGGCAAGTCATTTCACTTCTCTGTGCTTCAGTTACCTCATCTGTAAAATGGGGATTGAGACTGTGAGGCCCATGTGGGACAGGGACTATGTCCAATATGATTTACTTGAATCCATCCTGGTGCTTAATACAGTGCCTGGCACATAGTAAGCACTCAACAAATATCACAATTATTATCCCACTTCCAGCAGTGCCACTTTTTTCCAAAGGGAGGACAAATTTTCTGCACTCTCAACTATCATTAAAAGTGACCTAAGAGGTCTATATTCAATCTGAAAATAGACTTATTATTCAATGACCGACACGTCAGTGGGCTCTGAACATCCTGGGACCATTTCAGAGTGTAGCCACCTCCATTTCACCTGTCACACTCCCCAGATATACATCAAGAGCTCAGCTTTGGAGCTCCGACAGGCAGGCTGCTGGAGAGGCAAAGTTCTAACGTGCTCCCACCCCTAGGAAAAGACCAATCAGGAACATTGGAACCCCAGCCCTGGGGTCCCTAATGGACCGCAGAGCTGACAAGAAAGGACAGAATGTCTCCCACCTCTGCACTGGATACATTGGACTGAATCTGCCTTGGAACTTATGGTTCCGGGAGCTTCTCCAAGTGGGAAGCATCTAAACAGCAGAACGACTGTTCCCACAAGTAGCTTTGTTGTTTTTTTTCAAAAAATACAGCCCCTCCTTTTCCTCCTGGATCAATGTCTCTGACCTGGATGATTTGACCATGTCAGTCAGTCAGTCAAGAGTATTTATTGAATGCTGAGTGCAGAGGACTGTACTATGCGCCTGGGAGAGGATAATACAACAATATAAGAGACACATTCGCTACTCACAAGGAGCTTACAGTTCCACACCCCTCTGTGGTCCACTCTTCCAGTGGTTTTGTGAGACTCTGAGAAGTCTGGCGTTGGCCTGGGGTGTTCTTGAGAATTCCACTCTGACCTGTAGCAGCCACTCTGGAGAATACAGTTCCGTGACTCCCATAGGCTTGAGTGTGTGTGGGGGGAAATCACGGCTCCTTTCCACAACCCCCCACCAAACCCTTCCCAGAGGCCTGCTGGGCTCTAGGAGAGTCCTGAGACCCAGTTCAATCAAGAAACCAGCCAAGGGTATTATTATTGTTATTATCACCACCACCATCATTATATTACATTATAATATTACATGATAATGACATTATATTAGAAGAAGAATGATTATTGTTGTATCTGTTAAGCACTTACTACGTGTCAAGCACTGTTCCAAGCTCTGGAGTAGTTACAAGTTAATCAGGTCAGACAAAGTCCCTCTCCCACATGGGGCTCACAGTTTAAGTAGAAAGGGAGAAAAGGCATTTAATCCCCATGAGAGAAAAGCTACATGGGCTAGTGGATAGAGCACGGGCCTGGGAGTCAGAAGGACCTAGATTCTAATCCTGACTCTGCCACTTGTCTGCTGCATGACCATGGGCATGTCACTTAGCTTCCCTGTGCCTCTGTTACCTTATCTATAAAAAATGGGAATTAAGACTGGAAGATCCATGTGGGACAAGGACTGTCCCACTTGGCTTGTTTCTATTCCAGCTCTTAGTACAGTGCCTGGTGCTTAATAAGTGCTTAACAAATTCTATAAAAAATGAAGAAACTGAAGTATAGAGAGGGCAAGTGACTTGCCTAAGGTCACGAAGCAGGCAACTTGACAGAGACAGGATTAGAACCCAGGTCCTCTGACTCCCATTCATTTATTCAACCATGCTCTTTTCATTAGACCATCCTGCTCCTCAGTAGTAGTAGTAATACTATTTATTAAACACTTTAAGAGTGCAAAGTACTGTACTAAACACTGGGAAAGAATACAGAAATATTAAGAGAAGCAGCATGGTCTAGTGGATAGAGCATGGGCCTGGGAATTAGAAGGTCATGGGATCTAATCCCAGCTCTACCACTTGTCTGCTGTGTGACCTTTGGCAAGTCTTCTCACTTCTCTGTGCCTCAGTTACCTCATCTGAAAAATGGGTGTTAAGATAGTGAACCTGTTATGGGAGAGGGACTATGTCCAATCTAATTTGCTTACATTCCCCCCTGCAGCCCTTAGAACAGTGCCTGGTACATAGTAAGTGCTTAACAAATACCATTATTATTATTAAGGACCTGGGCTCTAAACCTAACTTTGCCGTGTGTCTGTTGCATGACCTTGGGCAAGTCACTTCACTTCCCGTTGCTTCAGTTACCTCATCTGTAAAATGGGGATTAAGACTTTGAGCCCCATGTGGGACATAGACTGTTTCCAACCTGATTACCTTACATTTGTCCCAGCGCTTAGTACAGTGCCTGGCATATAGAAAATACTTTGGCAAAAGCCAAAAAAAATAAAAATAAAAGAGGTGGGCAGTAATCAAGGTCTCTGATCCTTAGAGCAGATCACAATCTAAAAGCTCTTTCTACACTCTCAACTGTCATTATGCATATCCAGGAGGGAAGTGAGAGAAAGCGAGAGAGACAGACTGGAGCACACTCCAAGGGGGAGGAGAGGGAGAATCAATGAGTTCAAGGGTTAGCTACATAATACAAACCCTTCCATGACTAGGAAAGAATGGACAATCTAATGGATGTGAAACCCTAAAAAGAAAGGACAAGAAATCAGGTGACCAGGTGACGGACAGAGTATATGCTGAACAAAAGCCAGCATTCCTTGGGTGGGGGTTGGGAGGCTTGGGAAAGCTGTTTGATTTCAGGAGTTTGAAAGAAGAAAAAGGTCCAGATGAATTAATCAATCATCGGTATTTATTGAGCACTTACTGTGGCCAGAGCACTGTATTAAGCTCTTGGGAGAGTACAGTACAAAAGAGTTGGTAGACATATTCCCTGCGCACAATCAATCAATCATATTTACTGAGTACTTACTCCATGCATAGCAGTTACTAAGCCCTAGGGAGAGGACAATACAATGGGATTAGCAAACATGTTCCCTGTGCATAACGAGTTTACAGTATTAAGAAGGCAATAGAATTTTTTTTTTAAAAGGTGTATCTCTAACTAGATGGTAAACTCCTGGGGGTAAGGGATCATGTCTACCGACTCTATTATATTGTGCTTTCCCAAGTACTTAGAACAGTGCTCCGCACCCAGAAAGCACTCAATAAATACCATTAATTGATTGATTGGGGTGGACAATTTATTCATAATAAAAATGAATGCGCTACTTCTCCAGGAAAGTCAAGCTTTCAGTTTAAGACTCTACCAATCACTCATGCCCTCCTTACTGGCTTCCTAGGACTCTCTTCCCTTTGGAAGCATATCATTAGGTTCAGTAAGAGAGGTAGAACGAGGAAGCAGGAGACCCAAAGAAAAAAAAGACTCATCTCCAATGCACAATCCCAAGATGCTTCTCAAAGGTCCAGATGGCTTTCAGGGCCAGTAAGTGGCCTGCTGTTTCTATAACTGGCAAATGGGAAAGCTTAGGCCACTTATGCATAAGGCCACATTTAATCATTGAGTTAAAAGGGTCACAGCCCAGGACTCAACTCAAGGGACAGTCCACTGCCTTTGGGGGATCTCACATGGCTGTCCCAAGTAGCACCACTGCCCCCAAACCCTGCTTGCCCCTACTAATCCCTCACTTCTGGGTGGTGTTGGGGAGGGCATGAAGGCAGAGGTGCTTACTCTGGAGAGAAACAATAAGGCCTCATGGAAAGAGGCCCAGCTCTGCCACTTGCCTGCTGTGTGACCTTGGACATGTCACTTCACTTCTCTGTGCCTCAGTTTCCTCATCTGTAAAATGGGGACTCAATGCCTGTCTTCTCTTCTATTTAGACTGGGAGCCCCATACGACACAGGAACTATGTCCAGGGTGTTTAACTTGTATCTACCACAACGTTTAGAATGGAGCTTGATAAATACTAAACACTTAACAAATACTACTAGTATCATTATTATTACAATTGGAAGGGGCAGACTTTGACCTGAGAAACTTTGTGGACTCTCACTGCCCCAGGCCCACCAGACCCTTACTCTACGCCAACACGATCCTACTCGGCATTACCTTTCACGGTAGAACACATTATCCCATCATCCCGTTAACCTCATTTTACAAATAAAGGGGCCTTGCTAACCCCAAGTTCAGAGGTCAGTAAGAGACAGACGCAGATCATCAGATTGTGGTCCTTTAAGTTAAGCAGAGGTTACTCTTAAAAATAAGAGTGACATTTGTTAAGCACTCTGTTAAGTGATAAACACAGTCCTAAGCTCTGGGATAGATACAAGAGAATCAGGTTGGCCACAGTTCCTTTCCCACACAGGGCTCACAGTCTTAATGTTGTTCTTATTTGTTCTTAGTGCCACTGGACAGTAGGCGTTGTAGGGTGGGGGTGTTGCCAGAAGGAAAATCAACCCAAATGTAAACAAACTTAAAACATTTACCTTTCTGGCAGGGAAGACCAAGTTGGCTGGGAAGCCTTCTCTGGATGAGGTCACAGGTGGAGTGGGGCATGATGCTGAAGGAGGCAGGAGGGCCAGCAGGAAATCCCAAGTGTAGGCAGGGAATGAATGAATGAAACCTATGGGTGACTAGTGGCAGTGTCCCAGGGGGAGTGGCTTGGTGGCTCACATGCACAGTTGGGTGGGGAGGGGAGTTGAGGAATCAACAAACTGGAAAATGAGGCACCAGGTTAGACATTGAGGGTGTTTTCTTGGTTTCATCCTTCTCATTTCTCCGATTAGGACCAGCCCATCCAAGAAGTAATTTCCAGTTCTGCCCAGTTTCCCTACTGAATGCAACTCCTCCTGGAGGATTCTTCAAAGGGTTAAGGGGAAATTTCAAAGAGCACTGATAACTCTTTTCTGAGAAGTTCCAGGACAATAAATCTCCTGCAGTTGCAGCCTAATGAGCACCTTAGTTGTGTAAATGAGTAGTTTGCTGAGCTGGCAAAAAAATGTGATTGTTATTTAATTATGTTGAGTTCGCTATTTGCTTTTAATTTCCACTCTGCGACTGTTTGAACCCAGGGTATGAGTGGGATTTAAAAAGTGGCAGAACTTCCTACTTCAAGTAGGCCCTTGGGGGGTCGGGTACAGTTAGCCCATTTGGACGAGAATAGAGTCAAAGTGGGAAAAATGAATGTAGGCTTCAACACAGGGGTGAACCCATCCCTGGTAGGAAAAGTCAGAGGGAATATTCCACAACCCCGGGGGATGGAGTCTGTAGCCCATCAGTCAGTCAATTGTATTTATTGAGCATTTACTGTGTGCAAAGCACTATACTAAGTGCTTGGGAGAATACAGTATAACAGCCACATTCCCTGCATGAGCTTATTCATTCGTTCATTCAATCGTATTTATTGAGAGTTAACTGTATGTAGAGCACTGTGATAAGCACTTGGGAGCTTACAATACAATAAACAGACACAATCTCTGCCCACAGTGATTTTACACATTCATTCATTCATTCATTTAATAAATCATATTTACTGAGTGCTTACTGCGTGCAGAGCACTGTACTAAGTGCTTGTGAAAGTATTGTACAACAATAGACACAGTCCCTGCCCACAATGAGCTTACAGTCTAGAACTCTGGAATGGGGCGGCCCATTGCTGGGATCTATCCAGTACTCAGCTCACCCAGCTGTAAGCTCGTTTAGCAGGTAATGTGTCTGTTTATTACTTTACGTTATATTGTAATCTCCCAAGAACTTCATACAGTGTTCTGCACACAGTATGCTCTCAATAAATACCATTGAATAAATGAATGAATGAGCTAAGTCAGAGTCAGCCCTGGAAAAAGAATGAGATTTGATTTCTGATCGTATTGGAGTGTACCTACCCCAGGGCCTTGCACAGTGATTTGTAGTCAGTCAGACAATCGTATTTACTGAGAGCTTACTGTATGCAGAGCACTGCATTAAGCACTTGGGAGAGAACAGTATAACAGAAACTTATAGTAAGCACTTTTTAAATGATATTTGTTAAGTGCTTACTATTTCCAGGCACTGTACTTATCACCAGGGTGCTTGTATCTACTTTTTGGGCTCACACCCTTAATCTATTTCTGTTATAATGAACTCTCCCAAGTGCTTAGGACACTGCTCAGCACACAGTAAGTGCTCAGTAAATACTACTGACTGACAGACTGAAAAATCCCTATTTTATGGATAAGAAACTGAGGTATAGAGAAATTAGACAAGGTCACACAACAGACAAGTGGCGGAAGCGGGATTGAACCCCAGGTCCTTCTGACTCCCAGGCCCAAGCTCTATCCATGCTGCCTTTCAATTCTGCAAGGCAGGTTCATGACTCAGGTTATTATTTCACTATGGAGTAGTTAAGGAAAAAATCTCAATACCTACTAAATTTAGCTGAACTGGTTTTAGAAAAATCCTTAAAGTTCACTTTGCCTTAGTTTTTCCATCAAAAAAATGGGCATCATGACAAATACCTGCCCACTTCTCCAGTGAATGAGAAATGAGATTGTGAGGACTAACTTTCAGCTTCTCAGAGGAAAAGTGATGTACCAATATAAGGTAAATAGTGATTATTTATTTAGCTCCTTCTTCTACTGGATTCATTACTTCATCAGCTAGGACCCATACAAGGTAAGTGACTTTGCCAGCATCACCTAGTGAGTCACCTGTGGACTCGAGACTGCATCATCCAGTGAATCACCTGTGGACTCGAGACTGCAGCAATTAGCCCAGCCCTGCAAGGTCTGGATTAAGTAAAAAGGTTTCTACCGGGAGTATGTATAGCCCTGGGGACACCTCTGAGTATTTTAAAGGTAGACAACCATTAGGACAGGCATTGGGAGGAGAAATGGGGTAACTAGGAAAGGGAGAAGAAGAGAGGGAAAAGAGCCACAGGAATCAATCAATCAATCCACGATATTTATTTAATGCTTACTATGTGTGTAGCACTGTACTAAGTGCTTGATAAAAGAGGAGAATACAAGAAAGTTGGTAGACCTGATCCCTTATTTCTGAGAAACAACTGAACAGGAACAGGTGGTAGGAAAGAATCTAAAGTTGTCTCTTATGTCTCTGTTCCACCAGAATCAGCCCTGCTCCAGTGAGAAAATTTCTATCAGTGATACAAATAAGCAAGTCTGGTTAAGAATGCTTAGTACCGCTATTCAAGCAATCAGTCATATTTATTGAAAGCTTACTGGGTGCAGAGCAGTGTAATAAGCTCTAGGGAGAGTAAAATGTAACTGAGTTAGTAGACACATTCCCACAAGGAGTTTACAGTTTAGAAGGGGAGACATTAATATAAATAATTATAAATATGTACATAAGCGATGTTGGACAGAGAATGGGGAACAAAGGGTACAAATCCAAGTTCAAAGATGACCCTTTTTAAAACATAGTAGTAGTGCTTGGATACCTTACAGGAGAGGATGATGGTGTATCTGGAACCTACCTTTCACCCCTCACTCTCTTGGTTGTGGGCAGGGAGGGAGGGTTGGGATGAAGTTTCCTCAGTGATGTGGAGGAGAGCCGGTGCAGAATTGTGGGGAGGTGCCATGGCGGTCAGGGAGAGGGGGATGCTGAAGGCCCTGGGAGGCATGATGGTGGTTGACAGGCACTCAGGGGAGTCATGTGATTATCTGTTGGGGAGAGAAGTCCTGTAAATGCCCAGCTGCAATAGCAATAATATTTATGAAGTGCAGAACACAGTACTAAACTCTCGGAGAGAATACACGGGTGAGGATTAGACACCGTCCCTGTCCCTTGAGCATTTGCTTAAGTCCAAGAGGCAAAGAGTTGTTTGGTATTCTTGAGCTCTGCCCCTCTCACCCCATCTTCCTCCAATTTCCAGGCTTGAGAGCCAGACAGATCCGAAGAGTAGACTAGAAAGACTTAAAATGTTTCTACATTACTGATTCCTATGTAGGCAAGAGTCGAGGTATGGAGAATGGAAGATGGAAGCCAGAGACGTACATGATGGGAGAAGAGAAACTTTTTTTCATGGTGTTTGTTAAGTATTTACTATGTGCCAGGCACTGTTCTAAGCGCTGGGGTAGAAACAAGATAATCAGGATGGACACAGTTCCTGACCCACATGAGGCTCACAGTCTCAATCCCCATTTTACAGTTGAGGTAACTGAGAGACGTTAAGTGTCTTGCCCAAGTTCACACAGCAAGTGATTGGCAGAGCAGGGATTAGAACCCAGATCCTCTGACTCCCAGGCCCGTGCTCTTTCCACTAACGCCATGTTGCTTCCCTGGTGAAACCTTGAGACCTTATGGTGCAGTATCTTAAAACACATTGAAAACCCCTAGATTAGGTCTTTTTGCATTCCACAGTATGGGAGAAAAGGGTGACTGTCCTAAACAAGCTGAAGCAAATTTACTGGTCCAAGACAAGTGATTAGCAGGAAGATGAGACTCAGATTGCAATGAGAGATTCCTCACACGGTGAGTAATGAAAAACCGGAACTGGGAAAAGAGGGTGGTGTTTTAGCATCATGAAAAAGCATTTATTAATCACGTACATACTATACTGTGCTAAGCAATGTATATGATCCCTGCCCAAAGAATGTGCTACAATTCCCTTCCCTGTAGGACTTGAAAATTAGTATAGATAGCATGTAAGCTCCTCCTCTAGACTGTAAGCTCCTTGTTGGCAGGGAACATGTCTACCAATTCTAGCATTGTAGTCTCCCAATTGCTTAGTACAGTCTTTGCACACAGCATTCTGTAAATGCCATTGATTAATTGATTGGTTGATTGATCTTGTTTGAAGACAAGAGACTGGAGGATGTTTAAGGCTCCTTGACCCCCAGGAATCCTTGACTCTTTGGCTTCCCAGTGGCAAGACAGTTTCAGCTATTTTATGGACCTTTCTAGAGCATGTGTGTTGTATTTTAATTCCCACCTCAGTTGACTTTAACTTTCAGAAACTCTGCCTTGGGATTGACAGTTTTCACATCCTTTCCCAATCAGAAGGAAAATTTATAGTTTAATAGATACCCATGAAGAGCTGGTTGATTGAATGAGGGGAGAAAAAAATAGCATTATTACTGTATCAAATTTATTTCCCTAAAATCCCACCTCCTCCAACAAACTTCCCCTAATTATCAAAACGGAATTGCATCCACCCAACAACCAATCAATCAGTGGTATTTGTTGAGTGTTTACTCTGTGCAGAATATACAAAGTACACTGTACTGTACCCTGCCAGACAATGTACTAAATGCTTGGGAGAATACAATAGTCTAGGTAGACATGAAGTTTACAGTCTATCCACATTTTGCACTTATGTTTCTATTTATATTTATCCTTAGCACTTGTGAATATAAAATAATAATAATAATGAATAAGAAGAAAATGAAATAATAATGGTATTTGCTACTTGCTTACCATGTGCCAATCACAGAAGATTAAAGATAATCAGCCTAAGGAGGGAGGGAGAACAGGTATTTGATCCCCATTTTACAGATGAGGAAACCTCAGCCCAGAGAAGTCAAGTGACTTGCCCAATGTCACACAACAGGCAAATGGTAGAGCTGGGATTAGAACTAGGTTTCCTGATTCCCAGTCCTGTGTTCTTTCCACTTGGCCATGCTTCTTTTCTTTTATTGTTGTATTGAACTCTCCCAAGTGCTTAGTACAGTGCTCTGCACAAGGTCAGTGCTCAGTAAATACAAATGACTGAATGATTGAGTGACTGATTTTCTTATAGAAATCCGAGCGGAAGAATGGTCCCCTATGACTACATCCAGTTTGACTGAAGAATTACAAAAATGTAGTGTTGTGACTTGGAGCTCCACCATTCAAAACACTGAAAACTCGACAAGATAGCTACCACTGCTCCTCTATCACTATTATGATGAACCGAGTGTCAGGGAAAGAAAATTAGCAGCAAATTTTAGTGTGGAGGGGCACAAGCAGTTGTTGATGTAGACTGTAAGATCATTTTGTTTATTAATTTTTAATGGTATTTGTTCAGGGCTTACTATATGCCAGGTACTATTCTAAGCGCTTGACTGTGAGTAGGGAATCTGTCTACCAACTCTGTTGTATTGTTCTCTCCCATGTGCTTAGTACAGTGCTCTGCACACAGAGCATTTATCATGGCATTTATCATGGCTCTGGCAAGTGTGGCTTCTGTGTGGCCTCCCTGCAGGGAGAACAGGTTCAATGATTCCCTTTAGGGTGGCATTTTACAGAGCCGGGGTTGTCTGCCATTCATGCCCATTCACCCTTCTGAAGTCAGGGTGTGTTTTCTCAAGCCAAGCTCCTGAGCTTGGGGGTGGGACCTCTGGAATGGCTCTCCTGGGACAGGTGAGCTCATCCTGGCCAGGGACTGTGGGACTAGGGGAGGGGTGGTGCTGGGCAATGGTGTGACTGGAGTGGGGTTTAGGTGCCTGGAACTATCAATCAGTCATATTTATGGAGTGCTTAATATGTTCAGAGCGTTTAACTAAAATCTTCTTGGGATAGAGTGAGGTAGAGTCAGAGAAGAGGGCATGAGTGTGTGTATGTTTTTCCATGGCTGTGATGTGACCTTAGGCAACTCTCTAAACTTCTCTGGGCCACAGTTATCTCACCTGTCAAATGGGGATTTAAGACCATGAATACCATGTGGGGCATAGACTGTGTCCAACCTGATTTGCTTGTATCTACCCCAGAGCTTAGTACAGTGCCTGGCATATCGTAAGCATTTAACAAATATGATAAGAAAAAGCTGCAATTTCAGAGGTGTTAGAGATAGCTAAAGCATTATGTATCTTGAAAGGCAAAGGCAGAGCCCCAAAATTGCTCTGTTTGCTAATGAGAGGCTAGATTAATATGTGTGTTACGAGAGACTTTTTCCAGTCACCCATTGGAGGAGCATTTGAGGCATAGAAGCACTCTATTTCTGGGAGATCTAGTCAGGCAAACATTCCTTGTAAACCTGGAAACCAGGTAACATTGGACTGAAACTGTAACTGGGGCAGATGTCATGGTGGGGAGAAATAAGATGTCATTAAGTAGATAGTTTTAGTTGGCTTCCAAAAATTAAGTTACTTAGTGATTTATGAGAAATAAAAGAGGTGTGTTTTCTGGGATGGGTACAAAAGCAAGTTTGGGCAACACAGTGATGATTCAAACTGAATTAAGAAATTAACAACAGGGCTCACCCAAAGTTGAAAGAAAAGATGCTGTCATAGGAAGGGTGACCTTGGTAGCATGCAGTTCAGAAGTTGTGTCATCACAGAGAAACATCCTTTTCAGTTGGGTAAATGAAGGCTTGGTTCTTTTCATGACCAACATATTTCAAATGACAGTGAGAAGAGTTGGTCTTTGCTCTGAAAAGGCACTGACACTGGCCATTAATCTCTCCCATCCAGGCTTCGAAATGAAACTCAGGTCACTCTGATTGGCTACTGATTTGTTGAATGCTTTATTCTTTCAAATGAAGGATTAATCGTGATGAATAGCAGCCACCTGAACTTCATTATTCTCTCATGAGCCTTGAGCATCTTTTGGGCCTTAACCTAACTGTTGGAATGAAGAAGTCTTCTGATCCCGGAGAACCAGCAAAGTACATGGAGTAGTGGATAGAGCATGGGCCTGGGAGTCAGAAGGTCATAGGTTCTAATCTCGCCTATGCCACTTGTCTGTTGTGTGACATTGGGAAAGTCACTTCACTTCTCTGAGCTTCAGTTTCCTCATCTGTAAAATGGGGATTGAGACTGTGAGCCCGATATGGGACAGGGACTGTGTTCAACCCTAATTGCTTGTATCCACCCTAGCATTTAGTAGAGTGTCTGGCACACAGTAAGCACTTAAATACCACAGTTATTACTAATATTATAATTAATAACCACCAGAGAGACACCAATAGGACAGATGCACGACCTAGTGGAAATAGCGCAGGACTGTCGGGCAAAAGTAGATAAGCAATATGGCCTAGTGGAAAGAGCATGGGCTTGAGAGTCAGAGGTCCTGGATTCTAATTCTGCTCTGTCACTTGCCTGTGCCCCAGTTTCCTCAAATGTAAAATACCTGTTCAATATTCAATACCTGTTCTCCTTCATGCTTAGAATCTGAACCCTGGTTAGGGAAGGGATTGTGTCTGACCTGATTAGCTTGTATCCATCCCAGTGCTTAGTGCAGTGCTAGGTGCTTAACAAATACTAAAGTTATTATCAGAGGGATTATCCAGAAATTACTAGTGTGGCACTGAGTTGAGAGCCTGCAGTTTCCATAGGCAGAGAATAAAATGCTGTAATTTAAGTTTTGCAGAATCTGGGCCACAAACAGACTTCGGAAAGGAAAAAAAAGATGGTCTGGATACATGCAGGGGTTCACTGGGACTGATCCTAAAAGGCATTTCGGGATATAAAGACCTGTAGAATGGTTGAATCACCCCACTTGAGCTCATAAACTTTTATGCAGTGTGTGTGACAAGACTCATTTAGGGGAAAAAATAATGTGTTTTTTCTAACAATTCTGTCAGATGGTGAGCATTCAATAAATACCATTGACTGATTGATTGATTGAACTGCTTCTTGCCAGCCTGGCCTCCTTTAGATAACTCCCTGAGCAGTTTATGAGGAGGGATTGGCTTTTAAAATCTACTGTAATCATCATCATCATCAGTGGTACTTATTGAGCACTTACTATGTGCAGAACACTGTATTAAGCACTTGGGAGGGTACAGTAGAACAGAGATGACAAGACACGTTTCCTGTCCACAAGTTTACAGTGAAATCAACTGAAATTGGTGGTTTCCCCCATTCATAGCCCTACACTGTTTCTATGTTGCTTGAATGGTGAGAACAAAGAGCTCAGGTAACTCCACGCTAAAAATCCTGCAGAGTTCACAGTCCTCTGAATCTTTATTACATTTCATCCCAGTTTGGCTACAGTGACTACCCTCTGAATTACCAGGATAGCCCAGAAAGTGATCAACAATAATTTTTTTCTTTTTTTTTTTTTTACAAGTTACTTAACCTTTTTACACGTCAATAGAAAAAAACTTTTAAAATCTAAAATCTAAAGTGAAAGGAGAAATGAAATTGTATCTAAAATTATGCAGCGCAACAGAGATTCTTTTTAAAATGTTTATTTGTTTGATTTTCTACATGGCCCTAGAGAAAAGAGCACTAAAGAAAAGGAATTCTGACAGGTAAAATGGGGATCCTAAGCAGGAATGTGATTATAGTTTTCTCTTCTATAATATTCTCCCAGTGGCTGAGTATATGTATGTTCATTGTGTGTCTATCACTTGTCAGCTGTGTGACTTTGGGCAAGTCACTTAACTTCTCTGAGCCTCAGTTACCTCATCTGTAAAATGGGAATTGAGAATGTGAGCCTCACGTGGACAGGGACTGTGTCCAAGCCGATCTGCTTGTATCCACCCCAGCACTCAGTAGAGTGCCTGGCACATAGTTAAGCACTTAACAAATACCATAATAATAATTATTATCAATTATAATAATTATTATTATTATCTGTTAAATTGTACTATCCCAAACAGTTAGTAGAGTGCTCTGCCCACAGTAAGTGCTCAATAAATACAATTGATTGATTGATATATGCTTTTGATATTTAAAAAAGCCCTTAAATAGCAGTCCTAAGCCCATCCCCCTCCAGAGTTTAAGCTCACTGTGGATAGGGAATGTGTTTACTAACTCTGTTGCACCACACTCTCCCAAGCACTTAGTACAGTGCTCTGCACACAGTAAACACTCAATAAATAAGATTGATTAGTGTATGCTTTGGATATCAGATAAATTAATCTTAAATAGCAGGCCCAAGGCAGAGAATCTGTCTACCAACAGTAACATTCAATCAATAGTATTTACCGAGCACTTACTATGTACAGAACACTGTACTAAGGACTAGGGAGAGTATAATATAACAGAGTCAGTAGACACATTCCCTGCTATATCTGAGGATGGAGGACATGGGGAAGATGTTCAACATTTGCTTCCCAGAGCAACTGGTAGACATCTCAAGAGCCTTGAAACCCACAGATAGAGTGGTTGGCCTATGGCCACATTCAGAGAACCCAAAATCTTGCTGACTTCAGTTGTATTAAGACATTCTAGGTGGAAATATTAAGATAGAAACTTGATCTTGGACAGCTCTGAAAATTGCATCTTTAGTCTCTGGGTGAAGAGTTCCAAAATTGTTTCAGGAGTCAAACCAACTGGACATGAGGGATTTCATCTAATTTGAGAAGTAGTGGCCTATTGAAAAGAGCATGCTCCTGGGATTCAGAGGATGAGGGTTCTGATCATGGCTCTACCATGTGCCTGCTCATGCTTGGGCAAGTCACCTCATATCTCTGTGCCTCGGTCACCTCATCTGTAAAGTGGAGATTAAAATCTGGACCCTATGGCAGACTAGGAGATTGTGTTCAGCCCAATTATCTTGTACCCTTCCCAGCCCTTAGTACGGTGCTTGGCACTTAATAAATGCTTTACAAATACCACAGTTACTATTATTATTCCCCATGTGAAAATGGAATAGACCCACTGGACAAAAGGGCTCACTGCCATGTCTTTGTTACTGAGACATCTTGAGCAGGCAGCAGGTGGATTGTAAATGAGGTTTTCTGGTCATTGGCAAAGACGAGGAGAGGAAATTTACCTGGCCCAAACCAGCACAATTAATTTTTCAGTTTTATGAGTGTTTTAATTCATTCTGAGGCTTTTATAAACCATTTATTCTTGAAAAGGGATCTTATATCTGTGATACATTCTCTTTGAAAAAAGAAACTGCATGCATGTTTTGGGGAAGCAGACTAGTGGAAAAAATGAAAGGGCCTGGGAGTCAAACGACTTGGGTTCTAATCCTAACTCTTCTACTTGCCTATTATATGACCTTGGACAAGACACATAACTTCTCTGTGCCTGGGTTCCTCAACTGTAAAATAGGGATTTGATACCTGTTCTCCCTCTAGTTAGACTATGAGTCCCTGAGGGAGAACCCACAGTGCTACCCCAGTGCTTAGAGCACTGTTTGACATATAGTAAGCTCTTAACTACCATGAAATTATGTTTGTATGAACTGGGGTTCTCACTTACTTGTAGCAGATGTGCTCAGCTATGCCCAGTAAAGCTGTCCTGCCTAATATGGACGAGGTCAGTCACACAGAGGCATCTGAGAACCAAGCAGGAGACAAAGAGCAGGACAGTCTGTGGAAAAGGAATCATGACTGGAATGTTAGCATTAAGATGTCACCTTACAGGTAAAATTGTCCACCTAAAAACTTGCTGAAGGAAGGTGGGGGAAAACTCTTCGTAATCTTTATAAAGATGATGTTTTGACTATTTCATAGAGTTTATCAGAGTTGAGCAGAAGAACTGGATTAGCATTCAGGAGAGCAGGATTCTAGGCCCTCCCCATTCCCCAAGCAACTGGGTGACCTTGAGTAAGATATTTGACCTCTCTGGGCCTTAGTTTCTCCATCTGTTAAATGGGGACAGTGACATCTTCCCCCTTCCCACCTCACAGACCAAATGAAATTCTTGATGAGAAAGCAGCTGGGTAGAAAGGGGAAATGTAAAACATAAGGTGAAATTATTATCATCATCAATGGCATTTTTTGAGTGCTTATTGTTCATAGAGCACTGTACTAAGTGCTTGGGAGAGTACACATATCAGAACATGAATATTAGTGTGGTGTCTTATTCATGAGAGAGAGACTCCATCTTATTGTGCTAATGTTTTAGGTAATGAAGTCTGTATGGATTTCATAGTTAAATGCTATAAATGCTAAAATATAGTTGAAGTGGTGTTTATATGCTTATAATCATGTGTACTTTTACTGTCTTTAAACAGGCTCACGATTTCCAATGAAGTGTTCAGAAAATTGCCTTAACATAGAATCATATCTCTTGGCAAGCTGTAGGGGAGAAAATTGCTCTTTAAAACAGCTTTAAAATTCATTTAATAAAAAAAACATTAAAAAGATGGATGGTGTTATTTTTGGTCCTGCCTTAATGTCTACAGTCGATCCAGGCCAAAAAAGCAATTTCTTCCTATTTGCACTAAGTGGCATAAAACCTGCTTCAGCACCTCTCAAATGAGTTTGAGAGAAAAATCACTATAGTCTATGTCTCTTGCCCAAACGGATGTGCCCTTTGACCTCAATTAGTTCACAGCTGGATACCCCGATGACAGGCTAAAGCCAGCAGACAGAGCATTACTAATAATCCAGAAAACAGGAGAGTTGCAGGGCTGCCAGGAGGTTCTTCAGATGGGTTAACATTTCTGCAGTCTGCTCCTCCATAACCCCGATAGCAATGGCAGGAAAATTTCTCTTCCATGACTTCCGAGTCTGTGCCAGAGGCTTTTCCCTTCACCATAAATTCCTCATTCTCAGAGGCCTCTATGTAGTAGCTTTGAGGGTTGAGGTGAAGGTAATCATGGGCATTCCAGGCCTTCCGTGTGCACCTCCCATTATTCCCGCAGTGATGCCGGCTGCACTCTTCTGCGGCTGTGGTGACATTGATGAGATAGTTCCCTAAATGGGAAGTAACAAACTTCTTCACCTTCGTACAGTTGCCCTGGAAATAAAGAAGACAAAGCACTTCATTGTTTCCAGTGGGATTATTTAGAGTGATTAGAGAAACAGTGTGGCCTAGTAGATAGAGCACGGGCCTGGGAGTCAGAGGGATCTGGGTCCTAATCCCACCTCCGCCACTTGTCGGCTGTCTGACCTTAGGCAAGTCATTTAATTCTTCGGTGCCTCAGTTCCCTCGTCTGTAAAATGGGGATTAAGACTGTGTGAGTCTCATGTGGAAGTGGAACTGGGAATGTGTCCAACCTGCTTAGTACAGGGCTTGACACATAATAATAAGTGCTTAACAAATACTATCATTATTATTAATAAAAAACTGAGCTGCCCATTGTGACTGATGACTGGCCATCCTTCCAGTGGCCTCTCAAGCCTCTGTCCCTTTCACAGCTGTGGAAGGGATAGAATCCAGCCAACATTTCCTGTACATTTTCACACAGGTCTTTCTGCAGCCTCCTGGAGGTCTTACTGAGCAGGTTTCTAGAAAGAATCTGGTAATTAATATGTATTAAGCCCTGGAAAGAGAGGCGCAGGGATCTTGACTCTAACACAGTCCTTCTTTGGTCAATCACATCCTTGGCTGGAAAGAACATCCCCCAGGGAGAAAAGAACAACACAATTCAACAATTTCAGCCACATTAAGAACAGAAGTTCCATGCTGCTGGGGCAGAGTGTTTGGGCTTCACCAGCCTCCAGGCAGAGCTGGCCTTGGTCTGAAACCCCACCTCATACAGGCCTCTCTGTTCCACCTGTTCTCCATTCCAGCTGAGAGTAGGGCTCCATGCCAAGTTGGCAGCAGTGGGGTGGAGAGGATGGAGTTCTGAGGTCTGGAGCCATACCTCAGCCTGGTCTTGGAGGGTGGGATCTCAGCCTGCTCTCCATCTTCCCTGCCCTCACCTTCACAAATCCCAACTGTTTTACATTCCAGAAGGCTAGGTTTGTCAACATTTCCACCTGCCTGATCTTGGTGAAGTTTTGAGAGGCAACCCCAGACTTAATAATACTGATAACTATGGCACTTGTTAAGTGCTTACTATGTGCCAAGCACTGCTCTAAGAACTAAGGTAGATACAAGTTAATAAGGTTGGACACAGTCCCTGTCCCACATGGGGCTCACACTCATCCCCATTTTAAAGAATAGGTAACTGAGTCTCAGAGAAATTAATAGACTTGTCCAAGGTCACACGGCAGAGAAGTGTCCTAGCCAGAATTGGAACCCAGGTCCTTTTCTGACTTTCAAGCCCTTGCTATATCCACTAAAAGCCATGTTCATCCCCCCTTCTCAGCTTTCCTGGCCCTGAATCTGGACCTTTCCCAACTGTCTGGTGTGTGGAAGATCCTCTATTGATCTGAAGGAGCTGGAGTGAATTATAAACTATTCAACTGGGGCTTCAGGTGATCAAATTCCTCTTGGCCCCTAATGCTATCCTTCTGGTAGCCAATAGATATACAAATTCATGGACAATGTGGTTCCCCAGGTGCCACTTCTCATGAGGCTGGTTATAGTGTTACAGTTTTTATTTTCCAAAGGAGAGAATATTCTACCAGCAAACTGTAGGGAACCACATGAACGTTTTAATTTTTTTTAGAATTAAAAAAATGATTGTTCTGTATTTTCTTTAATTCAAAAAATACACCTTTAAGACCCTGACTTACCTCAGATGAAGTTAAATTCATGTCTCCCCAAATGACAATACCAGCTGCACCCAGAGCTGCACTTTCTCCTATGGTGCTAATCAAATCATGCTGGAATGGAAAGAATAAAGAAAGCAATATCAACAGGATACAAGAACCTTGGAAAGGAGAGCTTAAGAGGATAGCAGAGGTAATATAATTCATTTTCTGTCTTTTTAGAGGAAGAAGGGTGCTGCTTAATCATAATCGTGGTACTTGTTAAGTGCTTACTTTACGTCAAGCACTGGGGTAGCTAGAAGATAATCAGAACAGACAAAGACCCTATCCCACCTGGGGGCTTGATCTAAGAGGGAGAACAGGTGTTTAATCCCCAATAACCACTAGGAAACTGAGTCACTGGGAAGTTAAGAGATTTGCCCAAGTTCAAACAGCAGGCAAGTGGCTGAGGGAGGATTAGAACTCCATAGTTCTGTATTTTCTCCACTAAACCTCTGTTTAGAGAAATCCAGAAACCCAGAAAATAAGAAATGGAGAGGGGGCTGCAGTGGGAACTGTCTTCTTACGGGCCCGTGAGTGACCTATGAACCATATCAGTTTGATTCCTTAAATTTTGCTGACCTTTCTAAGGGATATTTAAACACTTGCACAGTCGAAGGGCCTGGGTTGGTGGTTTAGAATCTTGTTAAAGTAGATTATGAGGGGTTTTTTTTCTTAAATCTCCCAATTCTTTACCTCAGAGCTTGTCAAAGCTCTTAATATCCCCACTTCTCACATCCTAGGTGTAGATCACCATGTCTTAAATGGGCTTTAAAAAGCCACATGGGAGCAGTCCCATAGAAAGCCAACATGTGCCCCTCTCTGAGCCTGGTTAGGAAAGTGATGATGAAGAAAGTGTCAGCCTTCTCCTTGAAGAGAACTCAAGATTTGCAACTGTTGAAAAGAATTTCATATCTCTCTAGCTATATTCTTTGACTGGGAGAGTTTGTCACTTAATTACACACTCTTACAGAGATAAATTTATTTTCAATAGAAAATAGATTACTGATAAGAAATAGAGGACTTCAGACCACCACATACGATTTGAACTTTGGCCCAATCCTAGATAAAGTGCATTTTATTTTTACTTATTAATTTATCAAACATCTTTTCACCTTCCTGCTCCTATCAGGTATATCCTTGTTCTTTCTCTTGCTCGCAGCGTGGCTCAGTGGAAAGAGCCTGGGCTTGGGAGTCAGAGTTCATGGGTTTGAATCCCGGCTCTGCCACTTGTCAGCTGTGTGACTGTGGGCAAGTCACTTAACTTCTCTGTGCCTCAGTTCCCTCATCTGTAAAATGGGGATCAACTGTGAGTCTCACGAGGGACAATCTGATTACCCTGTATCTACCCCAGTGCTTAGAATAGTGCTCTGCACATAGTAAGTGCTGAACAAACACTAACATTATTATTATTAAAAGATTTATATGTACTATCACTCTTAGTAGGTTATAAACTCACTGAGGGCAAAGAGTGTGTTTTCTATCTCTGTTGACTTCTCCTAAACCATTAGTACAGTATTCTGTCCATGGTAACTGCTCAATAAATAATAATTAATTATGGTATTTTAGAGCTGATTTGGTGCCACGATGGGTGGATAATCAGATTGGACTGATGGACTGTGTCTGATCTAATTATCTTGTATGTAACCCAGTGCCTAGTTAGTAGTGTTTGACATTAAATCAGTGTTTGATTACCCCCTATTACCTACAACCTCTATAGCTGAAAAGAAGCTACATGACCTAGTGGAAAGATCATGGGTCTGGGAGTCGGAAGACCTGGGCTCTAAGGCTGGCTCTGCCCCTACCACCACTATTTCTACTACTTCTATTATAGGAGTTTTAGGCACAGAAATCAGGCCCTTGAGTTGAGCAAGATAATTTATTCTTACCTTAGAAAGGAATGTCAAAGGGGCATCTCTATAGCCCAGCCTTGTGTAGACAAAGACAGGTAGAGCATAGTCACAAGACATCATGGTAGAAATCCTCAGGGACTCATTCACCCTAAACCAAGAGAAGAGCCATAGGTTCTTACTATTCCTGAGAGCCTTCTGGACACTTATGGAGGGATACAAGGCAGCACTGCTGTTCCAGAGCCAGAAAAGCTCATTATTTCTCAAAACTTCATCTTCAGGGCAGGAGCCAGTGTAGTTCTGCTCATGGAAATTATAACTGTGGCAATCTGGATATAAGTAGTAGCCCCAAAGGGCCCTGGGTCGGTTCCTCATACCTAATTCAATGGTTTCCTTCATGAAGGCCTTTGCGCTTTCTTCAAAAGAGACCTTGGCAGAGTGCTCCAGACTGTTGTCTGATAAGTTTCTTAGTCTCTCAGAAATCAGCTGCCTAGAATTCCGCCTGTAAACATCCTTGGCATTCCAGTTGCATGACCACTGAGGCCTCCAATACTCCCATTCTATCATGGCCAGACCCCTGAAGTCCTCAGCGGAGATGTAGTGTCGGATGTCTTGGTTAGCTTTAATCAGGTGGGTTTGCAAGCTGGCATTCTGGGGGAGGCCACCATTAATGGGATCTTCTTGTGCATTATACCAAGGATAATAACCCAGTCTGTTGACAAAGAAAATGGTGACATTCTGACCTCTGGCTTTGGCCAAGGGGCTTCCAGTGATGTGAAATGTTCTCAGATTAATTCCAGTGTTGTACTGAAACAGACACTGGTCTGTAGGGGCATTCCAAACTGCCACGAAAGGTTTCTTCTGAAAAATCGGATGCTGGGCAGGTTTCAATGAAGAAGTGAGTTCCAAAAGAAATGATATCAGTAGCCATGACAGGAGATGGGTTGGCTGAATGATGTAGACTTTTAATTGTCTTTTAAATCCTCTTTTCATTACAGGAGAAATTATTTGTGAGGCCATTAAATTTAGTGCAACCTGGAAAGGAGAAGCCAATATTCTCTTCATTAGGTGGCAGTTTGGGAAGAAAAATCTAAAGAAATCATGTTTGCACAATAGTCCAATGTTGTTATAAAATACATTTTGCTTATACATTTCTTTTTATTCAGAGATTTTAAAGAGCAATTAAATCATGAAAAATCTAATAACTGGATTTTGTTAAAATGCTTACAATATACACTGTAATAAATGCTGGGTAGATGCATGTTATCAGCAGTAGCATCATTATCACAGAATCACAGATGATATCTGTATTCATTCATTCATTCATTTAATCATATTTATTGAATGCTGACTGTGTGCAAAGCACTGTACTAATCACTCAGGAGAATGCCACATAACAATAAACAGACACATTCCCTGCTCACAATGAGCTTACAGTCTACAGTCCCCATCCTCCATGGACTTAACATGTGAGATGAAGGGAGAATAGGGTATTTAATCCCCATTTTACAGATGAAGACTATTTTGACTTTATTTTATATGCAAGTAATTATTATATTCTCACATTATATGAGAAGTAGTGTAGCCCCATGGAAAGACCAAGGGCCTGGGAGTCAGAGGACCTGGGTTCCAATCTCAATTTTGCCACTTGACTGCTGTATGAAGTTGTCATTTAACTCCTTTATGCCTCAGTTTCCTCAACTGTAAAATGGGGATTCCATATCTGTCCTCCTTTCTATAGACTGTGAGCTTCATGTGGCACAGAGATTGTGTCCGACCTGATTACTTGTACCTACCAAAGTGTTCAGAACAGTGCTTGACTTATAATAAGCACTTAAATACCATCATCAACATCACCATCATCATTATCATTAATATCTTTATTAAGTGTCTACTTATGAAATAAGCTATACTTTCTGCATTGTGGGGAAGAACAAGAGCAGCATAACACAAAATCCCTTTTCTCAAGCAGTTTGCAATCTTGCAGCCTAATGAGTGATGCAGGTTTACAATATCAATCCATCAACAATCAATCAATCAATGGTATTGATAATTTACATTGTTTGGGGCCCTGTATTAAAGGCTTAGGAGAGTATAAAACAACAGAGTTCATTCAATTCAAGTGTATTTATTGAGCACTTACTGTGTGCAGAGCACTGTACTAAGTGCTTGGGAAAGTATGATATAACAATAAACAGACACATTCCCTGCCCACAGTGAGCTTGTAGTCTAGAGACAAGCTTAAAGTCTAGAGAGAGTTGGTAGATGTGATCCCTGCCCACCAGGAACTTACCATCTATGGGGGAGAAATGGGAAACAAACCTCTAAATGTAGAGAAAATTGCAGATTTCCTAATGCAGGGACAGTCTTAGTGATTGAGGTGACCAGGAGAGGAGGGAGTTAGGGAAGACCTGGAAGGGGGTGAGTTTTGAGGAGGAACATCTCATTAGGTAGCTAAAGATGGTGAAAACCTCATGTGAGCAATGACTCAGAAGCGGGAAAGCAAAGGGTGGGAATGGTGAGGAGTTAGCTAGATTATGAATTGGGTATAATGGAGAAAGTTTGCTCTGCAGGGAAAGTGTCTACCAGCTCTGTTGTATTGTACCCACCCAAGGGCTTAGTATAGTGCTCTGCACAGAGTAAGCACTAAGTAAATACCCTTGGTGAAGTATGGGGAAACCAACTGGTGGAGAATCTGAGGGTCACAGCTTTCTCTAGAATTTTGGGGGGGATTGGAAGGATGATGCATGTGACCTAAACAACTTTTAAGGAAAATGATTCACACAACTCCAAATGTGAATGAAGAGAGAGAGGTCAGAGGTAGGAAGTCCAAAGTAGTGATTCAGAGGGACAGAGACAAAGTCTCTTAGCTTATCTTTCATTAAGGCAAGCTTCTGGGCTTCTATCTTTTACTGAATACCATCCTACTCCTTTTAAATGATAATTTATGAAGTTAAGTTTCCTTTGATTAGCTTATTCATTAAGCAAGTCTCTTGGGTAATCACTGAAATTCCCTGGTCCTCAGTTACCTCATCTGTAAAATGGGGATTATGACTAGGAGTCCCATCTAGGAAAAGGGACTGTGTCCAACCTGATTATCTTGTATTTACCCCAGCACTTGGGACAGTGCCTGGCACATAGTAAGTGCTTAACAAATACCATTGAAAAAAATAAATTAATTAAGAGCACTAGGCATCTCATTTTGACTTCTGGAAAAACCTGAAACAAGTGTTATTATTGTTTATTATTATTGTTTCTCAAATTCAACTCATCCACTTTGCTGGGGCATTTCTCTAAGATTTCCGAATAGTAGGAAGACAAATTTGCTGATGAAGAATTTTTGAACAGTAGCATAATATACTACATAGTCCCACTGAAATCACACACCATACCTATGGAAAACATAAACTGTAGTTAATAATGGTATTTGTTAAGCATTTACTATGTGTCAAGGACTGTTCTAAGCATTGGGGTAGACCCAAATTAATCAGATCTGACACAATCCCTGTCCCACGTGAGGCACACAGATTCTACAGGAGACTTTGAAAGGAGGAATTGGCCAGTCTGATTACCCCTTGCCTTCTCCTTAGGATGGAGATTAGGTTATTAACTCCCCAGATGCTAAATTCTTCCTGCAGAATCTACTTTAAAATTTAAGCACTGCTTTCCCAGGGGGAGAACACCATCTACTGTAATTTCTCATTTAAAATAGTTTCCCAGTCCCACAAGATTTTAAGCTCTGCATTCTATGAGGTGAGAGCAGAAAAACTGGATAGAAATACAATTCTGTTCTGACCTTCTTTCTTCCAAAATTCCAGGGACTCCATCATTAAAGCTGGTTGCTCCCCTTCGTTCTCTTTTTTCTTCTTTCTTCAGAGAGGCAGCATGAAGTGCTTAGTACAGTGCTTTGCACACAGTAAGCACATAGTAAATATGATTGAATGAGTGAATGATCTAGTGGAAAGAGCACTGGACCTGGGAGTCAGGGGACCTGGGTTCTATTCCAGGCTTTGCTACTTGTGTGCTGTGAGACCTTGGACAAGTCAATTAACTTCTCTAGCCTCAGTTACCTCATCTGTAAAATGGGGATTAAGAGTGTGAGTCCCATGTAGGACAGAGACTGTGTCCAAACTGATTAATTTGTAATCTACCCCAACGCTTAGAACAGGGCGTGGCACAGGAGTAAGCACTTAACAAGTATCATAATAATAATTGTTATTATTATAACCCAGGATGGGGCCAGAGCAACCTGACCAGGTATAATGCTCGCATTTGGAGAAATGGCTATCTCTCTGAAACTCAGCAGCCAGCCCCAAGCCTAAAGGACTGACTAGTTCAATTCTGGATGATTTCCGTTACTTTTGGGATAACAAATATATGCATCACAGGGTGATGGAAACAAACTATTGGACAATCTCAAGGTGCACTACCATGGATCTCTGAGAGACTTCCTATCCTGGCTGGCAGTTGTCATGAGCACTGGGGCCCTGATGGTAGAAACAGGATATCTTACCTCTAAAGCTACTGAAAAGTTACATATTCTTACACTATTTGACTGGTGAAAAGAACCAGTCCAGTACTGAGAAAATGCTGTCATTCCAAACCACAAATTCTGCTTTAGAGCAGGTAAAGTTTTTGATAAAACTTTCAAGACTGTCGTTTAGACTGTGAGCCCATCACTGGGCAGGGATTGTCTCTGTTGCCGAATTGTACATTCCAAGTGCTTAGTACAGCGCTCTGCACATAGTAAGTGTTCAATAAATACTATTGAATGAATAAAATACATTCAATTCCCTTGTCTAAACCGTCCACAAAAAGAGCCCCAGGGTTAAAATGCTAATGGAGGATAACCTCCCTTGAAAAGTTCCAATTTGGTCTCTAAAAATTAATTTCTCCTTGTGTTTTGGCAGGTTTGGATTCCTGAACTATAGCTTGCTTAGATAGGACACAGAGCATCAGGACCAAGTTTTAGTTACAGAATTAATCTCATCAGTGAGTCCTCTCTATAATTAATAAGTATAGTATTTGTTAAGCACCTACTAAGTGTTAAGCACTGTTATTTATCTATCTATCCAGGTTTCTTTTTTAAAAAGTATTTAGACTGAGAAAATTCATTCACAGCACCAGTTAGTACAAGAAAATGGATCCACCAGCCAAAAACAAAATGAATATTCACTAGGGTAACCTGTCAAGTTTAAGCAAGAATAAGTTGTTTTGAGTGTATATATCTATAATTCTATTTATTTATATTAATGCCATGCCAATGATGCCAGTTTACCTGTTTTGATGTCAGTCTTCCCCCTTCTAGACTGTGAGCCCTTTGTGGGCAGGGATCATCTCTGTTGCTGAATTGTACTTTCCAGTTGCTTAGTACGGTGCTCTGCACACAGTAAGTGTTCAATAAATGTTTGAATGAATGAATGAGCAAAGTTTTCTGCTAAAATCTAGACTTTGCCCTCCTTGAAATGATAATGATGAGGAGGAGAAGGATGGTGATGATTAAGCTTTCATTTCTTCTTCTCCCACTCCCTTCTGAGTCACCTGGCTCTTGGATTTGCTCCTTTTATTCACCACCCCTTTAGCCCAACAGCACTTAGGTACATAACCATAATTTATTCATTTATATTAATGTCTGGCTCTCCCTCTAGACTGTAAACTCATTATGGGCAGGAAATGTGTGTACCAACTCTGTTATATTGTACTCTCCCAAGTGCTTAATACAGTGCTCTGCACCTAGTACACACTCAATAAAAATGATCGATTGATCAGTGGTGGTGGTGGTGGTGGTGGCGGCAGTGGTGATAGAGGCAGGACCATCTCTCCTGCTACCAGAGGTAGGAACTCTACAGGTGGTAGAGGGTAAGACCTGCTATTAGGTTCAAGTGACCTTGAGAGTTTTGCCGATTGGAGTTTGTATACAGAGCGAGGGTAAACTTTGCCTTGGCTGAATGAAGGAGGTGGCAAGAAAATAACTTTTCTCTACATCAAACCCACAAGAATCATAATCCTGGACCTACTTGGGCACAATTCCTGAAAGGCTCCAGGATCAGGAATTGGAACCCACAAAGCAGGAACTGAGGTGGCTCTCAGTGCCTGTATTCTAGTCACAGGACTAGAAATCCTAGCAGCCCTGGGGCCTTGAAACTTGCCACGTTCACCAATGTCCTGCCGGTGGAGGAGTCTAAAATGGAACCCTGTCATGGCATCCGGGTGGAATGTGTTCCACTGCTGAAAAGCCCTAACTAGATTAACTTGTGAGGAAAGTTTAAACAAACTAATGAGAGTCTGAGAGTAGCTAAAGGAGGCCAATCCTCCATAAATATTTGAATGCATAAAAATCCTGGTGAGGGGAATGCCTGGCTGAAGGGAATCCAAGAAGTAGTACTGGAAATAATAAAATAAAATCCAGGCAATAAACATTCAGCTTGAGGAATTCAGGAAAAGTCTCAAAAATATGGCATTATCTTCCCATGGAATTTGTGGAACCTCATTTCCTGAATGATTTGAAAGCAAGAATACCATTGACAGGGGAATGAGATGGAGTGCCTAGCACACTGTTTTCATATCTAATTTCTCTGATTTGGAACCAGTGATCATATTTTATTCTCCATCCCCACAAGAATATTTCCTTACTCAAAATCAGAAGGGTCTTTTTAGTTAAATTACATAGTTTTTCACTTGTATAAATAATGCATTGATATCCCACAGTACAACTTGTGTGGTTTATTGAAACTCATCAGCTTCTTCAAGCCAGACTCTCATGTCATGACTAAGAACTACTGAATAGTTAACCCCCTTTGCTCCGCTGTGCCTTCCTTTCAACTCTCTCCCATCTTCCATCCCTTGCTGATGCCCTCCATTCAGCCTGGAACTCCCTGCCACTTCTTATCTGTCAGATCAATACTCTCCCCCTCTTCAAAGTCCTACTAAATCATATCTCCTTCAGAATGCCTTTCCTAACTAACTTTTCATCTCCCCACCCTAGTTTGCCTCACTGTGGCCTTGCCTATACTTAGTTACATTCCCTCAGCACTCACTGCCCTCCCCTCTAACCCCCACCCCCTACAGCACTTAAATACATATCCTTCTAAACTACTTCCCTTACCTGCAGCGTGATCTGGTGGAAAGAGCCTGAGTCTAAGAGTCAGAGGCTCTGGGTTCTAACTCCGGCTCCTGCACTTGTCTGACATGTGACCTTGAACAAATCACTGAACTTCTCTGTGCCTCAGTTCCCTCATCCATAAAATGGAGATTAAATCTTACTCCTTCTGACTTAGATTGGGAGCCTTGGGTGGAACAGGGACTGAGTCCAATCTGATTATTTTATATCTACTCTAGAGCTTAGTACAGTGCTTGGCACATAGCAAGCACCAAGTAAGTACCATAATGATAGTAACCATAATATATTTTCAAGTCTCTTTCTCCTGCTAGATTGTAAACTCCTTGAGAGCTGGGATCTGTGGCCTAGTGGAAAGAGCATGGGCCTGTGAGTCAGAGGACCTGGGTTCTAATCCTGACTCTGCTACATGTCTGCTGTGTGACCTGGGGAAGTTACTAAACTTCTCTGGGCCTCATCTACCTCATCTGTAAAATGGGGAATAAGACTGTGAGCCTTATGTAAGACAGGGACTGTGTCCAACCTGATTATCTTGTGTCTACCCCAGGACTTAATACAGTGCCTGGAACATACAAAGAACTTAACAAATGCCACTCCTATTATTGTTACTCACTCTACTGTACTCTCCCAAGTGCTTAGTGCACTGCTCTGTGCAGAGTAAAAAGTCAATAAGTACAATTGATTGATTGAAAATGGTAGCAAATTAACCAAGCAAGTCATTAATTGCTGATTAATGCTCCCAAAGGAGAGCCCTAGTTTATATTGGAAATGGATTGAACAGTGGAAGGTTGGGAAGAGTCCCCTCTCCTAACAAGGGTCTTTTGTCCTAAAAATGGTCTTGGGTTAAAAGAGGTGTGCTTGGAAAACAAAGTAAAAAGAAACTTGGGAAATGTTTCTTTTCCCTGCAGAAAGATTAGAAGGTCGCAACTAGCCTATTAGGAAGTGAAGGAGCAAACAAGAAACCCAACAGAGGAAGAGAAAAGGAATGTTGTGATGCTGTATCAAAAAAAACAAAACTCTGTGTCTAGATTTGCCTTGCAGAGGGATTTTAGCAGGGGGGAAAGTTAATTTTCTATAACTGTAAGTAACCCAAGTGCCCTTTAAGGTAACCATGTAAACCAAATAGGTTAGAGCCACGACTCTATAAGAAACGAGGGTGGGTCCAGAAAAGTCAGGCGGAAGAAGTTTGTATTTGTAAAGTCTGAGTGTCTGCATCTCTAGAAATCTGTTTGTGTCCTCTAGGCCCAGTAATATGGGAACTGTTGGAGGAGGAGCCAGAGAGGAAAGGGCTTTCCCCAGGGCAAAAGGGCAGTGCTTGCTAACAGGGTAGCATCATCAGTGGTATTTATTGAGTGCCTACTGTGTGCCAAGCAATGTACTAAGCACTTAGCGAACAGTCTTTTGTTTGGACAAAGGCAGATTTTGAGGGCTACTGGAATTTTCTTCGTATGCACTATCTTCTAGCAAGATCTAGACCAGCCCTAAGAGGAAAACTGTGTTCAGTCTAGAAGTTGTGTACAACCCTGGAGGCTAATTTGCTTAATGATGTGGGTGGTGCCAAGAACAACTGGGCCTCAAAAGAGAGTCAAACTGTCTCCAAATGTAACATTTCATCATGCTTTTGAAAGTGTCATTTGAATCATGTTGGGGTACCCTGAAGAGGAATAGATGAAATCATGGTGCTTGAAGAGACATTCACACACACACATATACATACACATACATACAAATGCAAACCTGCCATTCCCACAAGTACACATGTAACAATAAAAACTGTCATATTGGTTAAACTGTTACTATGAGCCAGCACTGTACTAAGCACTGGAGTAGATATAGGATAGTCAGGTCCCATATAAGGCTCACAGTCTAAGTAGGAGGGAGAACAGCTGTTGAATCCCCATTTTGCAGTTGAGGGAAATGAGGCATATAGAAGTTAAGTGACTTGCCCAAGATCACACAGCAGATGAGTGGCAGAGCCAGAATTAGAACCCAGGTTTTCTGACTCCCAGGCCTGTACTCTTTCCACTAGGCCATGGTGTTTCTCAAGGCATTCACATGACCACATACATAGAAACATACACATGGCATTCACACAAACCCACAAAAATTCACAGGAAGTCTCTTCCAGTAATCTTCAAAGAGGGAGATATCTACATGCCTTTGGTCTGGAAAGAAGGCTAAACTCTACCCTCCAATCAGAGCAACCCTGCTATGGCAGGCTTCCCAAACGCATTCCTTTCCAAGATAATAATTCTCTTAATTATATGTTTGCTAAAGTGAATGCAATAATTCCAAGTTACTGACTACAGAAATACTGTGATTAAGGATGATATTAATTCTGGTTTATTTTTAGGAACCAAAACAGGACACCTAACAAGCTAAGTGGGGTCTAATCAGAGTCCAAGTAAACTTGGCCAAGATTTTGTAAAGTAAATCCACCAAAACGTAAAGCAAGGACATCAACTTTGTATTGACTGGTTTCTGTGGAGACAACAGAAAATTCCCCTAAAAATACCTCTGCTTTGAAAAAAATGTATCCTGAACTACAAGGGAGAGTGAGTGACCTTCAATCAACAACTACGTTAAGCATCAAACGGAGTCAATTAAGAAGGGTAGGAAGCAATAGGAAGAGGTTCAGGATACAATCATGGTATTTGTTAAGCACTTACTGTGTGACAAGAACTGTACTAAGCTCTAGGACTGATAAAAGATCTTCAGGTTCCACATGGAGCTTACATTCTATGTAGGAGGGAGCCAAGTAATGAACCCCCATTTTGCAGATGAGGGGACTGAGGAACAGAGAAATTCAGTGACTTGCTCAAGATCACATAGCAGATAAGTGGCAGAGCCAGGATTAGAATCTAGGTCGACTGACTCCCAGGCTCCTGCTCTTTCCACCAGGCTATGCTGCTTTCCTAGATAAAGGTATGTGAAGGGGCAGAAGGACCAATCAGAAAGGCAGGCAGAGGGCCCTCCCTGGTCTTACTCCTTTAGAAAGGTCACCTGACCCAATCTTGACTCCAAATACAGCCAGTCTTCTAGCTGCCACCAACTAAACTGTCCCACTTATTATGGTGAACTTGAGATCATATCATTCCATATCTGCTCCTTCCAGGAGTAGGTCTTGGAATGAGAAGCCAAGACCAAGATTCTCTTCAGGACAAGTTTTAGCAATTACCTAATTAAAAAATTTCCATTTTGGATTTTCTTCTACAGGATCCTGGAGATTTCTTTTCCATAAATCAGCAGGGTTAATGGATAGTGCCCAGCCCTGGGAGCTGGAGGACCTGGGTTCTAATCCTGGCTCTGCCACTTATCTGCCGTATGACTTTGGGCAAGTCATAACTTATCTGGGCCTCAGTTACCTCATCTGTACAGTGGTGATTAAGACAATGAGTCCCTTGTGGGGCATGGATTGGGTACAACCTTATTAGTTTGTGTCTACCCTAGCACTTAGCACAGTGTCTGTCACATAGTAAGCACTTTACAAATACCATTAAAAAACCAAAACAAAACAGTCATTGCTCTTCTCCCCTACACTTTCAAGAGGGTGTATACTAAACTCAGTAAGAATGTCTCAAAGTCTTCTCGGAGTCTGAATTTAATTCTGCCTCTGTCATGTACCTGCTTAGTGACCTTGGGCAAGTCACTTAACTTCCCTCAGCCTGTTTCCTCATTGTAAAGTGGGGATACAATACCTGATCTTCCTCGCCCTAGACTGTGAGCCTCATGTGGGTCAATGACCATGTCAGATCTTATTACCTTGTATCTATTATAGGACTTTCTACAGTGCTTGGCACATTGTAAGTGCTAAACAAATATCACAATTATTGCTAATTATTAAGACTGGGAGAAGAATTAGGGTGGTTTAACCTGCTAAGCACTAGACTAAGGACCAGGAAATGATGTGTGCCTACACCTGCTTGAACATCAGTTTCCTGCGTGACCAACAATAAAGCTCTTAGGAGAGTGCAATACAACAACCTGATTACCTTGGATCTATCCCAATGGTTAGAACAGTGCTTGATCCATAGTTAGGACTTAACAAATATTATTATTATTATTATTATTATTATTATTATTATTATGAGAAGCTGCTTGGGGTAGTGAATAGAGCACAGGCCTGGGAGTCAGAAGGTCAAGAGTTCTAATCCCAGTTCTGTCACTTTTCTGCTGTGTGACCTTGGGCAAGTCATTTAGTTTCTCTGTGCCTCAGTTACCTCATCTGTAAAATGGGGATTGAGACTGCGAGCCCCACATGGGATGGGGACTGTGTCCAACCTAATTTCCTTGTATACTCCCAAGCTGTTAGTACAGTGCCTGGCACACAGTAAACATTTAACAAATGCCACAGTTATTATTGCTATTATTATCTATAGTAACCCTTTACCTTTCCTTAGGTCAAATGTTCCCTACCAACAGTCTAGAGGGGGAGACAGACATTAATATAAATAAATAAATTATGGATATGTACATAAGTGCAGTGGGGCTGAGGGTGGGGTGAATAGAGGGTGCATATCCAGGTGCAAGGGCCATAAAGAAGGGAGTGGGAGAAGGAAAAATGAGGGCTTAGTTGGGGAAGGTCTCTTGGAGGAGACATGCTTTTAATAAGGCTGTGAAGGTGGGGAGAGTGATTAATTCCTGTCGGATAGTAAGAGGGAGGGTTTTCCAGGCCAGAGACAGGACATCAGGGAAGGGTCAGAGGTGAGATAGACAAGATCAAGTTACAGTGAATAGGTTGGCATTAGAGAAGCAACGTGTGCAGGCTGGGTGGTAATTGATCAGAGAGGTGAGGTAGGAGGGGGAAAGGTGAACAGTGGCATTTTGGGTTTGTAGTATCTTTATTCTCTAATATCCAAGTGCTCTCTAGATAACAAATCAATAATCAACCTCCCATCATTGCTCTGAGATAGTTACCAGGAAGAACATGGGCCCCCTCTCACCGATGGGGAAAATGAACTCATGAAAAATACTAAGTTGCCCAGCTCACCTGAAAATACATTCTAGGCCAAAGATAGCACACAGTTCTCTGACTGATATCATTGTTCTTTTTCTAATTGTGTCATGCTTGTTCATTGCCCTCATTATGTTAAGGCCGGTATGGAACTCCCAGTCCTCCTGCCTGACACATTTTAGAGAGCTGTCCATTGGTAAAGGACAACTAGTAAATCTGCTTGAAGGCAGTGAGCTGGAGTAAATGACCTTTTGACCTTTTAGCTTTACTTTTGTTAGTGTCCACTAAGCTACATCTATCTGAGCAAAAGAAAGAGGAGAGGGGAAATAATAACCCAGATAATTAAGAAAAAAGACCTATATTAAAGATAAAATGATCATATTGAGATTATATTCATGGGAAGCAGTGTGGTCTAGTAGATAAAGCACAGGCCTGGTAGCCACAGGACCTGGGTTCTAAACCAGCTCCACCACTTACCTGGTGTGTGACCTTGGGCAAGTCACTTAACTTCTCTGTGCCTCAGTTTCCTTAACTATAAAATGGAGATTCAACACCTGTTCTCCATCCTGATTAAGCTGAGAGTCCCATTTAGGACAGGGACTGTGTCCAACCTCATTAACTTGAATCTACCTCAGTGCTTAGAACAGTGCTTGAAACTTAAGTGCTTAACAAAGTCGGTTAAAAGCAAACAAAAAACCCCGAGTTATCCAGTTAGTCAAATTGATCAGATTCACCAGGCAGTAGATCAATTTTCACTCCTCTTAGCCCTTGTAGATTCTGTCATACGTCTATGTACGTCTATTCTATGACAGAATTTACCCCATAGATCCCAACTCCTCAACCGACCTTTTCTTCTCCTCCCTTTCCTCTCCCACCTCTGCCTCTCCTTCACACCAAATCACTTGAAAACATGTTTTGTTAGTCATTCCTCTCTCCTTCCCTCTCTTGTTCCCTCCTCTCTCTTTCTCACCTCACTCAATCAGTTGCGGGAGATTGACCCCTTCCATAGAGTATCTGCTCTATGCACTTGGATCTCTGACCTTTGGGTAGTTGGTATTCACCCCACCCTCAACCCCCAGCACTTACATACGTATCTATAAATTATATATTATGAACTAAATATTTGTATTAATGCCTGTCACCCCCTCTAGACTGCAAGCTTGTTGTGGGTAGGGAACATGTCTGCCAACTCTGTCGTATTCTCCCAAAGGCTTAGTATAGTGTTCTGCATACACTAAGCACTCAATAAATACCACTGATGTTGTTGTTTGTCCTGAATATCAAGAATTCTATAAAATGTAGAAGATTTGAAGTTTTGAAGTTTTTCTACCCATCCAAAGGGTGAGGAGAAAATTCTTCTAGTAATTCAGGCTTATTTTCACAAATCACATTACCCTTTCAAAAACCAGGCTTCCTTTCACTAGAAATGGATGAGAAGTAGAGGAGGATAAATGCTATATTTCTGATCAATCTATCCATTCTCTGAACCCTTTCATTATTGTCTGTTCTGGGAAGGAAATTCAGTATTTGCTTTGAAAAAACATCCCTTCTTCTCTGGATCATCTTGATATTTGTTCTATCAGTAGAGCATTACTGGCTTGAGTTAAAGTAAAATTCTTCCTGTTGGAAACAAGTCTGCTAGCACTCAGTAGTGAAAAACACATTATTATTCTAATGAAAAAAACCTGTAGGATTACCAATAATTAACTCTAAAGTTAAAAATATGGTTCTTGAAAGCAGCATCCATATATTTAGCTTCAGATGTATTCAATGAATTAGCAACCTTATTTTCCTTTACTGCAAATTGAGTATTTGATGTGCAAGAACCCATAGAGATAATGATGATCTACTTTTTAGCACAGCTCAGTCCCAGCTGCATTAAAATGTCTGTTAAGGAAGACACAGTGCTTGAAGTGGAGCTCAAAATTGGAATCGTGTTTTCCCTTGCAGGCAAAGTTTGGGAAACAGGGATAGAAATTAAGCCATTTATACATGTCCATGCTTTTAAAGCAAAGTACTTTTCAGGCTCCCAAACTAATGTGTACCACTAAACTCACCCTTTCAAAGGAAATCCCACTCACTTGTTATAAAATAAAGTGCATGGTAGGTAACATGAGCACTCTTCAGAGAAGGAATCAATCACAAAAGCGAAAAATGCTATCTAATATTCATTACCACTTAACTGCCCCCAAGAGAGGAAGTCTTTCAAATGTCTTTCTTGATTGCAAATGAAAAAATAATGATGTCATTTTCTCTTTACCTTTGTTGTTGCTGTCAGCCATGCCCGGTACCCGAGCAAAGTAGAATTCTAGAGGCAAAGATGCACTGTGGTTGTTGGAGAGAAACGTGTCCTTAGAGGGGTGACTCAGGCCTCTGAGGATAATTTGGGGCTTGCATTAAGTCTCTATTTAAGTGAAGTCAGGTTCTCTGAAGATGGTCCTGGTGTAAGTGACCGTTAGATTTTGAAAGCATCCATTTAAATTCCCTGGCATAAAAAGTTAGTAAGTAGTAAGACTCCTCAATGGATCAAGCCCTCAGACAGAAAATAGATCCATCTGAATAAAATTGTGGAATGAGGCAGATAGGGCTTCTGGCTTCCAGAGAAGAGAAGGGACTCCCTTTTCCTTGCTATTAGATAGAGTATGAGAATCAAGTGATTTGGGTCTTAATACCTGCTCTGCCACTGGCCTGCTCTGTGACCTTCAGCTAGTCACATATCCTCTTTCAATCAAACCATCATTAGTATTTATTGAATTCTTACCTTGTTCATAGCACTGTGCTAAGCACTTGGGAGAGTACAATACAACAGAATAGGTCATGTTTCCTGCCCACAGTGAGCTTATAGTCTTTGACCTGCAGTTTTCTCACCTGTATAATAGGATAAGAGATACCAGCATTCCATACCTCTAAGTTTGTAAAATGTGGGTCCAGAACCATGTCTGAGTTGATTATCTTATATTTGCTGCGTGGCTTAATTAAAAACTATTTGTAGTAAAGCAACAGCTAACAAATCAGATCACATTAGGATCATTTAGAAATTTGTGTTTTGTTTTTGTGTAGTATTTGTTAAGTACTTACTATGATCCAGGCAGTATATTAAGCACTGGGGTAGATACAAGATAATCAAGTTGGACTACAGTCCCTATCCCATATGGGTTTTACAGCTTGAATACTCATTTTACAGATGAAGTAACTGAGGCACAGAGAAGTTAAGTGACTTGCCCGAGATCACACAACAGAGAAGTGGCCGAGCAGGGTTTAGAACCCTCTTCTTCTGGCTCACAGGCCCATGCTTTATCCACTAGACCACTCTGCTTCTAGCACATTCTGGGAACTTATTTTCACCTACGGTTGACTTTGCCCTATACAGACATATTCATGGTCTTATTTATGTGAAATGTATATTATGATCACCACAACAGAAATACCCAAATATTTTGCAAGTTCCTGACCTGTTTTCAATAGTGTGATCATCTAGCTGTGGTGTCCGTAGAAAATAGGTGCAGTACTCTGAATGTTACATAAACCCTCAGGAGTTTGTGCCATGAACAAGTACTAAAAATACTGTCACCCACTCACCTTTTTTTTAAAAAAAAGGTCTCACACACTCAATCATGTCATTCCTGATACAAAGTCACTTTGAGGTCATTCAAGGAATCCCCTGACATTGGGCTCTATTTGTGTGGCAGTCACTTCAGAGACACTGTAGGGTGCAATCTTTTATTGGTATTTTTTAAGCGCTTACTATGTGTTAAGCACTATTCTAAACACTGAGATAGATACAAGTTAAACAGGTTGGACACAGCCCGGTCCCACATGGGGCTCACAGTCTAAGTAGGGAGGGAGAACAGGCATTGAACTTCCATTTCCAACTGGGTTCAATTACCATCTCTACGCAGATGATGCCCAAGTCTAAATCTCCAGCCCTGACCTCCCTTTTTCTCTGAAATCTCACATTCCCTCCTGCCTTCAAGACATATCTACTTGGATGTCCAGCTGACACTTCAAATTTAACATGTCCAAAACTGAGCACCTTATCTTCCTACCCAAACCCTGTCCTCCTTCTGTCTTTCCCATCACTGTAGACAATATCACTCGCTAACTCACAACCCATAACCTTGGCCTTGTCCTAAATCATCTTTCTCATTTCACCCACATATTCTGTCATCAAATCCTATCAGTTCTACCTTCACAGTATTGCTAAAATCCTCTTTTTCCTGTACAATAAAACTTCTACCATGCTGATCCAAGCACATATCCTATCCTGTCTTGACTACTGCATCCACCTCCTCACTAACCTCCCCGTCTCCTGTTTTTCTCCACTCTAATCCATACTTCACTATGCTGCAGGAATTATTTATCCAAAGAAATCCTCAGTCCATGTCTCCCCACTCTTCAAGAACTTCCATTGACTGCCCATCCAGATTGTCTCTCTTTATTGTTGTATTGTACTTCCCCAAGAGCTCAGTACTGTGCTCTGTACACAGAAGTGCTCAATAAATATGATTGAATTGAACGTGTCCTCATCAAACAAAAACTCCTTACCATTGGCTTTAAACTACTCAATCAGCTCACCCCACCTCCCTCACCTCACTAATCTCCTACTACAGCCCAGCCAGCACACTCTGTTCCTCTAGAGCCAGCTTATTGACTGTGCCCGATCTCATCTATCTCATCAGCAACTTCTTTCCCACATCCTCCCGGTAGCCTGGAACCGCTCCCTTCACCCCCCATACACCAGGCCACCATTCTCTGCACCTTCAAAGCATTACTAAGGTCACATCTCCAAAAGGCCTTCCCTGATTAAGATGCCATTTCTGCAGCTTGATCTCCTTTCTGCATTGTCTGTGCACTTCAGTCTGTGACCTTTGGACATTTGCTATTTGCCTCATCCCCAACCCCACAACATTTATGTACATATCTTGAAATTATATGTTATAAATTACTTATTTGTTCATATTAATATCTGCCTCCCCCTCTAGTCTGTAAGCTCATTATGGATAGGGAATTTGACTGCTAATTCTGTTGTATTGCACTCTCCCAAGCACTTAATACAGTGCTCTGCAAATAGTAAGCTCTCAATAAATACGGTTGATTGATTGTTTGATGATTCAACAGGGGATTTAAACTTCAACTGAATAAACTACATACATTTTCCTTATGCTACTAATTGGAAAAAAAATCATGAGTATTGAAAATAGCCAAGAAGCCCCACCTTGGCTTAGGAGCAATACATCAGTTACCTCATCTGCAAAATGAGGATTAAGAGTGTGAGCCCCATGTAGGACAGGGACTGTGTCCAACCTGATTAGCTTGTATCTACCCCAGTGCTTAGTACAGTGCCTGATACATAGTAAGCACTGAACAAATCCCATAAAAAATATGATACTAAAAAATATCATTACAACAGAAACCCTGTAGGAGGAAATCACTGGCCACAATAGGGAAAGAGCATGACATATCAGGGAATTTTGTTAAGGCTCTGGAAGACAAAAGAACAAGAGTTTAAAGAAAGTCAAGCTAAAATCAAAGTGAAAACATCAGTGAAAACAGTTTTTATGAATTTGCAATCCAACAGAGAAGGAAGGAGATGCTGACATTTCCTCATCGGGTGAAAACCTCTTCTAGCTCGCCCATCCCAGGGAGGTTAGTTGATCATGAAATAACACAAAGTCAGCAGAATCTCAGCCAGGATCCAGTTCAGGAGAAGAGTTTGACTAATTCTTGGACTTGACCAACCTTGGGCTAAGAACCCACTCTTCAAATGTGAGCTACTGGCGTCTTGCTTCTTGCAGAATTTTCCAGACCAGCCTAAATAATACTGACATACAAATCCTTTCTTCAGGTCTTGTTTCTCCTTTTTGGTCATTTTGAAGAAAAAGGTCAATTTGGAGCTTTTCTTGGACACCTTTGTCTTAATGCTGCCAGAGGGCATGTGCAGGTAAGTGGAGGATTCTGGGAGTTTACGAACACACCTTCCCTTCTTTTGACATAGCTCCTGGCTGCAGAACTGGGTGGCTAAGGTCACATTAATGATGTAAGGCCCCAAGGTTTCATTAATGTATTTTTGCACTGTTAAGCAGTTGTCCTATAGGAAAAAGGAAGAGCAATTGAAACTACCCTCAAATTTGAATTCTTCAACTAAGATCATCCCACTTCCTGAAGCTTAACCTAAAAGATGATGAGTCTCAGTAGTCTCCAGAGTGAGAAAAGATTAACTATTAGGGATCCCTTGAATACCAGGAACCCTGAAATTGTAAACTTAAAATGTAAACTATTAAAGGGCAGGGACTACATCTTTGACTTTTACTGAACTCTCCCAAGGATCTAGTACAATATTCTGCAGTCATTAGGCACTCAATAAATACTAATGAAAGATTGAATTTTATAGATTCTCTCCACACTAAACATTCCTAACAAAATCTGCCTCAGCTAATGAAAGAGGGACGAGTCAGTAATAAAAAAAAACCTCAGTGGGGAGTAGAGCACAGAATGGTAGTTTTTGTTTTTCATTTGAGTTTTGGGGGTTTTTTTTGTTTGTTTTGCTTTTAGTCAAATGATCCAGGCAGCAGAGTGAAGTATAGACTGGAAGGGGGAGAGACTGGAAGCAGGAAGGTCAGTGAGGAGACTGAAGCAGTAGTAGAGGTAGGATGTGATAAATGTTAGATCAGCATGGTAACAAGTAGAATGGAGAGGTGGGGGGATTTTAAAGATAGGATTTGGTGACAGACTGAATACGTGTTTAAATGAGAGAGATGAGTGGAGGATGTTGTCAAGGTTACGGGACTGTGAGCCAGGGAGTATGGTTGGATGGTCTACAGTAATGGGAAAGAGAGGAGAAGGAGAGGGTTTGGGTGGAAAGACAAGGAGCTCTGTTAAGTTCGAGATGTTGGTTGGACATCCAAGAAGAGATGTCCTGAAGGAAGGAGGAAATATATAAACATATAAAAGAATAAAAATGTATTCTTAAAGTGATAACCAATGCAATAAATACAGTTAGCAATAAGAGTATTATAAAGGCAGTTGCTATAGTGCTTTCTGTGGTAATGCATCACAGCAGTTATAAATTGTAGTTCTTGCAGACTGTTTCTGTTTTTTTTCAGGAAGATTGTATCTTGATGTATACCTCTGAAATAGTCCAGGAATCTGCCTGATTGTCCCTACCTTTCGGCCTTTGATCCAGCAGGCATGGAACAATGAGAAAGATTGATTGAAGGGAACAGTGTATGACAGAGTTGAATTGGCCTTCAGAAGCTGACAGGGAAACCAAGAAGCAAACTCCACTCACCCTGGATGCTTCATATTGCTTATTTCCCCACATGACCATTCCTGCAGCCCCTAAAGCGGCACTCTCACCGATAGTGTGCACCAGGTCCATCTGGAAGGGAAAATTTATTGTAGGAAGGAAGGAAGGAAAGAAAGAGAGGAAGAAAGAAAGAAGAAAAAAAGAAAAAAGAAAGATGGAAAGTGAAGGAATGAATGAGTGAGTGAATGAATGTGTGGATTAACATGGTAGCAGTTTGGGTGGAGAGGAAAGGACAGATTTTAGCTATGAAGTCAAGTAACATTCACATTACCCTTGGCTCCTCCCTCTTTTTTAACACCCCAGCCTGTCACCAAAATCCTGTCAGTTCTACCTTCGCAACATTTCTAGAATCTGCCCCTTTCCTCTCCTCCAACTAGTCACTGCACTTGTCATATGACAACCTAATTACTCTTGGTCTACAGTCATTCATTCAATTCATTCAAACATATTTATTGAGCATTTACTGTGTGCGAAGCTCTGTACAAAGCTCTTGCCTTTCTTGCCTTTCTTCTGTCAATCTTCACTCTGCTGCCCAGATCAATTTTCTCATAGTTCTGCACACAACTCCCCATACCTTAAGCATCTCCAGTGGCAGCCCTTTCCTCTCTGTGTCAAACAAAAACTCCTGACCATCGGCTTCAAGGCAATCAATCAGCTCTCTTGTTGACTTTATCCTAGTGCTTAGTATAGTGCCTGAACATAGTGAGCGCTCAACAAAATGCTTCAACTACCATTATTCATTCAATAGTATTTATTAAGTACTTACTATGTGCACAGCACTGTACTAAGCGCTTGGAATGTACAATTCAGCAACAGAGACAATCCCTGCCCAGTGATGGGCTTACAGTCTAATCGGGGGAGACAGACAAAAACAAGACAACTTAATCGCAATAAATAGAATCAAGGGGATACACCTCATTAATAAAATAAAATAATATAATAATAAAATAAAATAAATTTTTAACTTCTTACCTGACTTAAAGCTATGAGGCTATAGGAGTAAAATGGTCTGGAGTAAACAAAAACAGGCAAAACATAATCCTGTCTAGCAACAGTGGCAACTCGTATTGCTTCTCTAACCCGATGGTGAACAAATTTCAGAACATTGGTGCTTGACTTCAAGATCTCCGGCAGGTATATGGAAGGGAAAAGTGCCGTACTTGCTTTCCACAGCCAGAGGAGTTGATTGTTGCGGGAAATTTCAATGTTGGGGCATTTGCCCGTGTACTTATGTGGGTGATTTTTGTAATTATAATTGTAGCATTCTGGGTAAAGATAATAACCCCAGAGTCCCTGGGACCTCATTTTTAAGCCCAGATGGAGAGTTGAATTCATGAAATTTTTGCCAGCCTTTTCAAATTCCTTTTGAGCCACAGTTTTCACTTTGGAATCAGGCCAGGAAGGATGACGGCTTCTAACCAGATTGATAGAGTGCTCCCTATAGATGACTTTATTGTCCCAATTCCTAATCCACTGGGGCCTCCAGTTTTCCCAGTCAATGATGGCAAGCCCCTGGAAGTCCTTAGATGGGAGGACCCGGTTGATGTCTTTCTGGACTTGCGATAAGTGATTTGAAAGGCTCTGGTTTTGGGGGACTCCTCCGTGAAAGGATTCCCCGCTGTCTGAGATGTGAGGGTAATACCCAAATACGTTATGATAAAATATGGTAACTTTGTCACCATTAAGGGCCTCATCAGAGTTTGCAGCAATGCCAAAGGTATCAAGATTGAGATCCACATGATGGCGATTCTTGCACTGAGAAGTGGGTGCATTCCAGAACACGATGAATGGCTTGTTCTGGAACATAGGAGCCTTTGTTGGCTTGAAATTTTGTGTATCGACAAGGACACAAAGCATCATCATTGCCAGCCACCTCATCAGCTTGCACATGGTATGTGGTTTTCACTGTCTAGTAGAGAGAGGTCCTTCAAAGGAAAAACAAAAAAACAGCACGTGTTAGGTAACATTGGCCACAAGGTGGAGTTTCACTAATTACATGGAATCAGTCAATCAATTGTATTTGTTGAGGACACAGCACTGTATTAAGCGCTTGGAAGAGTATAAAATAGGTGAGAAACCTTCTAGTTGCATGGCTTTCTGACAAAAATGTATACATCACTAGGTTAGAAAGATAAAAAAAAATTACTGGAACACGGAGACAGGCAAAGGTGGGAGGGACTAGTTTAAGATATAGGGGAAAGGCAGGAAAATGGCTTAGAACAGAGGAGAATGGGAAGGGAGCAAGGCAAGGGGGATGGATTGAATTTACCGGTTGTGTTTGGATGCAATGTCATAGGAGGGCCGGCTGATCTCAGGGTGTGTCAGCAGGATGTAAGACCAGGTGGCTTGTATTCCTTGCAGGTTTCCTGGGGTCCATAAATGGGTTAAGGTGAAACAAGGTCAGAGAAGCAGCGTGGCTCAGTGGAAAGAGCACTGGGTTGGGAGTCAGAGGTCATGGGTTTGAATCCAAGCTCTGCCACTTGTCAGATGTGTGACTATGGGCAAATCACTTAACTTCTCTGTGTCTCAGTTATCTGTAGAATGGGGATTAAGACTGTGAGCCTCACATGGGACAACCTGATTACCCTGTATCTATCCCAGTGCTTAGAATAGTGCTCTGCACATAGTAAGCATTTAACAAATACCAACATTATTATCATTATTATTATTATTATTAATATATCCTCAGGTTGAATTGTCTTAGAAATAGTTGCACCATAGCTGGTTGTGGGATCATAACTTGCCAAGGAGTGACTCTGAGGACAGAGTGTGTGAGATCAGGGCACTGAGCCTCTGGGGACCCTAGTAAGATGGAAACAGAAGAAAGGCCTTATTGTGATGTATCTGATGATGACTGTTGGTTGCCATGACCTTTAACCTACCCCGGCCATTGCCCCTGTTTGGACTCACTGGTCCAAAAGCCCATTTGCCCTGAGTTTAACTTTGGCTCAGTTAAACTAAACAATCTGGGAAAAACTCCAAGTGGGGAAGAGAAGAGCAGTCCTTGACTCTTCCCAGTGGCCTCCTTCCCACAGGGATCAGTTAGATTAAACTGCCAAAGGACCTTTCCGTCCTGGAGGGACTTTCAAATAAGCAGTGTGGCCTAATGGAAAGAGCCCAGGCCTTGGAGTCAGAAGATATTGGTTCTAATCCTACTTTGCCACAGGACTGGGAGTCAGAGGACCTGTGTTCTAATCCCAGATTAGCCCCTTGTGTGCTGTATGACCTTGGCAAGTCACTTAACTTCTCTGTGCCTCAGTTACCTTGTCTATGAAGTGGAGATTAAGACTGTGGGTCCCACATGAACATGGACTGTGTCCAACCTTGTATCTAACCCATCACTTAGTACAGTACCTGGCCCATAGTAAGCACTTAACAAATGCCATTTTAAATAAACACAAACACAACCACTAGGGACATTTTCAGGCCTCTGGTTTCTTTATTCAGCTGTCTCTAAGGATATCTAGGACAAAGATTCTGATTTTAATGTGAGACAGGGACTGTGTCTGACCTAACAGTCTTTGCCACATAGTAAGCCTTAACAAATACCATTCATGTTTTTCTTTAAAATGTAAAAGGCACTCACTTTGAGAGCCAAGGCCTAGGCCTCAGTGGTAAGCAGAATAGTAGAATCATAATTCTATTGATTAGAATCATGATTTGAATATACACAAATACAAAAGTACAGTGGATGGGTACAATTGAATACTTAAGTGTGAAGAGTGTTGTGTTAAGGTGACTTGGGACACTGGAAATTAATTGAGGAAGGTTTGTTAGGAGAGGTGGGGTTTCAGAAGGATTTTGAAAGAAGGCAAGGCTGAGAGAGGATTGTAGACTAACTCCTATTATACTGTGCTTTCCAAAGTATTTAGTGCAGTGTTCTGCATACAGAAAACACTCAACAAATTTCATTGATTTATTGACTGACTGGCTGTATTCATCATTTATAAAGGTCAAATAAATATCTTTTATCTTTTTATTATTCCTGTTAAGGATTTTCCTTTTACCAATTCAGGGATTATTGAGCCTCATCCACTGGGATGCTCAGATTTTAGAGTACTTTAGAATGAAATATGTTAGAGTGAAAAATCAAATGTATTTTATTTGCCATGTGACTGAACATGGTGCATAACTTCAAAGATAAAAACTGAATGGAAAATGTGATCACAAATAGCATGATGTCATTTAAACTTACCATATAATGGGTTTGAAGGGGAGATGAAATTCATATTAAGGCTGATACTAATGTTCTGAGAAGAACATCCAGGTGGTCTCCGGTCACCCAAATGTTGAGACCAAACAACTCAAATAAGAAAAATCAAAATCTCTTTAATCAGTGACCTCGATCATGAACACTAATTATTCTCTTTTCATTTCAACTTCCAGGCCGCCAGCAAATTCATTTGGTACCTCATTATGTCCATGAACATGTCTTCCCACTTTTCTCATCCAGGGACTCATTTCCGTGTACAATTTAATTTGGAGAAGGACCGTTCAAGACCTAGTCAGCTCTCATTGCTTCCGCTTCACATTCTAAAAACAGACCCTTCTTTTCTGAACAGTGACCACTTAAAGGGCAGTTTTTTAGCCTATGGTCATCCAATATGCTGTTTATTCAAGGGCTGTATCATTTCAGGGGATGTGTCAGGTTTGAAGTGGACTCAGTTGCTGCACACCCACTTCCATGTTGATAGGAAAAAAGGCTTAATCAATCAACGATATTTATTAGTGTGTACTGTGTGCAGAACACTGCCCTAAGTACTTGAGAGAGTACGGTTCCCTGCCCAAAATGAGCTTATAGTTTAGATTCTACTACATTCTAGAATCTAGACTATAAGCTCATTTTAGGCAGGGAATGTGTCTGTTTATTGATGTATTTTACTCTGCCAAGCAATTAGTAGAATGTTCTGCACACAGTAAGCACTCAATAAATACAACTGAATGAATGAACGTTGGGTGTGGGCAAGAGACATTAATGATGTGTTAGACCGTTTCTCTTCCAAAGTAGGTTCTGTTCTTTTCCATAAGGTTAGGGTTCATGGAGAGAGGACAAGATGGGCTAGTACAAGATCCCTCTTTATATCTGACAGTCATTCTCCCGATCTTCAAAACATTATTAAAAAGTGTATCTGCTCCAAGAGGCCTTCCCTGACTTGACCTTCATTTCCTCTTCTCCCACTCCCTTCTATATTGCCCTTGCACTTGGATTTGTACCCTTGATTCACCCCTCCCTTAGCTTCACAGCATTTATGTATATATCTGTCATTTATTTACTTGTATTAACGTCTATCTCCCTTCAATACTGTAAGCTTTGTGTGGGCAGTGAATGAATGTACCAACTCTGTTATATTGCACTTTCCCAATTGCTTAGTACAGTGCTCTGCATACAGTAAGCACTCAATAAATATGATTGAGTGATTCACAGTCCCTCAAAGACCCTTCCATCTAGATCCCAGATGCTTAAGAGAAAACCATCAGGTTAAGTTAGTTGAAAGTGAAAGTGGGTATGTGATTATGGGAACTCCTATCTCTCTCTCTCTCTGTCTCTCTCTGATATGTATGAGCAAATACGTTTGAAACATGTTGAAATATGGAAGACATCTTAATCCTCTGCCTTGGGATCCAGATAATCCTTTAAGATTCCTTCCAGCCTGAGGCAACAGAACAGTTGACTTGTGCTGCTTGTTATTCAAACCCTACACTCTTCACGATACCAACTGATCTTCCTGCCTTCAAACTCACCTCCAAAATGTTGAGCCAAATGAACTGGAGCTTTCAATCTTTCCAGAAACGTTAATCATTCTAATCTTAAACTTCAGGGAAAAATCATCAACCTCAATGGAGCAAGAATAAGTAACCTCCCCATGTTTTGATGGAAAAATCAATTTAATATGTTCACCCTTTTCTACTGGTTGGATTGCCTTTTTAAATGGGAACCAGATTACCAGTTCTGTATGGTGGAGGAGAGGGTGAAGATGGAGAAAGGACTAAGAAGTAGAGACCAGGTTCTACTAAGTACATGTGAAGAATAACTGGAAAATGGAAAGGAGATGGGAGAATAGGTACAGGAAGAATGTTGAAGGTAGGGCCTAAGGGAAGGAAACAAAAATATAAACATTGAACGGCATCTGATATATTTGGTCAGGGACTGAAAAGTATCCTTAGCAGAATAAATAGCACCACCACCACTTCCACCATACTGCCATCAAAGATTTAACATGGATGGGAATAGCGAGGTGGGTGTTATGGACCAGGCCCTTTCATCTTTTTTTTCAATCCGGAACCATTTTTTCCATATGGTCCCTGTTTCCAAAATGAAGGGCAAAACATTTGGTTTAACCCAGTACTCAACTTTGAAGGTGGAAAAGATCCTGTAACTAGTCATCCAAAGAAAGCACACACTCTGGCTGATTTACACGTAACACCTAATTCACTTGGGGATCGATGGACAAATGATAACAGCAAATAGGAATGATCAGAAAAGTAAGACAACTGATCAATCAGTGCTATTAATTGAGCTCTTATTATGTGCAGAACACTGTGCTAAATGCTTGGGAGAGTACAATCAAGTTGGTAGACATAATTCCTACCCTCAAGGAGTTTACAATCTAGTGGGCATCTCTGAATAATGTATTTAAATCAATCAATCAATGGTAATTATTGAGCACTTACTGGGTTTGGAGCACTGTACTAAGTCCTTGAAAGAATACAACAGAGTTGGTGGACACCATCCTTGCCCAGAAAGAACTTACAGTTTAGAGAGCAAAATGATTTTATAGTGTCTATAGACATGTAATTTATGCGGGACATTATAATTCTTAACAGCACTGTTTAAATGTTTATAGTGTGCACAGCACCATACTAGGTTAAAAAAGCAAAACAAACCCGGTCTCTGCCCTTGAGGGGCTATAGTCTAATGAAATACAGGAATACCTCTAGATAATAATGATAATAGTCATGCTATTTGTTAAGCACTTAACATGTGCCAAGCACTGTACTAAGCACTGAGTTAGATACTAGGTAATCAGGTCCCACATGGGGTTCTCATTTTAAGTAGGAAGAAGAACAGGTATTGAATCCCCATTTTGCAAATGAGGGAACTGAGGCACAGCGAAATTAACTGACTTGCCCAAGTCACTCAGGAGGTAAATCGGGATTAGATCCCAGGTCCTCTGATTTCCAGGCCCAAGCTCTTTCCCCTAGGCCATGATGCTTCCCTAAGCACCCCGTCATACAACTAATTCAAAATACAGCCTGCATTGTTTGCTGGCTTACCCCAGGGGTATGCCTACCAATCCAGCTGACTGCTCTTGGTAAATCCATCTCTCTCAAACCATGCCCTACCTATTCTAAGAGTAAACCATCAACAGTGAATGGATCTTGGAGAAACTCTGCCCTCAGTTTGGGGCAGATTATTCAAGGCTTTAAAGGACCCCTGAACAGATAGCCAGAGAAGTTGTTGAACTAGGCAACTATTTAGAAATTTATCAAGTTATCTAAAGCAAGGAGCACCCATTTTGGGGAGAGTTGAAGAGTGACTGTCCGAATCATATCTTTTACATACCCAGGAGTAGAAAATTCTAGCACCATTCTTGCAGCTTTGAGGAGGGCCGTCCAACCACTTTCCACTAACCATTAACTTTTTGACTATTCCTTTCACACAATGGGCCCCGACTAATAGCATCACTGGTTAATGCTATCAGCTGCTCAGTGATTTCCAAAGGACCAACCTAAATCCAGATCAGCAGTGAGATGATTAGACTTGTCAGACAATTGTTATCAAAATGAATGTTTTCAGTCTGCTGCCCAGAGTCTCCAAAGAGGTAGAGGGGAAAGTTAATGCCCAACATCACTCCAGCTCTTCCCTATATGCTTGAATGCTCCCCAAACGTCAATAGTTTGTAGGACATCACTTTCAGCCTTGGGTCAGCAAAGTTATCCCAAGATTGATTTCCATCTGGATGGGGATACAATGAAGGGATCGTGTATGATTGTAGAGGCTGCCAAAAGTTATTAAAAAGGATCAAGTCCACTGCAGCCCAATGAAATCACATTAAGTGCTACCAGCCTCTATGGTGACATTACATAGCCTGAGTGAAACTGGTCTTCTTCCTTTTTGGATCATCACTGTGAGACTTGATTATTTACACTGGGAAGTTTACAAACCTAAATTGAGGGGAATAGAGTTTTCTTTCTCTTTTTAGAAGAGTCAAATGGGGAGTAGGATGATTCCATGGTCAAATCCAACAAGGTGCCCTCCTAGACATCAATGGGAGGAAAAACCCCTTTACCCAAACCTTTGTCAGACTTTGCCCAGTTAAGGAGATGGGCCTGTCCACTGGGAAATGAGGGCCAGGAGTAAATCAGCCTCTGGGGGACCCCTCCACATTCTAGGAGGCCAGGTCCACCTGCCATCTGTCAAGAGAGGTGGGTTATCTGGTGCTAATAGTGATAATATTTGTTACGTATTTTCCTTGTGCCAAGCACTAGAGATAGATACAAGAGAATCAAATCAGACACAGTCCCTAACCCACATGGGGTTCACTGCCTAAGAGAGAAGGAGAACATATTTAATTTCCATCCTACAGATGGAAAACTGAGGCATAGGGACATTAAATGACTTTCCCAAGGTCACACACATCAGGTAATCAATCAAAGGTATTTATTAATAAATTACTGTACTAAGTACTTGGGAGAGTATAATACAACAGAATACAATGCAATACAAAAAAAATGCAACCGAGTTGGCAGACACATTCCCTTCTCTCAACCGGCTTCCAGTCTAGATTAGCAGAGCCAGGATATGTACCTAGGTGTCTTGATTCCGAGGCCTGTTCTCATCCCAGTAGGGTTTGTGTGGCTTCTGACTCAGTTATCTCCATCTCAGGAAAGGATCCTCTTCTCTCCAGGTCTTCAAGGGATTTCCTGAGTACATGTGCCAATGGGGTGTATGCCAACAAGGTTCTTGTGCCAACAGAGTTCTTTCCAGGTAAGCAGCCCAGTAGAATTTGAGTTCCTAAAGGACAAAGACCATATGTTTCGCTTTCGTGGTGTGTTCTAAACTGCCTGTTAGAGTGTTCTCCATCCTGTAAGTGCTCAGTCAGTGTGCTGATATGATGGCAGGCCTAGGGAAGGGGAGGGAGGTAATAATAATTATTACTGTGGTTCTTGTCAAGCACTTACTATGTGCCAGGCACTGTACTAATCACTGGTGTGGCTACAAGCAAATCAGGTTGCATACAGACCCTGTCCCACAGGGGCTCACAGTCTCAATTCACATTTTACAGATGAGATAACTGAGGCACAGAGAAGGGAAGCGATTTGCCCAAGGTCACACAGCAGAGAAGTGGCAGAACCATGATTAGAACCCATGACTTTCTGACTCTTGGGCCTATGCTCTATTCACTACACCATGCTGCTTCAAAGGTCCACACTTCAGCAAAGTTGAAAGCACAGGGCCCAGCCCAGTCACTTTGATTTAGAGCATAACAGGTACCACACTTTTCACCATCTCTGGACACTGGGGCCATCCCAGAAACAGCAGGGCAAGAAAGGTCATGCCGGGGTTGGTGGGACACCATGAGCAACTGCAGGATGAGTTCCCAGCATGCCCCAGCCACATCCTCCTTTGGTCCAGACATGCCTGGGGAAGAGTGTCTAGAACTCTTGCTTTGGACTTTAGACTCTAGAATGTAAACTTTCTGTGGACAGGGAAAGTGGCTATCAACTCTGTTGTCTGGAATCTCCCAAGAGCTTAGTACAGTGTTCTGCACACAGTAAGTTCTCTGCACATAGTAAGTGCTCAAAAAATACCATTGATTGATAGATTGATGATTTGGGGGTGGGAGAGTGAGAGGTGTGAGTCTCAAACCCCAGGATAATCCTGTTTTAGAGACTCTCCCATACATATGGGCCAGGATGGGGAGAGACCTGACTTCTCCATCCAAACTGAGGGTAGGAACCAAGAGCTCAAACACCACATAGAAAAGGACTCTCTACATCGTACTCCACTCACTCAAAATTAAACACACATGTTTGGGGAAAAGGGTAAAAGCAATGAAACAGCTTTTTTGGGGGGTAAATAGGAAAATCTTTCAGACTGGCATGCCTCACTTCAACATTTCTTAAGAAAAACAACAAGATATAGATGATATTCTTTATCAGATCTTCCCTATTTAAGAGGAAGTTCAGAATTGGAGCCAAAACATCATTCACGCTGCTTGAAGACTTCCTGCTTCAGTTCATTCTCACTGAGCTATATCATTGAGGATTCTGGCTCCAATGGGCAGGAAATTCTCTGAATTGTCATGGGAATTACAGATAAAAAGAAGAGCTTCCAAAAGAATGTGGAGAGCAGTTTTGTAGTAAAATTAGGTCATCTCACGTTCTATCAAACATAACATTCTTCTTATCGTGTTGTGTGCTTCACTGAAGTGTGACTCAGACTCCAAATATGTCTTTGATAGAATAACAATGGCCTCAGTTTTCATGGAAATTCTAGAAGCAGCCAAGACTTCTAGGGATGTTTTTTATTAAACTTAAAACTGTTTTAAGGTTGAGAGTTATGACTGAAACCTGAAAACAACCATTCTTTTACTTCAACTGTGAATTCCCTAAACACTCAATGCTGTGTTCTGCTTATGATTTCCCTAGTGCCTGCTGACAGAGTGGTGAATATGCACCAGGAAATCCAACCCCAGAACTAAATGGCATCACGGAATTCTGCTACCTAGGTAGCTCTCTGTCCAACAACACAACAGTGAGCAAGAAAGTAGAAAACCGAATCAAGAAGACTGGCAAATCCTTTGGGTGGCAGTTAGATAGAATGAGGTAACATCATGGCATGAACTGCTATAGAGCTACTGGGCATTCCAAATTCCTATATATCTTGTATTTTCCAGTCCTTTGTACATAATAAGTGCTTAATAAATATCATAATTACTTATCATATGCAGTTGTGAAACTTCCACCTTTATAAAAGACATGTCTGATTCCTTTTACAGCTCAATCAGTATCACTTAGGGACCATACTAAATATTATCTAAGAGTATTTCAGTCAGTTGAATTCTGAAATGTATCCAGAGTACTAGCATTAGAATCATCCTCACCTCAACACAGTTTCTCTGGGTGGGCCATAAGAGGTGAATGGATAACAGAAGGGTACCCAATAGTGACTGTAAGCTGTACTGGAAGCAGTGTGGCCTAGTGGAAAGTGCACAGGCCTGGGAGTCCAAGGAACTAGGTTCTAATTTCAGCTTTGCCACTTATCTGCTCTGTGATGTTGGACAAGTCACTTAAATGTCTCTTTCTTACCTCTTGAGTTCATGGAGAAATGACTTTTAGAAGAGCTCTAAAAGGAAAACAGGAGAGCTCTATGTTTTCAAGATAAAAACAAAATTCACTGTATGCTTTGGTGAGCCTGAGAGCCATTTCACTAGGACTGTTTCTCTCATGCCTGACTCATAATTCTTTGGCTTCAACCTTAGTTTGAAATCAAATTTCTCCTTCATCAGATTTTTTTCTTTATTGAGTAAATTCGCTTTGGAAAGCTGTGGGGAAGGATTGAGCTGAACTTGGTTGCGAGCTCTGATTTCCTTTTCTTAATGAAAAACACTTGTCATGTGACCTCCTGTGGTTTCTCATTGTCCCTCAGAATAAGGAAAGTGGATTAGACTGGTCTCCTCTGCCCCACTGTACTTTTACTACTCACATCTATACCTAGTAGGACTCAAAAGCCTTCTCACTTTCTCCCTCTGGTCAGTAGGTAGTATGAGTATTGGGGGTCAGCTAGGAGGACTGGTCAGAATTTGGAGAGACAGCTAGCTTGCCCCATTCCTAGATGTAAGCTTGACCACTGGACAATTAACTCATTTTGGGCAGGGAATGTTTCTGTTTATTGTTGTACTCTCTCAAGCGCTTAATACAGTGCTCTGCATGCAGTAAGCGCACAATAAATACAGTAGCATGAATTCTCTTTTCCCCTTATCTAAGCCCACTCTCATGGCATCCAAACCTTGAGGAGGGATTAAAGGAGGACGTGAAGGATGATGGACTGAAGGACCCAGGTTTTAGACAAGTCAGTCAATCAATCAGTGGTATATTTATTGAGCATTTACTGTGTTCAGAGCACTGTATTAAGCACTTAGGAGAATTCAATTCAGTTGGCAAATATGATCCCTCAGGGAGCTTGCAGTCTAATGGACTGCACACACTTAGACTGCCATTTACTGCCCAGTTGTATTTGTAGTTTGTGGTGTCTGATGTTGTTTTTCCTTTTATCTCTTCATCTCTTAATCTTATCAAAGCTCCTGATCTTCAAGAGTTGCTCCTTTCTTGATTGCAATATTCTTTGCTGGCTTGTGTGCCACAGTACCTCAGCTTTCACCTGTGGTGCTCTTTTGTCCTTCATCTCACTTTCCCACAACATTAAGATATCATCACTATTCTTTTAAATGGTACTTGTTAAAGAGTTTACTCTATTTCAAGTACTCGAGTAGATACAAGATAATCAGGTTGGACATAATTCCTGTCCCACATGAGCTCATAGCATCCCTGAACTAGGGTCACACCAAGACACTGGAGGAGCAGCTGCTCTTAAGAGAACCTCATCTCTGAGTGGACCATGGACAGATCTACACAAATGAAACTAATGCTACCTGGTCAATGACATACAGCCTGATGTTCAATAAAAATTAAGTGAGTGTCAAGGCAAATGAAGAAAGCTCACTGCTAGATTAATTTTCCTGGGCAATCATCACATTAGCTACCACAATTTGGTCCATTTCTTCTTTCACACATGCTTACATAAAGAAGACAGTTAAGGCAAATCAGTTGTGAACAAAAACTTAACAACTGGAAATTTTTGGAGCTCTGGCTACCTTCTTATAATAAGGGAAATTATCCTGGATTGTTTTCTCTTGTGGAATGAAGATCTGGGGGACCAGTGAAGCAGTGTGGCGTAGAGGAAAGAGTAGGAGAGTCAGGAGTAGGCTACTAAAGCTGAAGTCAAAGGTATTTACACAGCAAGTGCTAAATAAATATTGCTGAATGATTGACCTAGTGTGAACAGAGGGTTCTAATCCCAGTTCCACCAATCATCTGCTGAGTGGCCTTGGGCAAGTCACTTTGCCTTTCTGGACCTCAGTTACCTCATCTGTAAAATGGGGTTTAAGACTGTGAGTTCCTGGTGGGACATGGACTGTGTCCAACCTGATTATCTCATACCTACTGCAGCTTCTAGTACTTTGCCTAGCACATAGTAACCACTTAACAAATACCATAAAAGAAACAGAGCAATGAACCAAGCTTTAGGGAAAATATAATAGAGTTAGAAGACATGAACCATACCCTTAAGGGCTTGTAATTTAATGGGGAAAACAGACACAAGAAGTGTTTAGAGAGTACAAAGTCAAAGGACTATGGACTAAGGAAGTCCTGCCTTCACCTCACAGCCTCAATTCCTCAACTAAGAATCAATAAATTCCATCTGGAGATGCCCACCAAGGGCATCCTGCAAGCCTACTAATTCTAACATGGCTCTTCAATTTGATAAATCCCAACAGCTTAGAAGCTTCTTCTGTTCCCCACCTGTCTCCTCCCTTTCTTCCTGCCAAAATTAATTGCCTCCTAGTGTAAAATACTTTGCCAGGTTTTATCTTAATTGAGGAAGGTAGTGTCAGAAAGGAAAGGCAGCTCTGAAAATCTTTCAATTATTCCTAGGAGAATTTCTAATCTCTTACAGTCTGCCTTGAGAGAGTGAAATTTTAAATACATCTCAGGAAACTTAATGGGAATGGTGATTAGATATATTATTATTACTATCATCATCATCTTCACATCAGGCAAGATAAGGCAAACAGTTAAAGGGGAAAAATCCAGATTATCTTGGTAAATGTGAGGTATTCATTTGATCTTTGTTGCCAGTAGATTTCAGGTTGTAATACACTGCTTTAATGACCAATTCAGCTAAAGGGTGATGGGGGAGAAGAGTCGTTTTGAAGATAATCCAATTATACCGTGTGCCCAATGTAAGACACTGATAATGATAGAGCTTCAATTTCCAAAAATAGCATCTTTTTCCTTTTGCCCCTCGGATCTTCCTATCAGGAAATGTGTATTTCAAGTAATTTCTTGGCTTGATTTGTTTTAAAATTCTCTGAAATGCTCTGGTAGCTAAAATTAGAATAGTCATTGAAAAAAAATCCATCTAAGGGAAAACATACATTCCACAGGTATCCAGCAGTACAGTTCTAAATACCTGTTGGATAGACACAGAGAAGTCATTTAAAAAGAGAGAAAAGGGTAGTCTACTCAGAAGGACTTTGAGAAGGAGTTTTCCTAATTTCCAGTGGACAAATAAAAGACAAACTATTCCCTTGCCCATGGATATTTAAATACAAACAGTGTAATCAGTACTCACCTCTCTGAAACCTTTGGCTGGAAGATAGCATTGGCACAGGGAGTTGTTATGGTGGTGGTGGTGGCTAATTGTGTGTTTGTATTTGAGATTCACTCCTCCTAATGAGTGTACTTTTAACTGATGAGGTACTGGAGGGAATTCAGGAATTTGATACTATAGTTATCCAAGAAATGGCCAGGAGGTCCCAGTTAAAAAAAAACTTATATTAGGGCCGCTGATCATTTATGTCTTCATGGAATATTATCTAGAATTTCAAAGACTGTTTATGGAAGGTAATAATATCCATCTGATCAGTGATCATGATAATGATCATAATAATAATTATGGTATCTCAAGTGCTTGCTACGCGCCAAGCACTGTATTGAGTGCTAGATAGAGATAAGATAATCAGATATGACACTGTTTCTGTCCCACATGGGGGTCAGTCATAGAGGGAGGAAAAGTGTTAAGGAAACTGAGACATAGAGAAGTTAAGTGACCTGGCCAAGGACTCACAGCAAGGAAGTGGCTGTTGGAGAAGCAACAAGGACTGGTAGAAAGAGTATGAGCCTGGGCATCAGATGACTTGGGTTCTAATCCTGGATCTGCCACTTGTCTGCTATGTGACACTGGGCAAGCACTTCATTTTTCTGTGCCTCAGTTCTGTCAACTTTAAAATGGGGATTAAGACTGTGAGACTCTTGTGGGACTTGGACTGTATCCAACCTGATTATCTTGTATCTACTACAGTGCCTGGCTCTGAGTAGACTGTGTCAGTAGTCTTCCAGACTATGAGCTCGTTGTGGACAGGGGTTGTCACTCCTGATTTGTGTACTGTACTTTCCCAAGTATTTAGTACAGTGCTCTGCACACAGTAATGCTTAATAAATGTGATTGATAGTAAGCACTTAACAAATACCATAAAAAATGGCTAAGCCAGGATTAAAACTCAGGTGCCCTGACTCCCAGTCCCTTGTTCTTTCCACTAGGCCAAGCTATCTTCCCATAATTAAAAACTATACTAAGAAACATGTAGATGCCAGATTTACTACGGTTAGAGTGTCAGTATTAACTTTAATTGTTTGGGGGACAAAATGAATTAAGCTGCTCCTCTCATTAAATCTTTTGTTCTTTAGTTTGGGATTCACTCATGTCTAACAAAATACCAAATTACAAAGTACTAGATCTATAGGAATTCTACCTAGAGTCCTAGAAAAGTAGTTAAAGTCCAGCAAGGTAGGTCAAGGTGGAATTTTCCCAGTTTGTTCTGTTCTCATCACACAGGTACACAGTTGGGGAGTGGAGAGGAGTGAAGGGAAGAGGAAGAGGAAGATCTCTTACACAAACAAACTACACCTCCAACCATGAAAATAATAACTGTGGTATTTTTTAAACACTTCCTATTAAGCGCCATACTCAACATTGGGATAGGTACAGTACAGACAGATCAGACACAGTCCTTTTCCAAAATGAGGCTCACAGTCTAAATAGGAGAGAGAAAAGGTACTGAACCCTCATTTTACAGTTGAGGAAACTGAAGCACAGCGAAGTTAAGTTACCTGCCCAAGGTCACACAGCAAGCAAAGTAGCAGAGTGGGATTAGAACTCAGGACTTTTGTCTCCCAGGCCCTTGCTCTTTCTACTAGGCTACACTGCTGCTCACCCACAATTGCCAAAAGCTGTGGATAGTCATTGGGCTCTTTCAGCAATAAAGGCACAGATCTCACAATCCAGAAAAAGAGAAGAGTGTGGAAAAGGAGCAGGAGGAGCTGGAGAGAGAGGGAGAAGAAAGGAGGAGGAAGAGAGGGAGAGAGAAAGAGATGGATAGGAGAAAGAGATGGAGAGCAGAATAAGAAGAGAGTGAAAGAAAGAGTACAAGATCAATCAGTGGTATTTACTGAGAGCTTACTGCATGCAGAACACTGTACAAAGCACTTGAGAAAGTATAATATAACAAAGTTGGTAGACATGACCCCTGCCCACAAGGAACGTACATTCTACAGGGGGAATCAGACATTAAAACAGATTAGGAATAGGGGAAATAGTAGAGTATGAGAATACCTAAGTACTGTGAGACTGGGATGAATATCAAGGTGCTTAGTGGGTATACAGTCAAATTCGTAGTAGACTCAGAAAAAAATGGGCAAATAGAGGGGAAATAAAGAGCTTAGTCTGAGAAGGCCTCATGGAGGAGATGTGATTTCAGGAGGCTTTTTTGTCTGTGGGGAGAGTGGTGGACTATCAGGTATTTGTTAAGTGCTTACTATGTGCCAGGCATACAGATATAAGCTAATCACACTGGACTCAGTCCATGTTCCACATGGGACTCACAGTCTTAATCTCCATTTTACAGATAAGGTAATTGAGGCACAGAGAACTTGCCCAGAGTCACACAGCAGATAAATGGCAGACTTGGAATGAGAAGCCAGGTCCTTTTGACTCTTAGTCCTGAGCTCTATCCACTAGGCAAGAAAGTAGAAGGGGTTTCAAACTCTAGGGAGAAAGAAAGATAGATGGGGGAGAGACAGAGAAAGAAACAGAGAGAGAAACAAGGAGAGACAGAGAGAGACAGAAGGGGAGAGAAGGAATGTGAGGAAGGAAGGAAGAAAGGAAGGAAGGAAGGAAGGAAGGAAGGAAGGAAGGAAGGAAGGAAGGAAGGAAGGAAGGAAGGAAGGAAGGAAGGAAGGAAGGAAGGAAGGAAGGAAGGAAGGAAGGAAGGAAGGAAGGAAGGAAGGAAGGAAGGCACAGAGAGAAGAGAGGGAGAGAGAGAATGCTTAGATTGCTTGATTGATAGATGCAGTGTCTAGGAAGATTCTCCAGAACTGAAAGATGGGAGGTTTTGGGGTGCCACTGGGGCAGCCATTCTTCTATTTGGGGATCACTCCCTGGGGGAGGGTGGAGTGGAAGGGGCAGGTTCTTACTGGAACACTACCAGCCTCCAACTAGTGTTCTGAACTACTGCTGAGTCCTGTTAGGGGTTCGAGATCTCTGGCCTGATCCAGGCCCTCTCCCATCCCTTGGGAGTGTGGTCTGAGTCCAGTGATGATGAAGTAAAGTTATATAATTGTCTCCATCAGATCCATGGCTAGAGGGAATCTTTCAGTGAAATCTACTGAAGAAGAGCAGTAACTTCTAAGAAAGCTGCTATTAAGAAGCAGGATGGCCAGTTGATTAGAGCATGGGACTAGGAGTCAGAAGGACCTGTCCTCTCAACCTGGCTCTGCCTCTCATCAGCTGTGCGACCTTGAGCAAGTCACTTCACTTTTCTGTAAGACATGGACCGTGTCCAACCTGATTAGCTTGTATCTACCCCAGTGCTTAGAACAGTGCTTGGCACATAGTAAGTTCTTAACAAATGCCATAAAAAAGCAGTTCGGTCTTGCCCTTTCTGAGGGCCAGTGACTGATTTATAGCACAGTGGGGGCTGGTAGGTCAGAGGAGCCCAATCTAATTCTTCTGCAAATCATGGGACAGGGACAGGGCCCCTTTAGGAAACAACTTCCCTAAGTCCACTGCCCTCAGGCTTTCCTCCGACAACCATCAGGGTCCAAGATGGCCAGAGAAGCAGCATGGCCTAATGGATAAGGCATAGGCCTGGTAGTTAGAAGAACCTGGGTTCTAATCCAAGTTTTGCCACTTGTCTGTTGGGTCACCTTGGGCAAATCACTTAACTTCTTTATGCCTCAGTTGCCTCATCTGTAAAATGAGGATTAAGACTGTGAGCCCCATCTGGGACAGGGACTGTGCCTAACCCAATCAGCTTGTATCCATCCCAGCACTTAGAACAGTGCATGGCACATAGTAAGCACTTTACAAATACCACAGTTACTATGTTCCCAAACCATTCATTCATTCATGCATTCATTCATTCAGTAGTATTTATTGAGCGCTTACTATGTGCAGACCACTGTACTAAGTGCTTGGAATTTACAAATCGGTAACAGATAGAGACAGTCCCTGCCCTTTGACGGGCTTACAGTCTAATCGGGGGAGACGGACAGACAAGAACAATAGCAATAAATAGAACCAGCCACTCTTTGCTCCCAAACACTGACTTTCACTGGAACTGCACCTCCAGCAGGATGCCTATGGGTAGAGGCAGTGGTAGTAGTGGTATTTATTCATCACTTTTTATACACAGAACACTAAAGCTAAGGACTGGAAAAAGGCTGGGAGTCAGAGGACCTGGGTTCTGATCCTGATTCTTCCACATCTGTTGTATGACCTTGGGTGAGTCACTTCACTTCTCTGTGCCTCAGTTACACCATCTGTAAAAGGAGGCTTAAGTCAGTGAGCCCCACGTGGGACGTGGATTATTCGCAACCTAATAACTTGTATCTACCCCAGCACTTAGAACAGTAACTGGCACATAGTAAATGCTTAACAAATACCATAAAAAAAGGCAGAGGTGTGTCAGGGAGGTCCCTGAATTCCACTACAGTTAATAATGTTGGTATTTGTTAAGCGCTTACTATGTGCAGAGCACTGTTCTAAGCGCTGGGGTAGATACAGGGTCATCAGGTTGTCCCACGTGAGGCTCACAGTTAATCCCATTTTACAGATGAGGCAACTGAGGCACAGAGAAGTTAAGTGACTTGCCCACAGTCACACAGCTGACAAGTGGCAGAGCCGGGAGTCGAACCCATGACCTCTGACTCCCAAGCCCAGGCTCTTTCCACTGAGCCATGCTGCTACAATTAGGCATATCAAACTAGGTCATAATAAGGTGAGCTACTCCAACTCCTAGGATTCAGCAGATATATGTATCATAATTGTAGGAGTGGTATCTTCTGAGCTCCTATTGAATTCAATGCACCGTACTATTTGGGAAGTACAAAATTTGTTTTGTCTTTTTTTAATAACATTTGTTAAGTGCTTACTATGTGCCAGCTTGCCTGAATTTTGAATATTTCTCTAGATGAGTTGGGATCTTAATCTGCCCAATCCTTCAGAGCTTTTGCAGTCTCTTCCTAATACTTCTGAGTTCTATGGTTTAGATGTGGGGCCCAAGTAGTAGTAGTAGTGGTAGGCACTACCCTAATAATTATAATTATTGGACATGAAGGCATCCAGAGCCATAGCTGAACCAGACAGGTGACAAGCCAGCTGAAAACTGGACTGCCCATTATAAAACTGGACAACTGGATGGTTTATTCTGGAATGAGAGCTGTGAGTTAATTGGACTACTCACTGTTATATTTAATGAGGTAGAAGAGGTTCATGGAAAACTAAGGAGCAATTGGAACACAAACTTGTCAAGATTCCCCTGAAAACAGGAATAGGGATCGTCTCCAGGAGGAAGAAATTCCCAAAGCACATCAGCTAGGAAAGTACTGTTCAAGGACTACCATGGTAACAAATAAAGCAGCTCTTCATGACTGGGAAGCAGCCTGATCTAGTGGAAAGAGCGTGGGCCTGGAACTCACAGGACCTGTGTTCTAACCTTGGATCTGCCACATACCTTCCGTGTGACTTTGGGAAAATCACTTCACTTCTCTGTACCTCAGTTCTCTCATCTGCAAAATGGGGTTTCAATACCTGCTCTTCCCTCTACTTAGACTGTGAGCCCCAGGTGGAACCTGATTATCTTTTATCTATGCCAGCAATTAGTACAGTGTGTGGCACATAGTAAGTCCTTAACATACCAAAATTATTACTGTAACTTTACTGGATCAAAAATGCAGAATCCAGAAAGTGAGAGGAACAGGCAGTGACCATCCTTGTCTTTTTTTCTTTCCAAAATCAACATTTTATTGCCTTAAGTTGAGACCATCTGAAGCACAGAATTTAACACTGAAACACAGAAAGATGTTTAGCTTTACCATAAATGGTGGGGAATAAAGAGGGTGTCCTAAGAGGAATTGTTAAAAATCTCCCAGTGAAGAGGAGTTCTGAAAGATTATAATGAAATCACAGCGGAGTTCTGAAAGATTATAATGAAATCACAGCGTCTGATAAAGAAGTAAGAAAAGTGCAGGGAGTTTACCTCTTGACTTTCAAGGAGGAGAAAAATGAGTATTGTCTTGAGAAACTACGTATTGAAAGTGAACTGATAGGAGGATCCCAGAAAAATGGATATTATCAGCTAAAGTTTGTGGGGAAAAGCTAACCGGGTTAAGGCTAACAAAAGGATTAGTAATAAATTGTAAAGAGCTTTTGGAGAAAAGATCTAGGGATTACAGGTCCACTGATAAATGAGTAGAGGTATGAATGGATGATTATAAAATGGTAAGATAATGAATTCTTCTCTGAATGACATTTTTAACAAGACCCATGAAGAAAAATAGAGACAATTAGGAAGTAATGAAGAGTTTACAAATAGCTATTGACAGAATGTAGGTAAGAGAATTACCAGTGAGGAAGGCAGGAAAGCAATGATTTAAGAGGAGCTAGTGATAAACTTTCTGAAATGCAGTTGTTTCTGCAGAAGAGGGAGTTGTGAGGAGATATGGTTTAGACAGGATATGTTGGGAAATGTATTAGCCCTTTAATAAAGGTGACACTGGGATGTGGCTGCCTGTTGTTTATCAAAAAGGTGAACGCTAGCATAATAAAGTTGTTTGTTGATCATCAGAACTGCTGGTTCCATGCTGTCAAAGGCAAAGACCATTTCTTTTACATCTGTTTTATGTTCCCGGGTTCCTAGTACACTCAGTTCTTCCATCATGTGTGTTTTTATTACTCATTTTGGAGAAAACACTGTTTGGGAATTAGCGAGCATTCTTCTGACAGTGCATTTAGAGCTGGATCCTACCCCCGATGAGTAGGATGAGAAGGAGGAATGATAATATTCATTAAGAGTCTACTCTGTGCAGAACTCTGCACTGAGCACTGGGAATGATACATAATCGAAAATTAGACCATGGCCCTGGCCTCAAAGGGCTCTCAGTTGAAGGATAAGGGAGGGGAGAAGGGACAGACAGTAGATACATAGGAAGATGAATCACTAAAACACTAAAATAGCATTAAAGATAAAGATGATGGTCTAAGCAACAAAAGGGACAGGGCACTGTGGCTAGAGGAGTAAAGTTTCGAGCTTCTTGAGGCTCAGAGTCCAACAGTCCCAGCCCCGGCACATCACAGCTGCCACCACTGCTGCCTCAGTGTTTGGCCAGATAAGAAGACTTCACGTTGCTGAGATTCCCTCACTCTCCCAAGTGGAGAAGATGGGGCTGGTGAGAATCCTGGTGGTGTCAAGAAGAGCGGACGGCCTCTCTCACACATGGCAGACCTCCATAAGTGATTCTTAACTGTTGATTCCAGCCCTAAAACTGCTTAGTGAGCTCCTCTTCCTGGAGAAGGACATCCTGTAAGGAGAAATCATAAATCAGTCAGGTTCAGATAGAAACAGAGCAGGAGGGCCTAATGGAAAAATCTTGGGCCTGGAAGTTAGAGGACCTGGCTTCCAATTCCAACTCTGCTACCTGCTTCCTGTGTGTCCTTGGGAAAGTCATTTAACTTCTCTGTGCCTCGGTTTCCTCAACTGCAAAATGGGGATGCAATACCTCTTCTCCCTCCTATTTAGACTGTGAGCCCTGTGTGGAACAGGGACTGGGCCCAAATTTATTAACTTAAATTAATCTACCCCCATGCTTAGGAAAGTCCTTGACACATGTAACCACTTAACAAATACCATAAAAATTTTAAATTAAAAAAAGTATTTTAATGAAAGCCATTGTTTTTGCCACACCTAAAGAAACTTCCACAAACCATAAGCAACTTTTCCATTTGACTCAAAATATTTTTCCTTCTCTCTTATTAGGCAGAAGAAACTGTGTTTGAAACAGCCCTCCGTTAATTAGCACCACCAGAAATGGAACAGAAATTGGAAGTTGGAAATTTAAATTGGAAGCTGGAAATCAAGGGAATGAAATGTGTACCTACTATCATAAATATTCTTTGATTCCCTATAATAATAACGGCATTTGTTAAGTGCTCACCAAGTGCTAAGCACTGTACTAAGCACTGGGGTAGATAGAAGATAATTAGGTCCCACATGGGGTTCACAGTTTAAATAGGAGGGAGAACAGGTATTGAATCCTCATTTAGCAGATGAGGAAACTGAGGCACATTAAGTGCTCAGTAAATACCACTGACTGGTTGATTGATTAAAGGCCATTTGCATTATTTTTTACACAACCCTGTGAAGTAAACTTTATGTCTCTTTCACTAAGCACTGTAGCTGGAGCCATGTCATAAGTCATGGGCAGAACAAAAGTCAAAATTTGTATGTTCAGTCTCTGGGATACAGGCTCTAAACACTTGGTCACGCCCCTCCTTGGAAGATCTGTCCAACCACTGGGAATGGGTGTGGAAAGAGAACACATGTGATTCCTCTCAGTACTCCATTGTTCAAAACTCAATTTAGCTTAAATTCATGCTGTCTATTGGGGTGATTCACGTGCTTTAGAAAATAAAGATGAAGATTGAACTAATGTGATATATCCTATGGGTAGATTGGAAGTGTGTAAATAATTTATATTGGGGGAATGGAAGAGGGAAGGCTTCATCAAGGCTCCTTGTGGGCAGGGAACATGCTTACCAACTCTGGTATATTTTACTGTCCCAAGCTCTGTACACAGTAAGAGCTCAGTAAAAGCCATTGATTTACAGATTGATTTCTGAAACTGCAGCTGCTGTGAATTCATGACATTCATTAAATCATCTTTATTGAGCGCTGTGTGCAGAGCACTGTACTATGACATATGAATTCATGGCATATGTGGGCTGAGCCTAAACAAACAAACCTTTAGCTCCTCGAGGGCAGGAATCATGTCTACCATCTCTGTTATACTGTACTCTTCCTAGTGCTCAGTACCGTGCTCTGCACATAGTAAGCTCTCCATGAATAGCCCTGATTGATTCCTGAGATTGCAGCTGCTATGTACCACAGGCAGATGTGGACTGAACCCCCCAAAATGCCCCTTTAGATCTCTGTTGGAGGAATAATGTCTACCAACTCTTTTGTATTGTACTCTTCCAAGCTTTTAGTAGAGGACTCAAAAGCACTCAGTAAGCACTCAAAAATACTATCGATGAATTTTACCTAAATATATGTCATGGACTTGAAAGTGATGGGTTCCCATCAGGCCCAATGCAGCAAATCAAGGAATACATTGGGTGCCCCACTTTGAATCCTCATTGGTTTAAATGGGTTTTGCTTAGGCAGGATATTTGAGAAACAGCAGGGTGTAGTGGATAGAGCACGAACCTGGGAGTCAGAAGGTCATGGATTCTAATCCCGCCTCTGCCACTTGTCTGTGGTGCGACCTTGGGAAAGTTTCTTCACTTCTCTGTGCCTCAGTTAACTCATCTATAAAACGGAGATTGAGACTGTGAGCCCCACGTGGGACAGGGTCTCTGTCCAACCTGATTTGTTTGTATCCACACCTGCGTTTAGACCAGTGCCTGGCACATAATAAGTGCTTAACAAACACCATAATTATTTTAAAACAGACAATTTCCCAGGCTTCCTAAAGTTCTTAAAAGCTAAACGTGGACGGACAGGTGATGTTCAAAAGACTTAAGGAAGTAGCACCACCTGGTGGGTGATAATGAAAGGGTTTTTTTCGTTTTCTGTGATGATGTTGAGGGTTGTATTACGGCATGAATGGTGTATTTGGGGGTTGGGGCAGGAGGGTGGGGGCATAAAATGAGACCAGCCGACAGAACCTAAGAAGAAGCATGGCCTAGAGGCCTAGTCCAGACCTAGGCATCAGAGGACCTGGGTTTCAATCCCAGATCTTCCCCCTCTGCAGGATGACCTTGGGCAAACCACTTAACTTCTCTGTGCCTCAGTTGGCTTCTCTGTAAAATGGGAATTAAGACTGTGAGCCTAGTCCAGTGCTTAGTATGGTGCATTTACGTAAATGTTTAACAAATGCCATTTAAAAAACCACTTAATTTCTCTATGTCTTGCTTTCCTTATCTATAAAATGGCTATTCAATAACTGTTCTCTTTCCTCCTTAGACTTTGAACTCCATATGGGACAGAGACTGTTTGATCCGACTATCTGGTATCCACCTCAGCGCTTAGTGCAGTGTCTGGAACATAGTAAATACTTAACAAATATTCTTATTACGATGATGATGATTAGTCCCCCAAAATGCCTAGATATGACCATGGCATACCCTCTTTCCCACTCTCTCTCACCTATAAACACCCGTGACCTCTCATCTCACCAGAGTGAAAAGGTCTTCAGGCTGGTCTCTGGCTCTCTTGGAAATAGTGAGGGGAGGCTGAGAAGGGGACCACAAGTCCCGTTTATTGTTGTATTATACTTTCCCAAGCGCTTAGTACAGTTCTCTGCACACAGTAAGCCCTCAATAAATATAACTGAATGAAGTTCTGTAAAAGATAAGGTGCTTACTGCATTTGTTATGGGCAGGCATGTGTCCACTAATTCTGTTACATTGTACTCTCCCAAGTGCTTAGTACAGTGCTCTGCACATAGTAAGTGCTCGATAAATGCAACTGAATGATTGATTGATTGATTGATTGATTGATTCCAGCTTCCCAGTTCAAGCAGATGTTGCTCTGGGATCCCAGGCTGGCAACACTCAACGGCCAGCAGATGGCCCTGGCCTTCAACACCTGTAACAGAAGTTGCTCTGATAACCAAACAAAAACGGTGCTCTGAGCACCCTTAAGAGGTCTGCTTCTAGGATAACAGAGGTGGTCAGCTCATGGAGTGGTGTTTATTAAGTGCTTACTATGTGCCAAGCACTGTATTAAGAACCGGGGCACATACATGATCATCAGGTCCAACATGGGGCTCATAGTCAAAGTGGGAGGGAGAACAGGTAAAAATAATAATAATACTATTCATTAAGCACTACTATGTGCCAGACACTGTACTAAGCCCTGGGGTGGATACAAGCAAATCGAGTTGGACACAATCCCTGTCCCACATGGAGCTCACAGTCTCAATCCCCTTTTTACAGTTGAGGAAACTGAGGCATAGAGAAATGAAGTGACTTGTCCAAGATTATACAGCAGGCAAGTGGAAGACCCAACCCAGGGACTTGACCTCCCAGGTCCATGCTCTTTCCTCTAGAAGTTGTAATCCTGAAATCTAAATTAGCATGGTGTAATGGAAAAGGTACTGAGGGATCAGGTTCATGCCCCAGATCTGCCATTTGCTGCTCTGTGCTTTGTTTGTTTTGTTTTTTTAATAGTATTTGTTAAGCTTTTACTTTGTGCCAGGCACTGTACTAAACGCTGGGATAGACACAAGATAATCGGGTTGGATACATTCTTTCTTCTATATACTGCTCACAATCTTAATCCCCATTTTGCAGATGAGATAACTGAAGCTCAGAGAAGTTAGATGATTTTCCCCAAAGTTACACAGCAGACTTCAGGCAAGTCACTTCAGTTTCCTCATCTGCAAAAGGGGGATAATACTTGTCTTTCTCGGCTCATTGAGAGAAAAAAATGACCTAAATAATATGGGAATGTCTTGGAAATAATAATAATAATGGTATTTGTTAAGCCCTTACTCTGTGCCAAGCACTGTTCTAAATTTCTGGAGTAAATACAAGGTAATCAGGTTGTCCTACATGGTGCTCCCACTTTTAATCCACTTTTTACAGATGAGGTAACTGAGGCACAGAGAATTTAAGGGATTTGCTCAAGATCACACAGCAGACAAGTGGCAGCACTATATAAAATCAAGGCATTATTATTAGTGTAAATTATCTGGAACTTGAACACTGCTCACTCTGAGAAGTAAAATCCCCCAGGCCGTTCATCCCTTAAGTCTGGACGGAGAACTGTCCAGAGAATACTGGAAAGCACTTAAAAATATCTGTTGGGTTCCTGGAAAAAAGCGGGTAACGGCAACCCAAACTGTGAAGCACAGATTGTAAAAGAATAACTCCTGTGACAAGAACTCGTAAGGAATGTATGAACTCCTCTTGGGGGTACAACTTTTCATTTCAATTATGAAGGTGGAGTTGGGCATGGATAACAGGGAATCAGTGTGGCCTAGTGGAAAGAGTACTGGCCGGGGAATTCGATGAACTCAGTTCTAAACCCAGCTCTGTCACATGCCTATGTAACCTTGGGCAAGTCACTTAGCTTCTTTGTGCCTCTGTGTCCTCATCTGTACATAGAAAGAGCTCAATAAATACTACTGAATAAATGAATGAATCTGTAAAATGGGGACTCAATACCTGTTCTCCCTTCTACTTAGACTGTGAGCTCCATAAGGGATAGGGACTGTGTCCAATTTGATTATTATTTATCTGCCCTGGTGTTTAATACAGTGCTTGGCATGTAGTAAGTGCTTAACAACTACAACTATCATTACCATTGTTATTATTATTACTGTCACCATTATCATTACTATTATCAGTGGAACCCAGGAGGAAGGGCAATGTACGAAGGGGGTGGAGCTTTGAGGGACCACAGGGCCTCAGAATGGAGCTTCAAGGGGATGTGGATTGAGGGATAGGGACAAGAGGGTTTCAGAAAGGGGGGAAAAGAGAGAGGAAAAAATAGGGACAAGGGAGAAGACCTGGGAAAAGACCAGGGAGAAGTGGAGGAGGAGAGGAGAAGAGGAAAAGGAGAATAAGGTCAAAATGCCTACTGTCATAACCATGATTTTCTCATCTTCACTGAGCTCTGGGATCAAGCCAAAGGCTCCCCCCTTTCCCTCCCCAGGCTCATCCCCAAGCAGTCCCCTGTTTTAGCACTTTGCAAGGCCTACAAATTATTACCATGATTATTAGTAAAAATGATGCCAATATCAGTAATAGTAAAATCAACATGGTTTAATATTGGGAACTCTCTGTCTTTCCTGGAACACCTTCTCCCTCTTCCGCTCAAATTAGACAAACCATGCCCAAATCCCTCCCTAAAAATCACCTCCTCCAGTGGCTTTCCAGATTAATCCTTACCTTCCTGGTCATCCTACCTTAAACCTGGTATAGATATTCTGTGCTTATTTATATTTTATCTATTCATATAATTATATAGTTCATTGCTTTATTATTTGCATTTTGCTTAGCTACTGTATATTTGGCAATTTGTGTCCATTTCTTTCCTCCATTAGATTTTAAGTTCCTTAGGAAGAGGAACTTATCTGTTCTTCTATCTCTTTCTTCCTTTGTACATTTCCCAAGTACCTTGTAAAGCACTTTGCCATGCACAGCAGATGTTTAACAAATACTGTTAATTGAATTGATGATGATGAGCTTAAACAAACACATGATTATCAATGTCAGTCGTATTTATTGAGCACTTACTGTGTGCTGAGCACTGTATTAAGCGCTTGGGGGAGTACAATATAACAAGAATTGGTAAACATGATCCCTGCCCACAGTGAGCTTACAATCTAGAGGACTGTATGGATGTCATAGATATCAGCTGAAAAGGAATATCATGGAAATAGGCAAAAAGATTCATTCATTCATTCATTCAATAGTATTTATTGAGTGCTTACTATGTGCAGAGCACTGTACTAAGCGCTTGGGATGAACAAGTCGGCAACAGATAGAGACAGTCCCTGCCGTTTGACGGGCTTACAGTCTAATCGGGGGAGACGGACAGACAAGAACAATGGCAATAAACAGAGTCAAGGGGAAGAACATCTCGTAAAAACAATGGCAACTAAATAGAATCAAGGCGATGTACAATTCATTAACAAAATAAATAGGGTAAAGAAAATATATACAGTTGAGCGGACGAGTACAGTGCTGTGGGGATGGGAAGGGAGAGGTGGCGGAGCAGAGGGAAAAGGGGAAAAAGAGGGTTTAGCTGCGGAGAGGTAAAGGGGGGATGGCAGAGGGAATAGAGGGAGAAGAGGAGCTCAGTCTCACCTCTTGGAGGAGGTGAGTTTTAAGTAGGGTTTTGAAGAGGGAAAGAGAATCAGTTTGGCGGAGGTGAGGAGGGAGGGCGTTCCAGGACCGCGGGAGGACGTGACCCAGGGGTCGACGGCGGGATAGTTGAGACCAAGGGACGGTGACGAGGTGGGCGGCAGAGGAGCGGAGCATGCGGGGTGGGTGGTAGAAAGAGAGAAGGGAGAAGAGGTAGGAAGGGGCAAGGTGATAGAGAGCCTTGAAGCCTAGAGTGAGGAGTTTTTGTTTGGAGCAGAGGTTGATAGGCAACCACTGGAGTTGTTTAAGAAGGGGAGTGACATGCCCAGATTGTTTCTGCGGGAAGATGAGCCGGGCAGCGGAGTGAAGAATAGACCGGAGCGGGGCGAGAGAGGAGGAAGGGAGGTCAGAGAGAAGGCTGACACAGTAGTCTATCTGTGGTATGACTCATTGTGCTCATTATTATTTGAAAATTGCTGAATTTTTTGAAGTGTCATTGAGGGACACATGAGGCAAGAACACCGATGTGACTGACACTCTAATAATAATAATAATAATTGTGATATTTGCTAAGCACTTACTATGTGCCAGGCACTTACTAAGCGCTGGGGTGGATACATGAAAATTGGGGTGGACATAGTCCCTGTTGCACATGGAGCTCACTATCTCAATCTCTATTTTACGGATGAGGTAACAGGCACAGGGAAGTTAAGTGACTTGCCCAGGGTCACACAGCAGACCTATGGAAGAGATGGAATTAGAATCTATCCTCTGACTCCCATGCCCCTGATCTTTCCAAAGGCCCAGGCTGCTTTACTAGTCTAAGGTGCCTAGTTTTCAGATTTGGTAGCTTTTCCAGAAGAGGGAGAAAGAAGGGAGAAGCAGAAATGCTGGAAGGGAAGGCCAGAGTGAGAGAGGATTTTCCAGTTTCTCCACAGAGATCATCGGAGCCCTGCAGATAAGTAACAATTGTTTGTTTGCCCCAGAGAAGCTGCTGTGATCACTTTCTGGCTGATGCCAATTCCTCTGATAATCACTCAGTAGAGCAGCCAGCTGTGGTTCTGTGTATTGCTTTCAGCTTGTCCCTGCTTTTCTCTCTCAGTCGGCACAAATCGCTGCCTATCTTTCCACCTTAATCCCATTTTTCCTTGATCCTTCCCTGCCTGCTCTATCCCCAAGGCTACACGGAGAAGCAGGGTAACCTGGTGGAAAGAGCGCGGGGCCCTGGATTCTAATCCCCACTCTTCTACTTGTCTTCTGAGTGACCTTGGGCAAATCACTTCACTTCTCTGTGCCTCAGTTCCCTAATCTGTAAAAATGGGAATTGAGACTGTGAGCCCACTTTGGGATATGAACTGTAACCAACCTGATTAACTTGTATCAACCTCAGTACTTAGTGCAATCTATGGTATGCAGTAAGTGCTTAACAAATATTATTTTTTTTAAATCCAGGAAGATAGATTGGGGCTTCTAAGAAATGTCAAACATGGAAACTCTTGGTCTTTGATGAACAACTTCATGATAAAAATCACTAAAACATACAGCCTTCTAAATAATTTGTAATCCACTGACTGCTGACCGGCTTGTTTCTGTCTTGTTTTGTTGTCTGTGATGTCTGTGCTTCAGCTCTTCACAACAGTGTGAATATTCTGAAACAGCTTTTGCCAAGAGCAGTGTGTCAGCAGCTGTGCACCCTCTAAACAACTGTTTGGCTGATTGGGAAATGAGATCAGACTGAGAATATTTTGAAATAGGCAAGCTGACGTCATCTACTTTTGCGTGTGATTCTTTTTTAAAGTCAGCAATTTGATATTTTCAAGTGGAGAAAAAATGTACAAGTTCCAAGTCCACAGAAGGAAGAATTTCAGTCGGTCTTGTTGTTATTACAGTAAATCACGTGGCCCCATTTCAGAGAGCAAGTAAAGACGCTGGCTTCTTGTGCATTCATTTAAAATGAGTTGGAATGAAATGAATGCTCTTAGAAGTTTGTGAACAAAGATCCCAAAGCCCTTAATAGATGAGGAAAATTCTTCTTTTTCATTTAGCAGTTGTGGATATTGGTTCTAGGTGACTTGGCAAAGGCTAAATAGAAAGCACATGAATATTCTGTTCACTGAATAGAACTGAGACCTACTTCATTGTACTAACCCCTATCAGTTTTTTTTTTCTTAATAGCAATGAGAAATTCCTCTTGCACAAATAGGGTGTGTAAACCTCACTTCTTCTTTGGGTGTAGGCTCTGTGGACATACCTGCTGAAAAATTCATAGTTCTGATCCATAAATCCTTTGTACAGGCAGTGATTCGTCTTTTTAAGGGAGTGGTCAAATGCTGTTTTGCCAGTTAGTGATTCAGTGTATGCTTTATTTCCGTGGAGGCACTTAGAGTGTCTAAGAAAAATTGCCTTCCTCTAGACTGTAACCTCTCTGTGGGCAGGGAATGTGTCTGCCAACTCTGTTGTATTGTACTCTCTCAAGCAGTTAGTGTAGTGCTCTGCACATCGTAAGCATTCAATATAAACACCACTGATTGATTTAGAATCACTTCATGATTTTTCATCCTTAAAATTCTAATGCCCAGTGTGGGACTGAGTGACATAAGAAAGTATGCTTTTCAGAAAATTTTGTATAGTTGTGTATGCCTTGCTATCATCTCTGAAACAGAGCTGGAGTGGGATAAGAAATTCTATTTTATTGGGGTTTTTAATCTATTTTCTGCCTGTTATTTCTTCAAGTGATTCCCTCCTCCCCCTTCCCATATCATGGGTCCCATAGGGATCAGAGACTGTGTTCATTCAATTTCCATCTTGTCTTCCCAGATTTTAGAAGAGTTTCATAGAAGATTAGTGCTCAGTAAACGTGAATATTGATAGATCAATTGGTTGCTGCCAACAAGCCAGCAAATGCAACCAAGATTTAATGTATGTCCTCATCATTTATTAATGAGGATGAAGATGATTTACCATCAGGACTTCTGACATGTAAAAATCTATGAGGCCAATTCAGGGATATTTTCCTAGCTCCAAACAGTTGTTATTGAACAAGTCTCTATGTTACCACTAACACCAGTTCCTGGACATATACACTTCACATACATCTTATGTCTCTGTCAATTTATATCAAATGTTTATACAATTTTTTGCTGAAAATCCATTATAGGGTTGCCAACTTTTACTTCTTGTCTTGTCTTACTTATGCTGTTGAGTTGTCTCCAACCCCTAGTGACACCATGAACACATATCTTCCAGAATGCCCCACCTCCATCTGCAATCGTTCCGGTAGTGTATTCTTAGAGTTTTCTTGGTAAAAATATAGAAGTAGTTTATCACTGTCTCCTCCCGTGCAGTAAATTTGAGTCTCCTCCCTCGACTCTCTCCCATGCCACTGCTGCCCAGCACAGGGGAGTTTTAACTTGTAGCAGATTGCCTTCCATTAGCTAGCCACTGTCCAAGCTAGGAATGGAATGGGTTTGCCTCTGCTTGACTCTTCCTCCTGTAGAATAGACTGGTAGAATACTGGAAACTCTCCAGGTGGGAGCCTGAGAGGAACTTTTACTTCAGCAGAAGGAAAATAGTTGTGTCAAACCTCCACCTCCAGCGATCAGATAAATCTACCCTATCACAATCCTGCCACCACCACCTCTGCCCTTACCCCCCATCTCTTCAACTCTCCCAAGTTCCCCTCCTCAAGGAAGCTTTTAAAATTGTTCCCCCTGTTTTCCTATAACTCCCCTCTGCCCTCCACACTCTTAACACCACCCCTCTTTCCTGGCAGTAGCCCCTGGTCACAGCCTTGGGCACCAGTGTAGCCCAGCTGGACCAGCCAGGGCAGGGGAGGAGACCAGGGAGGGGGTCAGATTGCTCCCTCTCTCCCTCCCCTTTTCCCCAAATTTACCCTGCCTCAGCCTGACCCCTGTAGTTGTGGTGATTCCAGAATTGCCAACAGGGCAGGGACTGCCCTGTTGGGAAACAAACAAACAAAATCCCATGAGGGGGACCATGGAGAGGAGGGGATGGATTTCAGGGATGAGAGGAGGAGAGGGTGTGAGGAAACATGCCTCTAGACTATAAACTCATTGTCGGCAGGGAATATGTCTGTTTATTGTTAGATTTTACTCTCCCAAGCCTGTAGTACAGTGAATTGCACACAGTAAGTGCTCAATAAATACAATTGAATCGAATTGAAACAGACAAGCAATTCTAAAAGCTGAGGGAGAGGGAGAAAGAGGGAAGTTTGAAGAGGTATAAAATAAGGAGTGGGGGAGAAGGGGACTAGGAGGGGGAGAGATTAGCTGTTCTTTCAGATAAAGTCAATTGGCTGGTTCCATATCATTATTTCTCCCCATGAAATACAGATCAGGCCGGCTACCCCACCCCTTATTTCAGATCTTCAGGAGCATTCCCAGAGGCTTCAGCCTTATAGATATCAACAGTTTCTCAGGAAATAAATCTAGAAAATCTTCTCTTCTTAGATTTGGAATTCTATGAGGGACAGGGACCGTATTTAATTTCTACTTGCATATTCTCTGCCAGCACTTAGTACAGTGTTCCACAGACAGTGAGCGTTTAATAAATGCTATTACTGCTACTTACCTCAGTGCATACTGAAAAAGTAGATAGAGGTTTCCTTCTTCCCATTCCTCAATTCAGATAAGCAGGAAATTCAAGGAAAACTTTTATCAAACAGAGCTTTGTCTTATCTGGATGGCTGCATAACCTCAATCAACCAATCAGGGGAATTTATGGAGCATTTAATGGGCAAAGGGCACTGCACTGAGCACTTGGGAAAATACAGTACCACAGAGTAAAAAGACTCAATCCCTCCCCACAAGGGGTTTATAGTCTCAAGGGGTTCCGTTCACAGTGATGGACTGTGGCTGAGATGGGCCATTTCAAATTTGTTGCGGATGTGTTCAAGGCTGGGATGTTTGCCAAGGTTCCCGGAAATGAGCGTGCTCCCTGGGATCAACCTACTCTCTTATGGTTATTGCTCCGGGTTCTCCTTATGCAAATTTCAAACCTGACTCAGTATCTTGCTAGACTATCTAGATTAGCGGGTATCCTAAGTAGACCCAGTCCTGGGTAGTTGTAAGGTCATAGGGGGCAGGGAACGTGTCTGTTAATTCTGTTGTATTATACTCTCCTGTTTAATAAAGTACTCTGCATATAATAAGCACTCATTAAATACCACTGATTGATTAACTGACTCACTGGAAACAAGGAGGCTCTGCTGAGTTTCTGAAACTATCAATGAACCTCTCTTATTCAGCATCTATTTGAGATCGATCCTGGAATCTCAAATATTTTTTAATAATTATGATATTTGTTAAGTGCTTACTATGTGCCAAGCACTGCTCTAATCACTGGGGTAGATACAAGGTAATCACATTGTTCCAGATGGGGCTCACAGTCTTTATCCCCATATTACAGATGAGGTGGCTGAGACACAGAGAAGTGAAGTGACTCACCCAAGGTCACAGCAGACAAGTGGTGGGGGTGAGATTAGAACCCATGACCTTCTGACTCCCAAGCCTGTGCTCTTTCCATTAAGCCACGATCAGAAAAGTTAAATATAAGAATACACACAAGGGGGTGGCATTCTTGAAAAACTTCGTGCTGTGGGAAAATGTTAGTGTGGTATTTGTTAAGCATCTAGTATGTGCCAAACACTGTGCTAAGCACTGTAGATACAAAATAGTCAGATCAGACAAAGGTCCATGCCACCTGGGGTTCACAGTATGAGGGGGAGGGAAAACAGGTATTTAATCACTATTTTAGAAGTGAAGAAAGTGAGACAGAAAGAAGTTAAGCGACTTGCCCAAAGTCGTACAGCAAGCAACTAGCAGAGCCAGGATAGAACTCAGGTCTCCTGACTGCCAGTCCTGTGCTCTTTCCACTAGGCATAGTAACCATTGATACTATGGAAATTAATGTATTAAATGGTAGTTCAAAGATGTCATCTTAAATTACATTCTTTGATACAAAATCCTATTATTTTTTCCACCAGTGGTAGAATGCTTTACACCCTGCACTCATGGTTATTTTATTAAACACTGTGAAATTGGAGAAAAAATGAAGTAATATATGGTACAGTAGATTGAAACAGAGGCTGGAAGTTTAGCAGTGTCTTGTCTCCTTCAATCCCACACACACACAAGCACAACCCTTTATTTCTACCCTCTATCTGCTTCTACTCGTTGCACAGGCTATATCAGAACAGTCTCATGCTGTGGGAAGAACATTCCCCATTTCGTCCACTGTGTTTTATCCAAATTGAGTAATGGAAGCATGTGTTGTGAAAGAACTGGTTTTATGGAAAAAGAACAAAGTATCTTTTTTAGATGTGAAGCATGTTAAATTCCTCCCAATAAAAGAATTATATAAGAGCAAGGTAGCTAGTCTATTTCTCCCACGGCCTAAGGTTAGCTCCCTCAGACTTCTAAGGGGCAGTTAATGCTTCAGTACTGACTCTGTGCATATTTATTATCAGCTAGCAGGCAGCAATTGGGAGAGGGGGTTTTTGTTTGTTTTTTATGGTATTTGTTAAGTGTCAGGCACTATACTAAGCGCTGGAAGCTAATCAGCTTGTGCACAGTCCCTGTCCCAAATGGGGGTCATAGTCTTAATCCCCATTTTACAGCTAAAGGAACTAAGGCACAGAGAAGTCTCCACATAGCAGACAAATGGAGGAGTCCAGATTAGAACCCAGTTTCTTCTCACTTCCAGGCCCATGCTCTCAGCACTAGGGCCAACTGTTTCTCAAAGTTGGTTTCCTTGAGCAAAGTCTTTGAAAAATCAGTATGCCAAGAAGCAAGTTGGAAAACTGGGATAAATCCATTAGCAAAGCAAAGATCTAGTCTTAAAGTGCAAACAATGCTACAGAGCCTGGCAACTGCGCTTCTGTCTTTTCAGCCCTGCTTCCCAATCAGTAACATCATCTCCCAAAATGGACAACTATACCAGCTATACATGAGAATCAGTGTGGCCTAATGAAAAGAGCACAGGACTGGGAGTCAGAGGATCTGGGTGTGGCTCAGTGGAAAGAACACGGGCTTGGGAGTCAGAGGTCATGGGTTTGAATCCCCGCTCTGCCACTTGTCAGCTGTGTGACTGTGGGCAAGTCAATTAACTTCTCTGGGCCTCAGTTACCTCATCTGTAAAATGGGGATTAAGACTGTGAGCCTCACGTGGGACAACCTGATTATGTGTATCTACCCCCGTGCTTAGAACAGTGCTCTGCACATAGTAAGTGCTTAACAAATACCAACATTATTATTATTATTATTATTGTTAGTCCCGGCTCTACCACATGCCTGCTGTGTTACCTTGGATGAGTCACTTAACTTCTCTGTGTCTCTTTCCTCATCTGTAAAATGGGGATTAAATCTTACTCCCTCTCACCTAGACTGTGAGCCCCTTGTGGGACAAGGACTGTGTCCAGCCTGATAAAGTTGTATCTACCCCGGCACTTAGAACAGTGTCTGGCACATAGTAAGTGCTTAACAAATGCCATAATAATAATAATAATGATAATACATCGACTTCTGCTAGAATGTGTGTTTTTCATTAGGCATTTTGGCTAGAATGTTGGGAGTGAGTCAGGGAATGAATGTCCATCCAATAATGTAAGCCTGAGTGGTGACAAGACACATGGTGCTGGAAAAAATGGTCAGTGTCCACGTGCCTGGTGTTAGACAACACCAAAGACCATGGTGTGAGTTTTCCTTAATAAGGGATTTGAGGAGCAAGTAACCACCACATTTCAGAAGAACTCAGTGCCTTTATAAAAGACCTCCTTGCCCTCTGAAAGAGATTCTGCTCCTCCCAGAGTGTCTGACAACTGGTGGGTGAGTTTAGGCCCTGAAGGGATGGGCTTCTTGATGTTGTTTTTATATAATTAATTTATTTCATTGTCATGTGCCCTGAGTAATTCAACTAAATAATAATAGCGTGATCCTCACCTGGCCTTATGCCTCTAATGACTTAATCCAAAAATAGTACTCCTTTAAAACAAGTGAATAATTTGGAAACCAGAATTTGGTTGTCAAACGTCATACCCAGGCTTCAGTTATTCAATATGAGGGTTGACCCCCCAAATCTCTCACCTCCATGAAGTCATATGACTTGGAAGTCATATGGTGAATCATGTTTGCTTCTTCTCAGGTATTCCCAACTCCAAACTTCCTTCAGAAGCACAGCCAACTAATTGAAAAGTTGGCAATTTCACCTCCTGTCACCTAACAATGGGACCACTCACAAGCCAATTATCTGGTAGCTAGAATGCTGGGGCATGTGGCATTGTGTTCGACTTCACATGAGTTGTCGTTCTATCGGCTAATGAATACACATTCTGACCTTCCAACTCTTCTTACTCAGTGGTTTAATGGGGAAAGTCTTTTCACCATCCAAATATATCATCTTGAAATAATATACTCTCCCACTGTGGTACTTAGATGAGGAGTTTTAAAAATCACAAGATGGCACCCAAATCACTGGATGTTATCCCTTTAGGTCTCCCCTTCTCCCCTCAAATAAACTGATGAGATCACTGCAAAGGAGAGCTAGACTGATTTCTTCAGACAAAAAAAATCCCCCTTTACTGTTAATGGGCTGGGAATACAGAAGAGAGGGTGACGGGAGCAGCTGTGTTCAGTTTGCTTCTGGCTCCTAATTGGTGAACACAGCTTTGCAGGCAGACCCCCTTATGCTCATTCAAAACTATGAGCAGACTCAAACTGCCCTGCTGGTCCACTATGCTGACCAAAATCAGAACCCTGCTCCTTATTTTGCAGAAGTGAAAGAAAGAATAGTCTTGGTCCCCGACAGGGAAGTACAGGTTTAATTTCAATTCTACCAATTCTAGATTGTTCAGGGGAGTGTGGATTTCTCAGAAGCTCAAGTATCGACCAAAATAAGTTAGGCAGCAATTCAAAGTGTTTTTCTATCTCTCCACTTCAACCACTATTTAAATGAAATACAGAAACCAGTTGTGTGTAATCGATCTGTTCATTCTAGCAGAAGACTCTCTTGCAATTCAGGTAAAGTCCTATGGTGTGTGAGAGTCGGGGGTCGGGGGGAAGGGGGAAGCTCTTTCAATTGCTCTAAGTAGTCCAAAAAAGAAACGGTGGCGTGCAGTGAATGATGTAAGGCTTAAAAATCAACATCTGGGAAGCAATCCCAATCTGACAGCCAGATGAGAGGGTCAAAAAAGCATACTTATCACCACTCTTTATGTCATATTGTTATCAGCAGTCTTCTCAGATACCCCTGGGACCTGTCCCACTGTAAGGTCGAGGATGGAAATGTGCTAAGTTTGTCACCTTGGCCAGCAGCATCAGGCAAGGTCAAGATGCTGGCAAGAGGAAGTATATCCAAGAGGTCAGAATTCAAGCAAGAAGAAGTTGGGCACAACTGAACTCAGTACCCAAGAGATGGGTTGTCAGGGTCCAGGGGTGGGGGGGTGCTATTGGAACTCTAGGAGAGGAAAGGAGCATGATTAATGAGCTTGGCATTCAGAGGTCACTGGCAAGGATTCAATCAATCAATCAATCAAGGGCATTTATTGAGCACCTATATGTACAGAGTACCATACTAAGCATTTGGGAGAGTACAATACAACAGAATTAGCAGACATGTTCCCTACCCATAATGAGACTACAGTCTAGAGGGGGGAGATAGGCGTTCATATAAATTAGTAATTTACAATACATCATTTAAAGATATGTACACAAGGGGATTGTTTCTAGTTGTAGTAATAATATTTATTAAACACTTACTTTGTGCAGACCAGTATTCTTAGTGATGGGAGAGAATACACAGGTAGGCATTAGACATGGTCCCTGCCCTCTGGGGGGCTCACAATTTAAGAATCCATGCAGCAACACCACATGCTGTTCTGAGCCTTACATACCACCGAAAAGTGGCATGGCCTGGTGGAACAAGTTCGGATCTGGGAGTCAGGAGACCTCATTTTCATCCCGGCTCTGCCACTTGTCTGCTGAGTGACCTTGAACAAGTCACTTAACTTCTCTGCCTAATTTCCTCATTTTTATAATAGGATTTCAATGCCAGTTCTCCCCCATATTTAGACTATGAGCCCCATGTGGAACAGGGACTATTTCTAGTGTACTTACATTATAACAATCCCAGTGCTCAGTGCAGTGCTTGACACATAGTGAGTGCTTAATGAGTACCACAGTTATTATTAGAGTAACTCAGAGCTGCTGTGAGATACTCCTTAATAACAATGATAATAGTTGTGGTGTTTGCTAAGCACTTACTACTGTACTAAATGCTGCAGGTGGATATAAGCAAATCTGAATGGACACAGAACCTGCCTCGCATAGGACTCACAATCGTGATCCCCATTTGACGGATGAAGGAAGTGAGGCACAGAGAAGTGAAGTGACTTGCCCAAGGTCCCACAGCAGACAAGCGGCAGAGCCAGGATGATAACGAGGCCTCTAATAAGAGGCTCTACAGAGCATGGCTTGCAGGTCAGCCTGTCTTGCACTGCTCCTCAACTGCTCTTGGTCACTTTAAATGCTGAACCAGTAGGAGCATGCTTAGTAGGTACTTGGGAATTGAATCCCACAGTATTCTGAGATTTGTAGGGCAGATGTTCCATGTTGCTGGGGGGATTTAACTCCATGCATTCTCCTACCTCTGCTCTCATGTTTTCCAAGGAGGAAGTGAGAAGTGGTGTTAGTTATTGTGTTTATTAAGCATTCTTTGAGTGTCTCACAAATACTGGGATAAGTACCAGGTAATCTATTCAGACACTGTTCCTCTCTCCCAGAGGCTCTTAATCCAAGTCGGGGGAGGCAGAAACCTAGAACAATAAGGATGAATGAGGAAGATTAATAAATTACAAAGCACAAGAGCAAATTCAAAATAAACAAATTAGAAACAGAGATAAACTGATAATCAGGTGTTGGATAAGACAGTCTTCAGGATCTGCATCGCTCTCAGCCAATGGGCATTGGTTACAAACCACGGCAACCTCTTCAGTACTCTAACGGTTGGTTAGTAAGGTTGGTTTGGCTCTAGGGGTACAGAGGAGGCAAAGAATTTGACCCAGATATGGCTTGGCCGATCAATCGTACTGATCGCTTACCATGTGCAGAGCACTGTACTAAACACTTGGAAGGGTAGACATGTCTATGTTGCCACAGTGAGTTTAAGATCTAGAGAGGAAGAAGGATATTGAAATAAATTATAGCTATGTACATAAGTACTGTGAGGCTGAGAGGGGCGAGGGGGATAAAGGGTACAAAACCAATCAGTCAATCAAATTTATTAAGTGCTTATGCAGAGCACTGTACTAAACTCTTGGGAGAGTACAATATAACAATAAACAGACACAATCGCTGCCCAAGTGCAAGGCCAATGCAGAAGGAAGAAGTGCTCAATTAATACAATTGATTGACTGTGATCGATTGAAGAGGGAGTAAGGGAAATGGGGGCTTTCTGGGGACTCCAGGCCACTGGAATCTCAGTTTCAGTCCATCCCACCATTCCCTCAGCTGTCAGCAGGATCAGGGAAGCTGATCCTTGCATTAGACAGCCCTCATGGACTCTAGATCATGTAGCCCTAGTTGGGTGGTGCCCTGATCTTTAACAGAAATAGCATGGTCACTTTATCTAGATGGGACTTTCCCCCATCTAGATAATAAATAATATTAAACATAATAAAAGAAAAAGACCAGGCCTGTTAAAATAAAAACCACCCTACTGGAAAATCCCTAGCTATTAAATCCACTACAGTGGTAGGATAGCCAGTAAACTAGAATATTTGATGCCCGTCTTTGAGTTTGGGGCAGATTCTCCCTGTTCCAGCAACTTCCCTGATTAGGAGAACCATATGAAGGACAGATTAAAATAGTTAGGGAGGTTCATTTGGCAGAGAGATTGCTCTAATCTCCCTCTCTGAAAGAAACATAATGCGCTCAAGTATTTGGTAAACAAAGGAACTGTATAGAAATTGCCTTCCTATATTCCAGGGTCTCCAGTGGTGGGATATTGATTTTGTTTGAAAAGGAGGTTGGTCTCCCAATGAACTGCATTATTTTCAGTGCCTTGGGCAAAAATGTCATAATTTAGGGTGAAATTGACTCCTGCTGTGAGTTTCTTATATTAGTGGTTCTTTGAGTACAGCAGTGGGTGTATGGAAATAATTGCCCCAGGAAGTGGAGTAGGTTGAAAATATCAGATAATTTGAGGGAGTCTTGAATAAATTCACTATTAAATGGTCCAAAATGGGTTACTAGAAGGAAAAGACTAAGCATACTTGAAGGTAGAGCAATCACCATGAGGATCGTTGTCAAACCAGTCAACCAACACAGACTTCCTCCAATGATTTTGTTGTCACTTTTTTAATGGTATTTGTTAAGCGCTTACTATGTGCCAGGCACTGTTCTAAGTGTTGGGGTAGATACAAATTAATTAGGTTGCACATAATCCATGTCCCACATGGGGCTCACTGTTTTAAGCCCCCATTTACAGATGAGGTAACTGAGGCACAGAGAAGTGAAGTGACTTGCCCAAGGACACAAGGCAGACAAGTGGTGGAGCCAGGATTAGAATGCAGGTCCTTCTGACTTCCAGGACCTTGCTCTATCCACTAGGCCATGCTGCTTCTCAAGAAGTAGGTTCAGTATGGACCAATGGATCTTGAGAAGCAGCGTGGCGCAGTGGAAAGAGCACGGTTTTTGGACTTAGGGCTCATGAGTTCGAATCCCAGCTCTGCCACTTGTCAGCTGTGTGACTGTGGGCAAGTCACTTAATTTCTCTGTGCCTCAGTTCCCTCATCTGTAAAATGGGGATTAAGACTGTGAGCCCCACGTGGGACAACCTGATTCCCCTGTGTTTACCCCAGCGCTTAGAACAGTGCTCTGCACATAGTAAGCGCTTAACAAATACCAACTGATCTTTGTATTAATCGATGATGTCAGTATTTATGGTTTTATATTCTAATATCAAGGCTTGACCTCACTCCCACATTTGACAAGACAGTTGAAAATGGAAAATCAAAATATATTTCTCTCCCCATTAATGGAGAAGAATGGATTTATTCCTTGAATCCTCCTCTAAAATGTCTTGAGACTTTATGGTGATAGACCCAGTCAGCCCTTCAATCTATTTCCTAGATTAGGAAGGACAGTGCACCTGTTCCCAACATCAAAGCCTTCACCATTAAAATGGGGCCACCACTAAAGTGAGACCCCAAATCATCATCGAGGAGCAGCATGGCTCAGTGGAAGGACCCCAGGCCCAGGAGCCAGAAGACCTGGGTTCTAATCCTGGCTCTGTTATATACCCACTGCATGCAAGTCACTTAACTGCTCTGCACCTCAGTTTGCTAATCTGTAAAATGGGGAGGCAATCAATACCTCTTCTCCCTGCTACTTAGACTGTGAGCCCGATGCAGCAACTGATTGTTTTGTATCCCCCCTAGTGCTTAGTACAGTGCTTGGCACATAGTAAGTGCTTAAGAAATACCACTATTATTATTATCATTATTATCAGCTCATTGAGCCAGAGAAAATGCTAACTTTGAGCTTTCCTGTTGGACTCCTCTGGTTTGTGAGACTGGAGCCTTTTTGCTGAAAAAGAAGTGAAAGTACTAGTATTTCCAGCTAAAGCAAAAACAATAATCAGAAGAAATACGGTGTGGGGGAGGAAGGGGTGTGAGAGGGTAAAGAAGCTCTACAAAAGTCCTGATACTCATTGCAGAAATAGTTTCCCAGACAGAATGATGACCAACAGCTCAAGTTCAACCAAAATGACAATAATAACTGTGGTATTTATTAAACACTTTTCTGTGAGCCAATCACTGTACTGAGTGCTGGCATAGAATCAACATAATCAGGTAGGACTCAGCTCCTGCCTCACATGCAGCTCACAGAGAACTGGGAAAAAAGAAGAGAGAGGGGGAGAGAGAGAGGAGGGAGCAAGGAGGAAGTACGGGAAGGAGAGAGAGAGAGAGTTGAGAGATGAGAAAAGTGTCTGTGTGTTCAACCCTGATATTCTAATGGATGGCCCTGAGTTTGACGAACAAAAAAGATATGAAGGTGACTGACCCTTCTAAGCTTGGTCTCTGTAAATAGAAAAATGGAAAATTGAGGCAATTTCATAAATAATTCCAACCAACCCCTGACTTTAGCATTTGGCGTCCCAGATGGTTCAAGCAAAAGCAGAATTTTTGCATCAATTAAGGTGACCTTGGTCTCTGGCCTTGGCCTTTGGAGGTGTGTCATGTCCAGGCTATCACCACTCTAGGATTTGAGGTTATTTGATTCAGGTGGGCCCCCTCACTCACTGGTTCGGGATATCACACCTATTTAGTCAATACCACTATTTAATTTAATTCAGTCTTTTTACTTTGTAACATGGAGGTCAAACTCCTTTTGGGGCTGGTGGGACATCTGCTTCCTGATCCTGTAGGATTTAGACACTTACTATTTGTAGCACAGCACCAATAGATAGCACCGGCCTAGGAGTCAGAAGACCTGGGTTCTAACCCCGGCTCTGCCAGTTGTCTTCTGTGTGACCTTGGTAAAGGCACTTAACTCTTCTGGGTTTCAGTTATCTCCTCCATGAAATTGGGATTAAATCCAACTTCTTTCTACTTATACTGTAGAAATAAACTCAGAGAGATAAAATAGGATAAATACCACTCTACCTAGAATGGGTTAGGGGATGTCCTGCCCTAGTGTCTTTTTCTGCTTCTTTTCCCTTTTTTTTTGTGGGGGTCAGGAGAGGAGGAAAACATTTTGTCATCTCTTGAGTCAGTTCTTGCCTCATCATATTGAATTTATTCTGGAAAGAGCTAGACTCATTCATGAGCAGATGATATTGGGCCTGAGGAATTTATGAACTGTTGGGTGGGGATTTGGGGCCAGAGTCATGACAAGTGCAGTAGGAGGAGACAGGAAATCCCTTTCTCATTGCTTTTTTTTTTTTGGTACCCAAGCAACAAATACCCATTGTTTCAAAGGCTTATGGGGCAGACGTTTCTTTAATCCTAATATAGAATTCCCATTCTGATGAAATTGCTTAGCACTGTAAAATGCTCAGGTGATGAGAATGCTGTAATAATAATAATATTGGTATTTGTTAAGCGCTATGTGTGGAGCACTGTTCCAAGCGCTGGGGTAGATACAGGGTAATCAGGTTGTCCCACGTGAGGCTCAGAGTCTTAATCCCCATTTTACAGATGGGGTAACTGAGGCACAGAGAAGTTAAGTGACTTGCCCACAGTCACACAGCTGACGAGTGGCAAAGCTGGGATTCAAACCCATGACCTCTGACTCCCAAGCCCCTGCTCTTTCCACTGAGCCGCGCTGCTTCTCAGTGTAATGAGCACCAGGAAAATATTCTCCAACAAACAAGTGGCAGAAAGGACTATAAAGGACAGAAAAAGAAAATAACACTATCCAGATTGAAAAATGAAGTGAGAAGCTTGAGTAAAATCAGCTTTCTTTCCTCTGATGATTCCTTTCATCCATGCCAGAGTCCTTTGCAGAGTTCCCATTTCATTCATGCCCAAGGACATGACAGTTCCCACAAAGCATGTTGGAAATCTTTTAGATCTGTGGAGGAAACCCAGAGGAGAGGCTATAAATACTTTGGAAGTCTAGATAAACCTTGATGTAAGCAAAGTACAAAAGAGAAAAATCTAGGTGGAAAATTCATCCAGGAAATGCAACTGCTTGTATGAGAGTAAATTTTCCCAGTGTAATAATAGAATAATCAGTCAATTAGATTTATTAAGTGCTTACGTATGCAGAGGTCTGAACTAAGCGCTTGGGAGTGAACAGAACAAGAGAATTAATGAGCAGGTTCCTTGCCCACAAGGAGTTTATAGTCTAGAGGAATAATGTAGAATCAATAATAATATTTCAGGATCATTGAAGAATTGAGTGTCCATGATGCCCTGGAAATTTTACATATGCATGTGTCCAACCAGGATCTTATATTTAAAGTCTGTTAATATGTCAATCAGTCAATCTTATTTATTGAGCACTTACTGTGTGCAGAGCAATATAGGAGAGAGTACACTATAACAATACAGACTTGAGATTCAAGGAAACAGTGCTAATCGACAGAGTAGGGAACTCAGAGACATTGTTTAAAACTTTATAGCTTTGTTGAAAGAATATTTAATTATTATTTTGGAAACCCCAGAGTTAGGATATTACCAGAAAGGAGAACACGAAGGAAAATTCAGAAAAAATGTCTCCTCCATTCTCTACTGTTTGGTATAATATTATACATGGTCTTAACAATATACTGATCATGAAAATTGTTATGAGGGTTGAAGAAATGCACTGGAAAATGTGTCTGTAGAGGAAGACTCAGAACTTTGATTCTCTCATTCAATCAGTGATATTTATGGAGCACCTATTGTATGCCAAGGAGTGGCACTGGGGGAAATACAATAGAATTAGAAGGAATTATCTCTGCCCTTAAGGAGTTTACAATCTAGTGTATGAGACAAGACACCAAAATGACTTACAGATAGGAGGAAGAAGGAAGAAGATGAGTTAAATTTAAGTAATACGATATGCATGATATGACATAAGTGCTTTGGAGGTTGTGAGTATGTAAGTGTTTAGGTGGCACAGAAATGCTGAAATGGGAGTCGGGTTTTACAAGATGGGGAAATAGAAACTAATTGGGAAGGGTCTCGTGGAGGCGATGATATTTCAGAACGGCTTTGAAGATGGGGAGAGCTGTGGACAATTAATGACTTCTATGTGCAGAGCTCTGTACTAAGTGCTTGTGATATGACAGATTTGAATGAGGAGGGCGTTTTGGGAAAGGGGAAAGGTATAAACAAGAGGTTGGCTATGGGAGAGATGAGAATGAGGCCCTGTAAGTAGGTGAGCCTGGGAAGAATGAAGAATGAAGTTTGCACTGGGGTGTAGTGGGAGAAGAGAGTGGATAAGTAGGAGGGAGAGAGCTGATTAAGCATCTTAAAGTCAATGGTCAGGAGCTTCTGCTTGATGTAGAGAAGAAGGGATGACCATCCCAGGTTTTTGAAGAGTTCAGGGTCAGGTGCAAATGGCATTTTAGAAAAATGATCTGGGTAGTGGAGTGAAGAATGGCCTGGAGAGGAGAATGACTAGAGGCAGGGAGGCCACAGAGGAGGCTGATGAAATAGTCAAGCTGAGAGAGGGCAAGTACTTGGATCAGAGTGGTGTCTATTTGGGAGGAGAACAAGGAATGGATTTGGGAAATGTTGTGGGGAAAGCTGATAGGATTTGGCACTGTTGGGATCTGGCAAAAGATTGACTGTGGTGGTTGAAAGGGAGGTTAAAAGAGATGGAGGAGTGAAGGATGTTAAGTTGAACTAAATGCTTGGAAAAGTACAACACAAGCAAGACAGACATTCCTGTCACTCAAAGAGCTTGTCTCTTTGATTACATTAATGTCCTGAGTTAGCAGCAGCTTTCTAACAAATTAAAAATATAGTCGGAGTTTCTTATTTTACCCCCTTGTTTTTCCATTGCAAGCCCTAGATAAAGGATGGAAATGGGAACTTTATTCTGACCTCAGCAACTGACTCAGTCTCTAGATCCTAGATTCATTCTGGGTATTTTTCCTCTTGGGTAATCATCTTCCTCTTTGTAAAGGCAGGCACTCCTCATCCCCGCTAACTGCCAGGGCATGGATTCTGTCTTGCTCCAATCTCTGGTGAACTGTACTTTCCAAGTGCTTAGTACAGTGCTCTGCACACAGTAAGCACTCAATAAAAACAATTGAATGAATGAATGAGTGAATCAATCAATGGTATTTATGGAGTGTTTACTGTGTGCAGAGAACTGTACTGAACATTTGGGAAAGACAATAAAACAGAGTTGGTAGACACAGTCCCTGCCTACAAGAAGTTTATGATCTACAGTGGGAGACAGGCATTAAAATAGATTAGGGATAGGGGAAATAGTGGAGTATCATCAATCAATAAATCATATTTATTGATGCTTATTATATGCAGAGCACTGTACTAAGTGCTTGGGAGAGAACAATACAACAGAAGTAGCAGACATATTCCCTACCCATTATGGGTTTACAGACTAGAGTATAAGAATATTTACATAAGTGTTTGGGGACTGGGGTGAGTGTCCAGGTACTTTAAGGAGTATATAGCCAAATTTCAAGTTGAAGCAGTGGGGAGGGAGGATAAGCTTTAGTCTGGGAAAGCCTTTTGGAGAGATGAGATTTGGGGAGGGTTTTGAGGTCAAAATTACCCTATCATGCTGGGCAGATTAAAGGTTTGGCACTTAATAATTCAAAAGCATCGTAAGAGCTTGGTTATACAAATGCTACATGTTCAGACAACTGTTCCACACACCTCCAAACATTATCAATGCTGTTTACCTAACCCCAGTGTCTACCTTTTGTTTTGCTCTAGGTAAGGTATCAGCCCCTGTATGATGTTGCTGTTTAGAACAAAGACAATCAGTCTTCATTTTTACTCATCTCCTACCTCATTTCTCTATTCATTTAGCCAAGGACAAAACAAGGCTCATGTTTTTATACACCTAACATAGAATGAATACAGCTCTCTAACCTTGATCAGTGAACTCTTTCTGCCTCTAGTAAGTCTTGTAAATTTTCAAATGGGGATGGCATTGGATCACTTGAATGCCACATTGCCAGGTTCCAACATAAAAGGGTGCCTGGCAATGCTATTCTGGCCCGTTTGGGGGGGGAGAAGGTTTATGCCTGAATTAGCCTTAACCCAGTAAAAAAAAACACACAATAGACTGAAATGAGTATGGGGAGGCAGGGATTGCTATAGCCTTTACATTATCTTTAAATGAGTAGGTGTTCTTTCTTCTCAGACAAAAGGAAAATCCAATAAAGAAATAAAATAACTTTCCGGTTCTTTTGAGTAATCTCATCTCCTAAACCGAGGAAACCGTCCTTTGTGTGGGTAAGTGGTGGAGGAAGGGGAGAGATAGTAGAGGGAGGGAGAGGGTGAGAAGGTTAGATAAAAAAGAAAAAAGTAGGTGAAAAATAATGGAATTACACCAAGAGGATGAAGACTATTATCAATGGAGGCTAGAGCCAATAGTTAATAATAATAAATGTTTTGTTAAGTACTGCAGTAGATAGAAGATAATCAGGTTGGTCACAATCCCTGTCCCAAATGGGGCTCCCAGTCTACAGAGGAGGGAGAATAGGTATTTAATTCCCATTTTACAGATGAGGAAATTGAGGCCTAGAGAAATGGCATGACTTGCCCTTGGTCACCAACAGACAAGTGGTGAAGCCAGGATTAGAACACAGGGCTTCTGATTCCGAGATCCATGCTCTGTCTCCTAGACCACACTCCTTTGGTTGAGAAGGTGCATGTAAATCTTGGCTCCTCCTCTCTCTTTTAGGACTCCTGATGAGTCCTTTGAGCTTTCTCCCTGAGAAGGAGGAAAACGAGTAGGAGGAGGAGGAGGAGAAGGAGAAGGAGAAAAATGAGGAGGAGGAGGAGGAGGAGGAGGAAGAGGGCATATTTGGTAAGTTTCTTCCTCTTCCTGGCTGCCTGGGCTCAAGGATAGAAGGAATCTACTATTCATAATAGCTCAACTCTGTCTTAAAAAGAAATGCATGTATCACTATTTTTCTTTTCCCTTTCCTACCAGTGGGTCTGTTAGGCTCTCATGCCCTTCTCTGGCCTTTTTCTCCCCTTTTCCTTGTGTCCCCTACTCATCCATCCCTTAGCCTATCTTGTGCTACCTGAGCAAATGGTTGTCCCTCGTTCAGCATGGCATAGTGGACACAGCATGGGCCTGGGAGTCAGAAGGTTCTAATCCCAGCTCTGCCACTTGTCTGCTGAGTGACCTAGGGCAAGTCATTTCACTTTTCTGTTCCTCAGTTATCTCAACTGTAAAATGAGGATTGTAACTGTAAGCCCCATATGGAACAGGGCCTCTGTCCATCCCGATTTGCATGTATCCATCCCATTGCTTAGTACAGTGCCTGACTCATAGTAAGCACTTAACAAATATTATCATTTCTATTATTATTATCCTCAAAATCCTAAAGCAAAGTGGAGGAGGAAAGATGCTCTGGGGTCAAAAATCTGAATAGGGAGCTTGCCCCTGGGCCCTGTTGTAAGCTATTTTTAAAAAGCGCTTAATTAAGTGCTTACTATGTTCCAGGCACTGTATTAAGCATTGGAGTATGGAGTAGCTACAAGATAACTAGGTTGAGCACAGTCCATGTCCCACGTGGAGTTTGCAATCTTAATTTCCATTGTAGGGTGATGAGGTAACTGAGGCACAGACTAGTGAAGTGTTTGCCCAAGGTCACACAGCAGACGTAGTGAAGCCGTGACTAGAATCCAGGTCCTATGACTTCCAGACTATTGTTCTATCTCCTTGACCACATTGCAGCCATGTTGTTCATAGAAATCATGGCCACACCCACAAATCAGGGGTGCCATGAGAAATCCATTCCTGTGTAGATGTGCACACCAAGGAATAGGTATATGCATTAAGCATGGTACATATGTGGGCCCATGTGTGGGTGGCGGCATCTGGGAGCAGAGAATGTCTCATACATGCCCAGTTCTAATACACCCAGTCACCCTGTGTATCCAACTTTCTTGGATAATTTAACCTTTCAGAAAGAAGGTTTAAGTGGGGTTTGCACTCTATACTCATAAGTTTGAAAATGGCCCCCAGTCTGATAAAGTCACATTGCCGTTGCTGGCCCGGCATGCCTGTCTCCCCCTTTTAGAGTGTGAGCCTATCTGTTGCCAAATTATACATTCCAAGCACTTAGTACAGTGCTCTGCATACAGTAAGCACTCAATAAATAAGATTGAATGAATCAATGAATCAATACCAATACTGGTGAAAGCAGTGGTAGCTGCCTAAGGGCAATGACTGGAGCCAGCCTGTCAGCAATATAACAGAGGAGTTAGAGGGCCTGGGCCCCAATCCCGGCTCCACCATTTGTCTGCTGTGTGATCTTGGGCAAGTCACTTAACTTTTCTGTGCCTCAGTTCCCTCACCTGCGAAATAGGGATTCAATATCTGTTTTCCCTCCTACTTAAGACTATGAATCCTGTGTGGGACCTGATTATCTTGTACTTACCCTACTGCTTAGCCTATAAATGATCATTTTAAAAATTATTTATTTAAATTACTATCTGTCTCTCCCTCTAGACTGTTAGCTCGTGGTGTGCAGGGAACATATCTACCAACTCTGTTGTACTCTCCCCAGCACTTCACACAGTGATCTGCACTCTGTAAGCATTCAATAGATATCATTGATGGATCAGTACAGTTCTTGACACAAAGTGCTTAACAAATACCACAGTTATTATTATTTGATTATATCCAATACTGCTTCTGACTGTCCTAAGCTTAAACTACTTGTATACCTTAGTAAGGGGTAATTATAGGTTGGGGGACTTGTAATACGTAATTAACAATAACATTTTGTAGAAGATAGGAGATCCACCTTAACTGAGGTAGGCCAAGAAATTTTACTAAGTTTAGTGACTTCAGCAAGAAGCTGCATTATAAAATATGCATTCATTTCTTAGGAGAAAATGTCTATTTACTTCTACTGTTCTCCATAAGGAACAGGGCAGTGAGAAGAAATAAGATTAAGAGGCTAAGAGCAAACAAAGCTAAAAGTTGAGAAAGGAAGGTAAATAGAAAATAAATCTGAAAAGATAAACTATTGCCCTCTGTCACTGGTGGGGATGGGGGAACTACTGGAAGACCCACAGGAAAAGAGGTACTTGGTAAAGGTTTATTCACAGCCACATACTTTTTCAAAGAGATGAAAACAAAACTTTCATAGTTTTGCTGACTGGATTCAAAGTTCTGAAGTTTTCAGTTGGAAGGAAATACAATCCTCTCAATTTCCTGATGTAAAGCCAATCTCTCAAACTGGGTGAAAAGAGTTTGAGATAAGGAAATCTTCTTGCCAAAGAAAATACAGAGAAAGCTGTTTTGTGTTCTGCCAAATGAAAAGTGAGCTATCAAGAAAGATAGAACCTTTGGGGGACAAGAGTAGGAAGAAATGACCTGCTAAAAAACTTCTGAAGGGAATAAAAGCAGAAGCTAGTGGTGCACAGTCCTAGAATAACGATGACTAAACCCTCCCTGAGGTCTGTGGAAAGATGTTAAAAGGGAATTCTGCAACTGCAGTGGGGAAGTCATTCACTGATAGGGCTTCAAAATTAAAGAGCTGAGGAGCAATTCATTTTGAGCAAGCATTTGGGGGTATTGAAGAAGATCCAGGAGAAAGCAAGAAAATGTTGAATGATCCCTTGGGTACTCAAAATACTATGTAATATATGAGGAAGAAGCAGTGTTGCCTAGTGGATAGACCATGGGCCTGGGAGTCAGAAGGAGCTGGGTTCTAATCCCAGCTCCACCACTTGTCTGCTGGGTGACCTCACGCAAGTCACTTAACTTATCTTTACTTCAGTTACCTCATCTGCAAAATGAGGATTAAGACTGTGAGCCCCATGTGAGACAGGGACTGTGTCCAACGCGAATTGCTTGCATCTACCCCAGGGCTTAGAACAGTGCCTGGCACATAGTAAGCACTTAAGAAATACCATTATTCATTCATTCATCCATTCACTCTTTCATTCATTCATTCAATTGTATTTATGGAGAACTTACTGTATGCAGAGCACTGTACTAAGCACTTGGGAAAGTGCAATACAACAGTAAACAGTGACATTCCCTACCCACAATGAGCTTAGAGTCTAGTGGGGCGGGGAGACAGATATCAATACAAATAAATGAAATTACAGATATGTACATAAGTGCTGTGTGGCTGGGAGTGGAGAAAAGCAAAGGAAGCAAGTCAGGGTGATGCAGAAGGGAGTGGGAAATAAAGGAAAAGCAGGGCTTAGTCTGGGAAGGCCTCTTTGAGGAGATGAAGAAAGACACATTTATGTGATGGAGAAAAAGGATAACTTATAAACCATCTCCTAGGACCAGGTGAAGGACATTACCATCATCTTTATCAAATATTTGAAGTCAGAGGGTAAGTGGGCTAGAGAAGAATGAAGTGTGTTTACTGGAGAGCAGTGGGAGAAGAGAGTGGATAGGGAGCAGGAAGGGAGCTGACAGAGTACTTTAAAACGATTTGGCAGACGATTCTGTTTAACACAGAGACTACTGGAAAACCATTGGTGGAGTAGGGAGAGGGTGCAGAATGACCTTTCAGAAAAACAAAAAAAATATTGGGTCACCGACTGAAGTATGAACTGGAGAAAAGAGAGATTGGGGCTGGGGAGAGGAGTGAGGCGGTAGATGCAGTAGTTGAGCCTGGATATGGCAAGTGCCTGGGCAAATGCTTTAATGCAGATGAAGGAAGAAGATCCTGGAAATGCTGTGGAGGAAAAACAGATAGGATTTGGCAACCTGCTGAATATGGGATTTGAAAAGAGAGGGAGGAGTTTAGGATGATACCAAGAAATGGAGAATTTCAATCAGTCAATCCTATTTACTGAGCACTTGCTGGGGGCAGAACATTGTACTAAGTGCTTGGGAGAGTACAATATAACAGATTCTTGTTATTATTATTACTAATGTATTAAAGTAATTAATTACCAATCATGTATTTAAAAAGATAATAGTATTTAAGTGCTGAGGATTAATCACCTAGTCTTCCTCCTCAGAAGATGTTGAGACTCATGTGGGACAAAGACTATGTCTGAAACGCTTACATTCTCAGTGGAAAGAACCTGGGCTTGGGAGTCAGAGGTCATGGGTTTTAATGTCGGCTCCGCCACTTGACAGCTGTGTGACTGTGGACAAGTCACTTAGCTTCTCTGTGCCTCAGTTACCTCATCTGTAAAATGAGGATTAACTGTGAGCCTCACGTGGGACATCCTGATTACGCTGTATCTACCCCAGCACTTAAAACAGTGCTCTGCACGTAGTAAGCGCTTAACAAATACCAACATTATTATTATTATTATCTACCCCAATGCTTAGTACAGCACTTGACTCATAGTAAGTGCTTAACAAATGCCATTAAAAATAAATAAATACCACAGAGTGGTTGATTGCTCTGCTTAGAGTAAGCAGATGGTGAGATCCAGGATGGGTCCAAATGGGTGAGGTGGGGTGCCGCAGTGGGTCCGTAGAGTTGAGAAAGAGGAGGAAGCGGGTGGCTGGAATATCATCAGGAACTGAAGTTCCAGGGGCTAGGGTGACAAGACGCTTCTGTTAGACTCTTTCAAGTACTTAACATTGTGCTTTGCATTCATTAGGCACTCAATACCCAGGACTGTGGATTGTCAATAAATCCCATTGATTTTTTTTAAATGGCATTTGTTAAGTACTACCTATGTGTCAAACACTGCTCTAAGTGCTGGGGAAGGTACAAGTTAGGTTGGACCCAGTACCTGTCCCACATGAGGCTCACACTATAAGTAAGAGGGAGATTTTACAGTTGAGGAAACTAAGTGACAGCCACTGTCACACAGCAGACACTTGTCCCTTCCCCAGTGTAAGTTCCATTAATGTTGAGGATATTAATGCTTTCATTTGAAGGTTCATAATAATCAATCCATTAATGGTATTTATTGAGCACTTAGTGTGTGCAAAACACTGTAATAGGCGCCTGAGAGAGAACAGTACAACAGAATTGGTAGACGTGTTCCCCACCCACAGTTAGCTTATGGTCCATAAGGAGAGACAAGCATCAATATAAATGTATTATAGATATGTGCCACCGATCAGTTGTGTGACTTTGGGCAAATCACTTAACTTCTCTGTGTCTCAGTTGCCTCAACTGTAAAATTGGGATTAAGACTGTGAGCCCCACGTGGGACAACCTGATTACCTTGTATCTCCCCCAGTTCTTGGAACAGTGCTTGGCACATAGTAAGGGCTTAACAAATACCATCATTATTCCCTTCTAGACTGTGAGCCCATTGTGGGCAGGGATTGTCTCTATTTTTGCTGAATTGTACTTCCCAAGAGCTTAGTTGGGCGCTCGCCACAGAGTAAGCGCTCAACAAATAAGATTGAATGAATGAATATGTACATAAGCACCGTGGGGCCGAGGGTGAATGAGTTAAGGGTACAAATTCAAGTGCAACACAGAAGGTAGTGGGAATATTGCTATTGTTCTTGTCTGTCTGTCTCCCCCCATTAGACTGTAAGCCCATCAAAGGGCAGGGACTGTCTCTATCTGTTACCGATTTGTACATTCCAAGCGCTTAGTACAGTGTTCTGCACATAGTAAGCACTCAATAAATACTATTGAATGAATGAATGAATGAATTGGGAAAATGAAGACTTGTATCTTAGTGAAAAAATCCATCCTGGCCCCTACTTCTCTAAATGAATATGCAGTGATTGTGCACCATCTTTAGCATTGTGTCCGTTTTTCCAAATCAACACAAACTGAACAATTAACTTGTTCCTATGACCACTCTGACCTCTCCTTATCTGGGATATTTCAAAATAAGTTGGCCAATTCTGACAATCACCCCTCTGGATTTTCTTTGAGTTGATAGAGGAGTGATAGTCAAGGAGGTAGGGCAGGGGAGGGAAAACTCGAGTCCCATTTGGGGAAATCCAGAGATTCTTTCTTTCCAACCCCCTCTGCATTTGGGTTTGTGGGGCACAGACTCCAAGCCAGGCAGGAAGAGCCCTTCTCCTCCCAATCAGAAGCATCAGCCTGGTTTGGGAGGCATTTATTTCTGAGTGCAGTTTGCTTATCAACTGGATCTCTCTTTCCCAATCCTGGGAGAGGCCTGTTTATGACTTCCCTGCCCGGGCTTTGATTCGGACAGAGTTAGACAGAGTTGGACAAATCCCCGTCACCTGCAGTTTGCACATGGGGGTGTGGGGGAGAGGGTGTGTGTGTGTTTGTGTGGCTCAGTGGTGAGAGCCTGGGCTTGGTAGTCAGAGGTCATGGGTTCAAATCCTGCTCCGCCGCTTCTCAGCTGTGTGACTTTGGGCAAGTCACTTAACTTCTCTGTGCCTCAGTTACCCCATCTGTAAAATGGGGATGAAGACTGTGGGACAACCTGATCACCTTGTATCCTCTCCAGGGCTTAGAACAGTGCTTTGCACATAGTAAGCACTTGACAAATACCAACATTATTATTACTGTGTATGTAATATATACGCTGGGCAAGTCGCTTCACTTCCTTGGCCCAGTTACCTCATCTTTAAAATAGGGATTGAGACTGAACCCCATGAGGGACAGGAACTGTGTCCTACCTGATTAAGCTGTATCTACCCCAGAGCTTAGAACCGCGCAACACATAGTAAACGCTTTACAAACACCATCATTATCACCAGTAAAATGGGGATTAAGACTGTGAGCCCCATGTGGGACAGCAACCTGATAAGCTTGTATCTACCCCAGTGCTTAGTATAGTTCCTATACACATATATATTAAAGAAATATTTCCCTAGATATATATATCCCTACAGAAATTCTCCCAGCGTCCCTCAAGACTTTCTGGGGACAAGGTAGAGACTGGCTGCCAAGTGAAAGAATAAAATTGGGGACGCGTCCTCCCTTTTGAAAGGGTGTGGGGCTTTTTGGGGGGAGTTTAGGGTTAGGCACGTGGCTCAGTGGAAGCATCATGGGTTTGGAGTCAGAGGTCACGGGTTCGAATCCCAGCTCTGCCACTTGTCAGCTGTGTGACTGTGGGCAAGTCACTTCACTTCTCTGAGCCACAGTGACCTCATCTGTAAAATGGGGATTAAGACTGTGAGCCTCACAAGGGACAACCTGATCATCCTGTATCTACCCCAGCGCTTAGAACAGTGTTCTGCACATAGTAAGCGCTTAACAAATACCAACATTATTATTAGGCCTCCATGGGGCCCCAGCCTTGGGCACCCCCTCTTCCTGGCAGGTGCCCCTCAGTGGGCCAAGGCAGCCTCGGCCTGGCAGACGGGAGAGCAGTCATTCATTCACTCAATAGTATTTATTGAGCGCTTACTATGTGCAGAACACTGTACTAAGCACTGGGAATGTACAATTGGGCAACACAGAGAGATCATCCCTGGATTCTATTTATTGCTATTGTTTTAATGAGATGTTCATCCCCTTGATTCTATTCATTGCTATTGTTTCTGTCTGTCCGTCTCCCCCGATTAGACTGTAAGCCCATCAAAGGGCAGGGACTGTCTCTATCTGTGGCGATTTGTCCGTTCCAAGCATTTAGTCCAGTGCTGTGCACAAAGTAAGCGCTCAATAAATACTATTGAGTGAATGAATGGGCAGGGATGGTCACTATCTGTTGCCGATTTGTCCATTCCAAGTGCTCAGTCCAGTGCCCTGCACATAGGAAGCGCTCAATAAATCCTACTGAATGAATGAATGGGCAGGGATGGTCTCTATCTGTTGACGATTTGTCCATTCCAAGCGCTCAGTCCAGTGCTCTGCACATAGTAGGCGCTCAATAAATACTAATGAATGAATGACTGGGCAGGGACGGTCTCTATCTGTTGCCCACTTGTCCATTCCAAGCGCTCAGTCCGGTGCTCTGCACCTAGTAAGCGCTCAATCAATCCTATTGAATGAATGAATGGGCAGGGATGGTCTCTATCTGTTGCCCATTTGTCCATTCCAAGCGCTTAGAACAGTGCTGTGCACCTAGTAAGCGCTCAATCAATCCTATTGAACGAATGAAACCCTGCCCAAGGCCGGGCTCACAGTCTAAAGGGGGGGGGGCCCAGGAGAAGGAGGGCGGGGGACGGCCCATTAAGGACTCAGCCCGGAGGGGGGGGGGGCGGCGGCTCGTCTCTTTAGCGTCCGGCGCCGCCTCCCGTTTCCGGCGCGCACCCCCTCGGCCCCACCCCCCCCGGGCTCCCCCCGCCTTGTGGTCTCGCCCGCCTCCGCTGCCATGTTGGATGGTGCGGCGGCTGCCGGGGAGGCCGAGGGGTAGCGCGGCCGGGCCGGGCCCCGGGGGGAGGAGGATCGATCCGGAAGGACCGGCTGGCGGGCGGACGGACGGACAGATAGACAGGCAGGCAGTCCGTTCGTGCCCCGGCCGCCCGCCCGCGGGAGGCCTCGCTGGGTGTCTTTTTGTTCCCGGCCGGAGGCTCCTCCCCGTTGGCTCCCCGCCCCCCGGCGCGATGCTGTGGCTCTGACCGGCCCCTCCGCCCCTGTCACCGCGCGGGGCCGGGCTCCGTCCGTCCCTCCGTCCGTCCCTCCGTCCGTCCCTCCGTCCGATCCCCGGAGGACACGGCCTCCCTGCTCCTCCAGCTGCTCCCCCGAGCCCCGCCGCCGGCCCCAGCATGAGCTCCGGCCCGCAGCAGCAGCCGCCGCCGCCGCGGAGGGTCACCAACGTGGGCTCCCTGCTGCTCACCCCGCAGGAGAACGAGGCCCTGTTCGCCTTCCTCGGCAAGAAATGTGTGGTCAGTTGCTGCCGCCCCTCCGGGCCGGTCCTTCTCCCCTCCGCGGGCCTCCCCCCAACTCCCTCCCCCGTCGCCGGGCCTCTGGCCGGTCCTTGGGCCCGGGCCCCTCCCCGCCGGCCGATCCGGGGTCGGCTCAGCTCAGCGGGAGCGGTTGGGGCCGCCGCGAAGCCCCTCGTCCCGCCGGCCGCAGGGTTGGGCCCCGGCGGACCAGGCCGGACCAGGTTCCTGGGTCTCCAGCAGCAGCAGCAGCAGCAGGAAAAAGCGTGAAGGCAGGAAATGTGCCGCTCCCCGGTGCGGGAGGAGCCTCTCCCGGGCCCGCTCCTTCTCCACCCGCCCTGCGCCCCTCCACCGGGGGTCCCCCCCCCCCCCCGATCCCTCCCCCGACACCCCCGATGCTGGGAGCAGAGGCGCCTCGGACCCCGTCCCCGGGGACCCCGCGGTGGGGTGGGGGACACGGGTCACCCGCCCACCCACCCCAGCCCTTGATGGTCGGTTGGGAAGGAGCAGTTGAGCTGGGAGAAGGGGAATGTGTGTTGTTGACGGAAACCTTCATGGTATTGGCAGCAGCTGCTGCTGCTGTTGCTGCTGCTGCTGCTGCTGCTGCTGCTGCTGCTGCTGCTGAGGCTTGGCTTCGCGGTACAGGCCTGGTCAGAACTGCATCCCCCCCGCGGGGGCTCGGGGATGCTGGATCCCGGTGGGTTTGGCCAAAGAGCTATCCCGGCCCCTCTTTTCACCCCCTCCTTCTTATCCCAAACTAACTCTTCCCCTCTTCATACTCTTCTGAGAACTCACCTCCTCCAGGAGGCCTTCCCAGACTGAGCCCCCCTTTTCCCTCTGCTCCTCCTCTCCCCCACCCTCTGCACTTCCCCCTTCCCCTCAGCACTGTGCTCATTTGTATATATTTATTACCCTATTTATGTTGTTCATGAAGTGTCTATCTCCTTGATTCTATTTATCTTGATGATGTTCTGTTTTGCTTTACTTTGCTTGTCCATCTCCCCCGTTTAGACTGTGAACCCGTCATTGGGCAGGGATGGTCTCTATCTGTTGCCGAATTGTACATTCCAAGCGTTTAGCACAGTGCTCAGCACCCAGTAAGCGCTCAATAAATACGATTGAATGAATGAAGATGAATCATCCCTCCCCACGGAGCAGGACGTCGATTGCATGACCGGATCCCTTCGGATCGACCTGGAGGGGGATTTAGCAATCGCGGCTTGTTGCCGCAACCTCCCTTGGAAACGGTGAATGTGTCAGGCCGGATTGAACCTGTTGGCAGAACAAATCAGGAGCGGAACCTTGTAGGAATGGTAGCAGATTAATTGTTAACTCTTCTCCAAGAGGCCACCCATCGGGCCCCAGTTGGCTGATGGCCTTTACAGGTTGGACCTCCTTGGCCAGATTGTAGGTGCTTCTCTACCTGGTGGGCCCATATTTTAACTGCCTTTAGCAGTTAAATGTCACCGGACCATGCACATCTCCAAGTGGAATGTGATCTTTACAACCTCAAGGTGAAGTAAGGGAGAGTAGTGTAAATTGCCCCAAATCAATGGAGTTCGTGACCCATAGAATGTTTTTTGACTCCCAGCCAGGTTTGAAAAGATTATTTTGTGTTATCTCTATTGAATAAGTTCTCAAAAATAACATTCTTAGCTTTCCTTTGCTTGACCTTTATTTCAAAAAGCGGCGTTAGGGTGCAAGTTTGCCATGTCTTGCGTAGAGCACAGTCAAATATAAAAATATGCTCTTCGTTGAACTTCCGATAAATTAGAATTTGAAGAAATCCCTGCCATTTTCCTAAAGATTATTAATCATATTGGAAATATGCCTTTAAATTCGATAAAAATTTTTGTATCGGACACACAGCGTGATTTGTAAAGGAAGTAATTGGACAATGTTTTACATACCAAACACAATTAAGTTTAAACAGGAAGGAAATTGCATTAGAATACAAGTAGACAAAGTAATTTATTGTGAGATCACCAGTGCTTATTAGAACCTCTTTCAAGTTCCAAATTTGTCCTTCTGTGAAAAAAAAAAGATTGCCGTACAGAAAGGAAGCACAGTTCAATGGCTAGACTAGTGGGTTGTGAGGATTTCGGTTCCCAGCTCCTAACTTGCCTTGTCACGTAAGATAGGTAAGGTCCAGGTCTAAGACCGGTACGTCTCCCAGAGTAGTATACCGGATCCAGATTCCACTTCTTACAACATAGAGTTGCTGAAAAGATTGAATTAGTGTTGGTAAAGTACTCATTTAATGGGGGTTAACATTTTAGATTTTCTTTTCCTCGTGTAAAAAAAAAATGAATTTCTTAGGCATTTGCTAAAGTATGGTAGCAACAACAGGCCCAGAAGTGGCATGAACAAAGCCGGTAGCTATTAACCATGACCATAAGAAAACAGCGCTGAGTACAGTGTTCTGCACATAGATAAATACCAGTAAATACCACTGAGGGAGTTTCTGTAATTCAGTCAGTCATATTTATTGAGCAGTTACTGGGTTCAGTGCACTGTACTAAGTGCTTGGAAGAGCACGTTGTCAGATTTGGTAGGACACGTTCCCCGCTCACAAGCAGCTTACAGTCTCACTGGGGAGGATTGAAATAGATTTGAGAGCGTAAACTAACTTAACGTCGCGAACCCCTAACAGGTTGTATGTTGTTGTGGTTAGGGACTTAGGATCTTAATCAGAAAGTTTGGATCTATCTGTAGATAGATACCCAAATTGCACATCCATATAGGGTGCATCAGCTCCAAGCCCTCTGGCTAGGAGAACTGGGCGATGGGAGGGGCAAGGAGGAGGACAAGCAATGAGAAAGAAGAGGAAGGTGCTGGGAAGCAGGATGACTGGGGCTTGAGAACCTGAAACCACTATGCACCTGGCTTTGGAGACTCTGTGTCTCCACAGAGTCTGACTGTGGAGAGAGCAAGGGCAGGGACAAAGGTAGGATTTCTGCGAGGGCACTGCCAGGAACAGGGACAGGAGCCGGGCACGCACCCCTGGTGTTGGGTATAGTTTTACTGGAAAAGAGACTGGGCATTCTGCAATGGGAAGTTGCAAGTAAGTGACCAGGTATTAAAATTTGGTGGGGAAAGCCTGTCACCAGCACCTGATCTTCTTGGCTGTTGCAGTGGCAGTCAACTTTCTGTTCACTTCTGGTTTGTTGCCGGTTGTCCATATTTCCACTGGCATACAATTCCCTTCACTCACCCTGGGAGGATTGAGACTGAGTCTGTTGCTTTCTTCTCCTTCTCAGAGACCATCTGTGTTCTTGTTCCTTCCCTTTATGTTGAGGGAGCAAATCAAGAGAACAAATCCCCGAAACTGTGACTACCTGTTTGCAGGGGTGTTGGGAGCAGCAGCAGGAGCCGCATGTCCGACTGGGTCCTCTCTTGGTGTCCAGCTCAGACGTCACCTTTCCTCAGCTGGTGATGGAAAATGTAGGCCCTTGGGTATTGCAATACATTTAGTCTGTGAATTTGGATATTCAAACTCTACTACTCCACATTCAATACCTGTTCTCCCTCCTACTTAGCCTGCGAGCTTCATGTGGGACAGGGACTGTGTCCAACTTGATTATCTTGTGTCTACCCCAGAGCTTAATGCAGTCCTTGGCATGTAGTAAGCACTTAAAAAATACCATCATCATGCCATCACGTTATGGGACAACTGGCAGCATTTGAAGATGTGTTTTTAGTTATAAAATAATGCTTGATAGGAGAGTTTCTAATTTTCCAGATTTAGAAGTTTGGAGATTTTTAAAAACCCTGCATATGATATGATAGTTGCTAATTTTTCAGTTTTTTTTTTTTAAAAAAAACACAACTCTGGACTGATCAGTTTTATTGGGCTGAGTTTCATGGTGGAGACATTGAAGCTGAGAAATTGCTCTAAGATACGCTTTGCCTTTTACCAAAATTAGTGTTAATTTAGAAGCTGATTAACTTATCGTAAAGTAACTATGAATTATCTGAAGTTATTTAACAGGGTAGCTGACTGGAATCCAGAAATGTATAGCTTGTTTCCCATTTTAGTGTGAAGTGCAAGACTTAACCTTTGCCGACTTCCTCGCCTACCCATTACTTACCCATGTGTGGATTCATAGGAAAGCAGGATTTGGACCAGTGGCAATACTGAACTCTCTTGAACCCTGTGAGGAATTAATTCCCAGCATCTAGCAAGCCAACACAGTTCTATGACCCTAGTCTGTACAGAATTGGGGATAATGTGTATTAAGTACAAATTTTAAAGTAGTATTTTCCTCCAAAAGTAGATCTCGTGTTGGTGAATGGCTGGTGGGGGGGTGGGGCGGGAAGCAGGGGACAGGTAGTAGTTCTGGAGTAAGACCTCTGCTCATAGAGCAGGTTCCAGTGTACTGCTTACTGAATGGAGTGTGCTTAAGTGTGGCCTGGAGCACCCGAGCAGGAATAGAATTACCACTGGGGTAGCAGCCCAGGGGAGCCATTCTCCACACTGAGGGCCATTAACCTGTCTATCTAACAAGATTACCTGGTCCCCCTTCCATGGGGAATGTGGCTGAAGTGAGTCTGAACCTTTGGACAGACATAATTCCCAATACTCGTTCTTCAAGTCCTTCCACACACAAAATTTCCCTCTGCAGCATAACTTCCGGGAGGAAAGTCCCAACCAACTTTGCCCCGAAGCCTTCAGGGACCTTGTTAATGACTCCACTGCCGATCCTAGCTGTAGTCAAAGCTCTGCCGTTGTACCAGCTGAACAATACATTCCCTAATACTCATGTCAGTAGAGAAGATTAATTTGATGAAGCTCTCTAAGAGTAAGGCAAATACGAATGGGGATATCCGTAAATATCATTGCGGATAGACAACTCATAGCACGGAATTATTTCTTAAATTTGGCATTTCTGGTTTTATTGTGAGACAAGGTATTAACTTTCTCTAGATCCATATCAAGGGAAAGTACTTTATCATAAATTAATATATTGCATGTAATAGTTATTACTGTGATCCACCATTATTGAGACCCTCAATATCATGAATAAATTCTTGAAGGAAATTGTTTTTCTCTCGCTTACTGTGATACAGGGGTGGGCAACTTGTAGGGCTCACAGATTGATTGCTCTCAGGCCACTACGTACATTACAGGCCAGCCGACAGCCTGGTAAAAGAGGAGAAGCAGCTTGGCCTAATGGAAAGAGCATGGGCCTGGGAGTCAGAGGACCTGGGTTCTAAATCCTGGCTCCACCACTCGTCTGCTGTGTGTCCTTTGGCAAGTCATTTAACTTCTCTGTGTCTGAGTTACCTCACCTGTAAAATGGGGATTAAAAATTTGAGCTCTGTGAGCAACAAGGGCTGTGTCCAACCAGGTTATCTCCTCAGTGCTTAGTACAGCACCTGTCACCCTGTAAGTGCTTAACAAATAACCTCTCCCCCCCCTGCAAAAAAAGCAGAAAGACAGATGTAGGTGCACCTCGTCCTTTTGCCCGAAGTGGCTCCTTGGTGACTCTGAAACAGTTGTGGATATACTTGGGCATTCATGCCTTCCTAACTGCTGTTCTTGGACTTGCTGCATGCTGGGAGGCTACTAACTCATCTGCTGCTGGCCCAGAGCCAGGTAGGAGCTGCCACAAGGAGAAGCGGCTGGTCTGAGCTGGGCCACATTTAATCATTTGGCTGGATGGATTCTGCCTGCTGAAGTCGAATGAATCTCATGAGTCCACAAAGCAGTAATTCAGCCTGAAAATTTTTGAGAATTAAAATAAGGTTATTTGGCTTATTAGGTGTGATACAAACTGCGGCCTAAACATTCCAATTCTTTTTGCATTTTCTTCACTTTGTCCTGAAAGGCAGCAGCTCAGTCGTCCCCACACTTGCCCTGGAAGGGTTTAAAATCATTTACTATGTTGTGCAGCACCCTGTATTCCACTGTGGCATTGGAGAGCTGTATTAAGCCAAGTTGTTCAGTGTGACAGATTTTGAGTAAATAGTCCTATGATTCCAATGTATTTCAATTACAGAAAATATTTAGTCTTTCCAATTTTTTCCATACGTGTTAAACAAAATTGAAAGTAAAGAACTTTCAAAAGAAGTTCAAAATCACAAACTCTAAAAAAAATCAACTTCTAACGACAGCCAAAATCTTAGCAAGACATAATCGATCGAGAGACTGTGAGCTCATTGTGGGCAGGGAATGTCTGTTGTAATATACTCTCCCAAGTGCTTAGTATAGTGCTTTTCGCACAGTAAATGCTCAATAAATGCGATTGAATGAATTTACAGATATCTTTTTTGTCAAGCACATTAACATTTCTTCTTTGACTGCCTAACCCATTTCATAAAGGATGCCAGACCAATTTTTCCCACTCCTTTTGCATTAAATTTCAAAGAACAGAGCCTCCGAAAAGGTAACTCCTGGGTTTCCTGACTAGACTCTCTCCTTGTGAATATTTACATCTGTACAACTACTTAATTATGTGTTCAGAAGAACTAACTTGAATCATCTGCAAATTTAGGTGGAGGGAGGTGGAAATCAAGTCTTGTAAAAGAAGTCTTTCCTTAATCCTTTTTAGCTGTTGGCTTCATTTTCCAGTTTCCTACCTGGTAGCCCTTCAGAGAAGCAGTATGGCCTAATGGGAGGAGCACAGGCCTGAAAGTCAAAGGACCTGGGTTCTAATTCTGGTTCCACCACTTCTCTACTGGATGACCTTGGTCAAGTCATTTCTCTGTGCTTCAGTTACCTCGTCTGTAAAATGGGGATTAAGACTGTGAGCCTCTTGTAGGACAGGGACTTTGTCCAACCTGAACACCTTGTATCTATCCCAGCGCTTAGTTCAGTGCTTGGCATGTAGTAAGCGCTTAAATGCCGTAGTACAAAAGAACCCCAAGCCAAACACCTTAATGAGCTTAGAGGACAGGTCCATGGTGATAGCAGTAGGGTAGCATCAGTTTCTTTCAGCTCAGGCCACACTGGCAGCACAGGTGTGAACCGGAAGAAAGATGAGAGAGAGCATGCAACAGATCGTGAGGAGATGGGCTAGTGGCCAGTGCAGGCTGTAAGGAATGGGGCATCAACACACTCATCTCCTTAATGTCAGTGAATACTTTGGTCATCTTTTGGAGCAGGGTTGGTTCCTTTGTCTCCTTTGTCCTTTGCTGTAGAAAAATCCTTTTTGTTTTAAGCTTTAGTAATTTGTGTAGATGTTGGGAAGAAAAGCTTAATGTAGAAAACAGCACTTTCAGAAAAAGATCTTCTCGATCAAAGTGCAAGAACTAAAGCGGAGGAAAGGTCCTGAAGAGCAAGCTGAGACACAAGGGATGAGATAACAGAGGGAGTGTACACATTATTTATAATAAGTGCAACAGACACGCAAACACACACAATTATTTATGGGACTGATTTCATCCAGTTTTCCAGGAGGTTTGGAAAAGCAGAAGATATTTGGAAAAGCATTGTAGCTTCCTACTGTGACTCTAAAATCTGCTTATTAATAGGAAATTTACTTTAGAATAGTATCTTGCAGTTATGAACCAGTCAAAATTTCCTTTAGCGTAATAACCTGCAGTTATGAACCCGCCCACCATATACAACAAAAGTAGAGACATCTTCCGTTTAGGCAACCTGCTAGTTGGCTGGTTTTCTAGTAAAGGTGGTTTAGATATCAAAATGTTTATGCTCCATTTTGATGTCTGGGAATGTTGAGAGACCACTAGTGGTAGCCAGACCAGGCTGGCACACCGCAGCAAAGACAGGAGTGGTTCTTTGACCAGAAGCCCTGAGAGGATCGTGAGTTTGTGGCGAAACTGAAACGGTGTCAAGTTCTGCAAACAGAAAACCCAGCAATACAACTGGGAACAGTCTTTGAATATCCTGGATTGGCATTTTGGTCCACATTCACAACCTTGGGTAAAATTCACCATCATTGGCAATGTCTTTAAAAACTGTACAAAAGGCTACTCTATATGCCTGAGAAGCATTAGTAGCTGTACTTTATGTTCCTCGTCTTTATCCTCATGAGCATTTATGAAGGGCGCACTTATTCAACACCGGGGAGATTTCAGTAAGGTTAATAAAGCACAGATACTGCCCTCAAGGAACTTAAAATCTACCGAGAGAAGATTTAGGCACATAGAAATACCAACAGTTCTCAAATGAGTTCTTTTAGTTAACTTGTTTTTTTAAAGTGGAATGAACAAGCATAGACCCACACTGGCTCTTGGGACCGTAGAATCTCTCCAGGTGGCAGATCTTTGTTTTTTCACAACATCCAATCGCCCTCGTGTCATGTGGAGGCAGGTAAGCCCAGTGGGCAAGCGGGTCTTTTTTTCTTGAAGTGCTCAGTGCTGAGGAGGGAAACCATGATAATTGCCTCATTCTCCTCTCCCCCATCTCCCTGGAACCTGCTTTCCTAGTGGTGTCGCTTCTCCTCTCAAACTGGTGGCTCGCAGAAGGTTTCCTTTCCGTGGTGGTCAGCAGGAGGAAGGGGTACCTGCTCAGTGTGGCTTCCCCCTTTGCAGTCCCCGGAAACCCCTCTAGGGAAATACACGTGGGTGCATCCAGGCCAAGGGAGGCCACTGCGGCTGCCACCCCCTCCCCACAACTCCAATTTCATGGGGTAGGTCGAATATCATCCCCTGGTGGTCAGCGGGAAAGAGGAGAGCCCCACCTCTGATTTTTGAAGGACTTTAACACAAGAAGCCCGAACATGGTATTGTTTATCTTTCCCAAACTATTTTGATTTTCCTTTTTCTCATTAGACTCTACTCAATAGATTACTTTCTATTGCTCTGGACACCGGAAGTCCATTTTCATTGTGGTTCCCTATAAAATCCTCAGGTTTTACATTTACAGCATTAAGGCTATCCCTTTTCTACATTCTCCAATTTCAAAATTGCTTTCCTATGGTGAGGAGTAGTGAAGGAAATGCATTGCACATTTTGAGCTCTAGCTTCTTAAACCTGATTTCTCACTTTTTTTCAGGGAAGAGTATTTCTATTAGAGTAATCATTCTCACCATCCTAAGCAAGCACTGTCCCCTGATGATTGCCCACACTTTCCCTGTGTAGTTCTGGAAACCTCTAATTTTCTTTCTGCAGGTCATCTATATGACATTTATCTCTCTACCCAGCACTCAGTGCTTCCAAGCCCATTCAGCCCCTCATCTACTATACACCCAGGAGGCTTCTAGGAGCATGGGAATTGGTGAGACAATGACCTTTGACCTGGGTGGATGGGGATGGAATCCACCTGGGACTGTGGTGAGTGGGAGAGTTTTGGGATCATTCTCAATTTAATTATCCACACCACTACTCCCCTACATTAGTGTAACTAATTGAGAGTGGACTGTAAATCCTTCCCTTCACTGGCTGGACTTTGAACACCCCCTCTCTAGTTATATTCTGTTTTCTAGGCTTATATTGTCCCCCGCCCCCTCTGAAATTTTGTTTCTCACCCAAAGCTGCTGCTTAGAGAGTATGTTTGGTGCTCTGTATTTGCTTTAAGATCGGAAGCTTCAGACTCAGCAGAGGACAAATGCCGGTGCTTGAAAAATGATGAGAAGCGTACATGGCCACAGCTTACGCTCTTTTCTGTGCTAAATTTTGATTTTCCGGCTGTTAGCTCATTCTTTTAATAATTAGAAAAGTGTTGTCGAAACTTGTGGGGTGTGAAATTGTGAAAATTAAGAGCATTTTAACAAAGTCAACTGCTTTGTCATTTCATAGAGTTCACATTTTTGAAACAATTTCCCAAATGTGTTCATTACCTTGAAGGTGCTTTGTTTTTTGGAGATCGTCTAGCCTCACAGTAGGATAGATGTCAGAGTCTGCTCTTCATTTTTTAAGAATGGGATCTAAAGTCTTTAGGAAAAGAGGGACGTGGAAGCACTACTCAGCAGGGACAATATTTTGTTTGGTTGTTTGGAAGGTAATTTTGATTCATGAATAGCAATCCAGGAAAAAAATTGGGAAGGGGTTCTGAAGCAGATTTTCCTCTTCAGAATAGATCCTCTCATGAGTTTAAGGCCAACCGAAATCCATTTGATGAGACCCAGGGCAGTTTGATGTAGAAGCACTAAATACCACTGATGGTGATTGAAGAAGGAAGACAGTTATTTGCTACAGTAAAATTTTGCTATCCATGAGAGTTACTCTGCTATCATGTCGCGAAAGGCAAGGAACCAAATCACTTGAGAAGGAGTATGGTCTAGTGTATAGGGCATGGGCCTGGAAATCAGAAGGACCTGGCTTCTAAACCTGGCTCTGCTTTTTGACTGCTGTGTGACCTTGGGCAAGTCTATTAACCTCTCCATGCCTCAGTTACTTCATCTGTATAATGGGGATTAATACTCTGAGCCCCATGTGGGACAATGGACTGTGTCCCACCTGATTAGCTTGTATCTGTCCCGGCGCTTTAGTTCGGTGTCTGGCACATAGTAAGAGTTTAACAAATACCATAAAAAAAAAATCATCTTGACTCCCCACCCCTGCCATGCAAACAGCCCCGTGTGGGGTCCTGGGTGGCATTGGCAGCAGGTGGGCTTGCATCCCAGCATTTTAAAATTAAAATTAAATTAAAATTGAGTATTTTAATCACAAAAATAGCCTGCAGTGAAGACTACATTTTTCATATGTATTTGTTTATGTGCATGTGATAAGAGAATCGGTTGAGTGAAATATACTGTTTCAAAGTTGTGTTCAACCTTGTGAAAGATAATTTTCTATTGTTTCAAGGGTTTTATGAAGGACCCTGTTCAAAATCATTACCATACTTTATTGTTCAATATTAGAGTCCTTGCAGTATGTTCAGTACCTCATAGAATGTAGTATACAGACCTCGTAGAATGTAGTATACAGCCTAGATGCTTCCCCTGAGAAGGGCGTGGGCCACATCACCCGATCCATGAATTTACCATGAAAACATGTAGTGACCCCTTAGGTTTGTTTTACCTTTTTGGTAAATACCTTGTTTTGCCGAAAGAGTTAATCCACCATAGATTGTACCCCCAGAGGATGTTTTTACTTAACTACAATTCAGTGAATGATCTCAAGGTGCAAAAATGTAGTAAAATTTGCAATTAGGATAAATTTAGGGGAACTAGCTGCTCCAACACCCATTTCATACTAAAGAATGTAAACATCCCTTTAAATCATCCCCCAAAATGAAACTTAGAAAGAAATTTTAAACTAGGAATGTGAGCCTTTGCAGCTCATGTAAATGGTGCCTTCAGATTTTCCCAGAGCTAGCTCCCCACACATACCAATGTCATAGCACTGATGCATTTTTTATTAGTAGTAACAATACTACTAGTATTTAAGCACTTGCTGTATGCCAAGCACTGGGCTAGATACAAGATTATCAGTTCAGATACAGTCTTTGTCCCACTTGGGGCGCCCAATCTGAGGGGGAGGGAGAACAGGTATTGCAGCCCCATTTTACAGAAGAGGAAACTGAGGCCCAGAGAAGTGAAGTGGGTTGCCAAAGGTCACACAGCAGGCAAGTGGCAAAGCTGGATTAGAACCCAGGTTGGCCATGTGCGTCATGTAAGGAAGTGGGGTGCATTTGGAGAAGAGTGAAGTATGAGATATAGGGAAGGGAGATAGAACAGCATTTTACAAGCATTGAGCCTGGAAGTAGATCATATTTTAGCAAGTATCATAAGTCTTTCAGACCTTCAGGGAATAATTTAATGCACTCAAAAACCAAACCCTTTAGACCTGAAAATTAATGCCTCCCTAAAGAGTGAGCAAAGTCCCCTTTCTCGCTGATGAAGTCAGAATGTGTTGAATGACAAAAGGTTTCCTAGTTTTGTGGCAGGAGCTAGAAAACCACAGGAAATTTGTGTGAATCTTTCCAAATCCTGCACATTTGAGGTTCCTAATGTACCTGGCTCCTACTTGCCAATGTTTTTGTCAGTTAACTATGCTGGCATTTTAGTGTGGGTAGGTTTTAACTTGGTCATTTCTTGCACTTCCTGTAATCTCGTTTTAAGACAGCCCACTCTTGCTTGAGGTTGGCTTGAGTTGAAGTCCACTCAATCAGTCGTATTTATTGAGTAATTACTGTGCGCAGTGTACTATAATAAGCACTTGGAGAGTACAGTAAAAAGAGTGGGTAAGTACATTCCTTGCCCACAATGAGCTTACAGTCTAGAGGGAGATGCAGACATTAGTATAAATACAGATATACTTAGTACTTAGCAATAAGTACTGCAGGGCTGAAGGAAGGGGTGAATTGAGTTCACAACTGAGTGCAATGGTGATGATCCTAGATTTTATACCCTGCAGAGCCAAATCCCCTAGCCCAGAACTCCTAAAGAATTGGACAGTTTCCTCCGTTCAGTCTTTGGGAGTAATTTTATAGTAGAGAAAATACAGTGCTGTCTTCAGTTGCAGAGATGTTTATTTAGGAAAAATGATTGCACTGTGTAGCTTTTTAGTCAACTTATTTTTAATTATTTAGGCTTCGGTGTCAGTGAAGGTGTTTTACAGTAAGTAGACTGTAAGCTCAGTGTAGGCAGGGAATGTGTCTACCAACTCTGTTGTATTGTACTTTCCTAAGTGCTTAGTACAGTGTTCTGCACCCAGTAAGCGCTCAATCAATACCACCAAAAATTATTGATGTAACCTTGTTAACTGGTTACCCACCTCCTGGATATAAAATTGACAGCCTATAGCGAATAGGGGAAATTGTCAGTTCTTATGAGAAATAGATATGTAAGAAACCCACAAGGTTAAAAAAAAAATCCCATAGGAATTGGATTTATTTAAATACGATTTTAAGCATTTAATTCTCAGAAAGGTAGATTACTTTATCGGAGAAGAAAGAAAGTTTAAAATGTGCTTGAGTGTTAGTATCCAACTGTCCAAGTTCCTCATATTTTCCTTTGACAGTGCCATCATCTGAAAAGTTTTCCAAATCTGGAGAGTTTATATGCTGACTAGTAGCTTCTGCAAAGTACTACTCAAGAAGTCATCCATAAATTCTCTTGGTACCATTTAGAGGCCAAAACCTTTGTTAATAAATGAAGAATTAGCCCTTCCATAAACATTTGTCGGGAAAGCTATGAAATCTAAAGAAATGTTGAGGGCTTTTTTAAGCAGGCTAATGGAGCAGGTGCATTATGGATTTGAGTTCAGCCAAAGTTCCTAAAGCCTTCACAGTTAACGTATTTTAAAAAGCTTCAAGTCCCCTATCCTCATAACAGATTTATAAGCATTACTTTAATTGGTCAGTCAGTTGGTATTATTTGAGTGCTGTGTGCAGAGCACTGTACTAAGCAGTTAGGAGAGTACATCAGAATACAGAATTAGGGAGTGAGTTACAACAGAATTAGCAAATACATTCCTTGCCCATAACGAGCCCAGAGGGCATGTCTTTAGGTATAAATTGGCATTAATTGGCACAGTTTGGGGGGTAGCGCCTCTGTCTTTTATTTCTGTTGAATGTTCCTCACGATAGTAGGACAGTACTGTGCCCTCAGTGGAAACTCCCTTGCTGCTGCTGAGTGTTCATTTACAGCTCCAGAGTTGTGCTTCATTATCGTAAGGAAGCTGGTAAGGTAAAAAGGCCCCAAATATGTAGCCAGCATGAATTGCATTTGGTAGCTGAAATAAGATCTGTTGTGTAGCATGAGCGGGGTAACTCTACAAAGCAATCATCTGCTCTTCTTCCCCTCTAGGATCCAGAAATCAAATATTGGTGATTTTTCAACAATTTATTAAGAAATGTTCTTACCCAAGTTGGAGACAATGTGTCCTTTACTTACTATAGAATTCGGAGAGGGAGGGAGAGTAGTAAATTTCTCCTTCCCTCCCCGAAAATCAAGTGAGAGCTCTGCAATCCTGTACAGTAGCCCAAAGACTTGTTTTTTGGCATACTTCTTGTGATAACTTGGGTCAGCTTTTCATCGCATCTGAATAAATCTGCCATTTACTTCAAAGCCCAGCAACATTCTTCCCTTTACCTCCCTGAAGATAGCTCAAAGAGCCCGTTTTTAGATCCAGTGTTATTTAGTCTTGCAATAGGGACTTGTTTCTTATATTTTAATTTTACTTATTATCGGTGCAGTCTGCTCCCTTAGAAACTCCCTAAAATCGAGATCCTAGGATGCAAATGTAGGAAAATATTAGCAGCCCACTTCTTAGGTTGAGATTGGAAACCACAGAATTGTTTACTTAGCATAGCTCTCTGAATGTCTTGGAAGTTTACTGCTTTTGTGCTTATCTGACTTACTGGATTTGACCATACGTTCAGTGGCTTTAAGAATGTAGTTTGAGAAGTGCAGACTACTTTTTTTGTAAAAGTATGTTGAGATTTGTTTTCTTAATGTCAAGTCTCCTCCCAGATAAAACTTCATATGGCTAATGGCATTTAAAATAATGGGGGTAGAGCGTCAAAGCAGAAGTTCCTCACCAACGAATGTGATGTGATTTTTGTGGTTAATTGGAGGGCCGGAGGGAAAACTATGAATATCCTGTCTTGGTTCTTTTTTTTTTAAGTAGTAAAATACCACAGATTTGCTTCCTCTTTCATATGTAAAAGTGAAGCAATTTTTTTTCTTTCTTTAACCATATTGAGTTTTTAATAGTCAGAGCCCGTTTTTCCCCTCCTCAGAAATAGACAGCGTGCATAGTTAAATTGTATGTCGATGTATTTTGAGCAGTCAAAAGATAATTTTTTTATAAACCAGATTTAAGAAGAGTATCATCTTAAATTTGTAATTATCATGTAGGACAGTACAATGGGTAAATAAATAGAGAGCCTGAGTGATTGGGGATAGAGTATCTCTATATTGTTTCGGAACCAAAACATCTCTTCGTTTTAATGAAATGTAAACTGTTGGAATTGTAAAGGGGCTTATCTTCCATAAAAGCTTAGGTTCATCATCCAACTTCACAAGTTCATTCTTGTGGGTTTAAGAAAAGTAGATAAGCAAAACATCTAAAGTGCAAAACCCCAGGGGGTCAGACTTGTTAAAACTATGGAAGCCTCTTGGTGCATAGGAGTAACATGGTTGTCTATCTGCTTTGTAGGGTGTGTACAGAGTATGTGAGCCACACCCAATACACTAAGAATACCCTGATTTGGGAAATCAAATTGATTTGCCAGACAAACCTAAAATAACAGCATGTGTGTCATCTTCGGGGCAGTAAATTTAAGTGATGGTTAGTCGAGACAAATCCCCAAGAGTCTTCAAAAAGTTTACCATGCTTCTTGAACTTCCCTAGTGCCTGGTGCTGGGTTTGCTGAGTTGCTATGGAATCCATCCCCATGCCAGCAGCCATATTCGGGGGGAGCGACTGTCCCTGGCTTCCTGGGGCCTGGGCGGTTAGGGAAGAGGTTCAGGGCAGGTAGAGTGGCGAGGTTTGGGGTTTGGAAAGATCAGAGTGGGGAGGACAGCACAACCGGGTAAACTGTCAACTTCACAAACTACATGGGAAGTCATGGACCATCCCGGAATTGCTGACTTGTCTGTTTACAAGACAGCACGGTGGACTCCAGATCCCAGGACAGCAAGCTATTAATCAGATCCCAGACACTTCATTGAGTAGAATGTGGTGGGAATACAGAACTTGGGGAGTCTCTGCCATTGCAAAACATTCAGCCAAGAGAAGTTTGAAGAACAAATGTCAAAATAGTTAAATGTAGGCATTGGTAAGCATAAATATATGTATGTGCACATTTATTTAAATAGGGAAGACTTCCTGGAAGAGGAGAGGCAGGATTGGCACGGAAGGATGGAAAGAATGCTGTAGTGGTAGGAATAGGATTTCTCGAGCAACCACACTTATGATGCAGTGGACTTAGTGCTGGGGAAAGTACAGTGCAATGAAGAGACTCATTTCCTGGCCACCAGGAACTTAAACTGTAATGAGGGAGACAGACCTAAAATATAAACATTTAGAACAACCCTTGACACATAGTAAGCGCTTAATAAATACCATAAAAATATTTGCAGATAGACTAATCAGTCTAGCAAGACATTTAAAAATGGCATTGAAATACCGTATTCAGTGGCAAGAAGTTACTGCTTTACAAATAAGTGTGTCTGCTTATTAGATTAGTCTAGGTCTTTGACCTATCTTTTTTTTTTGAGGGGTAATAGAATGAAAAGAACATATTTTTTTAAAGGAAAAAAATCCTAGTTTTTACATCAGAACTCAATATCAGTTACCATGGAAATAAAATCAAAAAATACTTTAGCTAAATAAACAGTGCTGACAGATTTTCTCATCTTTGAGACTAAATCCTGGAATCTTTTTACCTGGGCCAGTTCAGGTTAGTATGCAGGTTGTATGCACTGTTTTGGGACGGGGAGGCGGCGGGGGAAGTCTTGGCTGAGGTCTGAGCAATGTTCTTAGGTTGCCGGATCAATCCTGAGGAGGATTGGGGGTTGGGGTGTTGTATGCCTGGTTTGCTGTGGGGTCCCTGGTACTTCAGTCCCAGGTGACAAGTAGAGGTGGGCGTGAGCAGAGGAGCTCAAAGTTGGGACCCCAGCCTGGCAACCCAGAGTCTAGGGCTCCAGCCTGCAGGAGTGATGTAGAATCCAGAGGAGGTTTACCTGTCACCTTGAAGAGGCAGTGCAGTTGTTTGTTCCAAAATTGGCCATAAGCTCATGAGCCAGACAAGATGATTTGGCTTGGCTGCTGAGGGTTACCAACTCCCCAGGGGAATATTGCTAACTTTGCCTTTGGAATTGAAAGTGAACTCTGAAAGGTATCTTGAGATTAGTGTTATTCATTTCCAAATTATAGTCGTTTTGCTTAACTGGAGGAAAGTTAATTCTCCTTTGAAAGCTAAGGGGGAAACATTCAACGTGGCTAGTGCACTGCCAGTGATTCCTTTTAGTTTCCTGTCCATTTTTATTTCCCAAGTTTCCTTCTTCTCTTTCTCCACAAGCAAAATGATTAATCATTCCTGAATCTCCAGGTCCACATTCTTTCCCCTTCGTGCCTCTAGTCTTTCCCTTTCTTCCCACTACAAACAAGTGCCAGACCTTGCTTATATGACTGTAATGAATCTTCTCCAATTCTTACTTCTTTCTTCTTTTTTTAATTGGTATTTAAGCTCTTACTATGTGCCAGGCGCTGTACTAAGTGCTGGGATAGATGCAAGTGAAACAGGTTGGACAAGCTCCGTGTCCCATATGAGGCTCACAGTTTTAATCCCCATTTTGCAGATGAGGTAACTGAGGCACAGAGAAGGTGTGACTTGCCCAAGGCCAAACAGCAAAGTACCTCCATTTGCTTGATTTCCATGTCCAAATAGTAACTGTCTCAGAGAAGAAGCCCTGCATCCATTTCTCTGGGGACTGCATCATGGAAGAGACTATCTGAAGTCTGAAAGAAAACTCCAAAGGCACTTGGAAACCCCAGTAGGGAAAAAGAATGTTCAAAGCAGAGGGAGCAGTAATACGAAAGCAGTCAGTAGATCAGTGACATTTAATAATAATGTTGGTATTTGTTAATCGCTTACTATGTGCCGAGCACTATTCTAAGCGCTGGGGTAGACACAGGGGAATTAGGTTGTCCCATGTGGGACTCACAGTCTTAATCCCCATTTTACAGATGAGGTAACTGAGGCACCGAGAAGTTAAGTGACTTGCCCAAAGTCACACAGCTGACGAGTGGCGGAGCTGGGATTCGAATCCATGACCTGACTCCAAAGCCCGTGCTCTTTCCACTGAGCCACGCTGTTTCTCAGTAAGCAATCAATTTAGTGATTGCTTACTGTGTGCAGATCACTGTACCAAGGGCTTGGGAGAGTACAGTATTAGAGAGTTGGTAGACATGTTCCCTGAAAGGAATGGTCAGGAATAGAAGTGGGTGAGAGAAAGGAGAGCCAGGGAAGAGGCCTTTAGAATGAAGCAGAGGTGAGATGAGAAACCTGCTCTAATGCAGAAAGTGGCAGTGGAAGCAGGTGACAAGCTTATAACAATGGCTAAGAAATGGAGTCTTACCAGCAGGGCTTGTCATGGATCACAGAGTGGTGATGTTGGAATTGAGGCAGCCGAGGAGCTTGTAGATCCTTGCACATAACCTTTATTCCAGGGGGTAGGTTAGAAGAGTCCAAGGGCGTAATATAGTACATTACACCCAGTGGGTGCTCAGTAGTCACCATCACTATACTACAGAACTGTATAAAAATTAGTAAACTGACACTAACACCTCTATCCATAGATTATATTCCTGGACTAGATGATGAGGTTGTTTGAATTCATCTCTCAGTTCTAGTAGGGTGTGTGGTGGCAAAAATCCAGAATAAGGGATTTAAAAAAAATGCTTATTGAAGCTAGCAAGTGTTAGCGTCTTCTAGAATGTATCATCATCAGTGGTATTTGTTGAGTGCTTACTGTGTGCAGAACACTGTACTAAGAGCCTGGCAGAATTCAGTAGAGTTGCTAGTAGACATGTTCCTTTCCCACAATGAGCTTACAGTCTTGATGGGGAGATGGACCTCGATATGAATAAATAATTTATAAGACATTCAAATGGATTCCAAATTAATGGGTACATGGCTATTGTCAAAGTCCACTAAGCATAGATCTTCAAAATGTCATGTCTGCAAAGGCCAGAGGGTACTTGCCCAAAGATAGTTCATCCCTGCCAAGTGTAGCAGTTTTGGCTCACTTGGAGTTCTGGGGTCTTGAGTGGCCCATGCAGGACATGGACTGTGTCTGGCTTGATTCTCTTCTCTCTACCCCAGTGCTTTGTACTGTGTTTGACACATGGGGTATGGGCAGGAACTGTATCTGCTTATTGTTACATTGTACTCTCCCAAGCACTTAGTGCAGTGGTTTGCACACAGTAAGCACTCATAAATAATAATAATTATATTTGTCAAGTGCTTACTATATGCCAGACACTACTAAGTGCTGGGGTGAATACAAGCAAATCGGGCTGGACACCGTCCCTGTCCCACGTGGGACTCTGTCTCAATCCCCATTTTACAGATGAGGTATTTGAGGCCCAGAGAAATCGTGACAAATGTGAAGGAGTGAAGAATGAATGGCTTCTTGTGGGCAGGGATTGTGCCTACAACTGTATTGTACTCTTCCAAGTGCTTAGTTCAGTGCTCTGCAACAGTAAACACACAATGAATACTAATTGAGAGCTGTGCACAGACCAGATTTTGAGGGTTCAAATGCACCAGACCTTCCCTGGGCCAAGATAGGAAAACTGTGAAGAACTTGGGATCCTGGTATATCATGACCCTAAATTTTAAATCAGTCAATTTAAAGATAATTTTCTTGTCCAGAGAAGCAAACACTTAAAGGAAACATGAACCCTTTAAGTTCTCTGCACACAGTAACCACTCAATAAATACTATCGATTGATGGTTGGTAAGTGTACATGCAGCAAAACTAGGGGAGATCAAACTAGGTGGCCACAGCACCTCCAACTGGGTTCATCTCTCTCTTGGCCCAACTTGGCTTCCGAGGCCTGAGCCTGTGCAGAATTCTGTCTCCCAGAACTTCTCCCACTGCTACTCCTGGGCCTTTTTTGCTTTTTCCTGTCTGCCTCTAAGTCACCTTGGGCCACAATCGATCAATCAGTCAGTCAATTTTTTTTCTGTTATAGAGGGCTACTTTCTGCTGAGCATTATGTTGAGTGCTTAGGAGAGTACAGTACTGCAGAGTTGGTAGACATGTTCCCTGCCCAAAATGCTTTTACATTCTAGAGGACAGATGTGGCATGGTGAGCTAGTTCTGGGCGGGAATGTGTCTTGCTGTATTGTATTCTCTCAAGCGCTTAGAACAATGCTTTGCACATAGTAAGCCTTCAATAAATACAACTGAATGAATCAATGAGGTGACCTGTACCTTAAACATTTGTCATGGGATCATGCAGCCTCAAGTTCCTCCCCCTGTTGCCCAGCTCTTCCAGCACTTTGCCACTTTGGGAGGAGAGCAGGTTCAAACTAAGAATTAAAATGAGGGTTTCAGCCAATCCATAGTGTTTAGTGCCTGCTTTGTGCCAAACACTCCACTAAATGCTTGGGAGAGTTCAGTAGTATTAGACAAAATCCCTGCCTGCCAGGAGTTTACAGTTTAGCCAATTGTATTTATCCACGTTCTCCAGAAGCAAATGAAAGGACATAAAAGGACATGCTGGATGTTTACTGCTGGGATGTGTTCCCAGAAGATCCAGAATCCATCCCTGTGAAAACACAAGGCAGATTCAAAGACACTTATGTGGCCTGGTAGATAAAGCACAGGCCTGGGAGTCATAAGGATCTGAGTTCTAATCCTGGATCCATCACTTTTCTGCTTGTATGACCTTGGGCAAGTCACTTAGCATCTCTGTATAGTGCTGGGCACATAGTAAATGCTTAAAAGATACCATAAAAAGCTTCGTGTTCACCATTTGAAATGTCTCTAAGGACTAACAATTAATTGTAAGGATTTAAAAAAATGTAATTAAGCACTTACTATGTGCTGGGAGTAGATGCAGCTCAAGCACCTTCCCTGGCCCATGTGGAGCTTGCAGTCCAAGAGGGAGAACAGGTATCTTATCACCAAAGATACAGATGAGGAAATTGGGGCCCAGAGAGGTTAAGTGATTTACTGAACCTAGATCTCCCGACTCCCAGACCCATCCTCTTTGTGCTTTTGCTCCCCTGTCAAGCTGTTATAGAGTGACATATTTTTGTTGAGCTGATGTGTACAGCTGTCCTTCACACTCAAAGAAAGAAGATGCCTCTGATACCAATAGAGGTACTGTGGGCTTGAAAAACCCAATGGACCCACAGTTACAACCACATCTTGCACAAGCAAAGACTGGTCCTTGCTGTTTTATCATGCTTGTTGTTTGCAGCACTTGACAATGCTCGATCCAATGTAAACTGGAAGAGTGATTGTCTGGCCCCCTCCCTTTTTCTTGAGTTTCAGAGATTGTTTTTCTCTAGGTGCCACCATCCATGTAATATCTGAACTTTCAAGTCTTTGAATAGGTTCACTTGGGCTCTTTACACCTGTTCTTAAACTTGGCCTCATTCAGTTTCAGATTTCAGGAATAGGAAAAACATGGACAGAGAAAAGGTGTGATAGGTTCTCACACAGACACCGTAGGTTAAAGTGCAACACTAATTTCTGGCCACTGTCCAGGTGGGTATTGACTGATGTTGAGCCGACAACAGTATGAGAATAAGATCATCAAAAAGCCAGGGGAAACGATAGGTGCGAAGGTCAAAGAGTAGAAGAAGATACTGAGGAGGAGGAAAAGTGAGCGAACAGGGGGATAAAGGGGATAGGAAGAGAAGAAAGGTAAAGCAGGAGATACAGGAAGAAGGAGAAAGGAGTAAAGGGCAGATCTCACTTTCTCTTTTGCTACCTCCACCCACCGGAGACCCAGTCCAGGATGAGCCAGTTGAAACAGGGCCGCCTCCTCTGAGGTGGCAGCAGTGGGAGAATGGTGGCCCAAGTCATGGTTCAGATGGCCCACATCTGGTATTTCAGGGAACCGCAGCCGTCTAGACCTTTAGTTCCCAGCACTTGGAGTCACCAAAGCTGTTGGGGCTCAGAGAGCTGCAATCTCTCTCCCCTTCCCTCCCCCACCCCCCTGCCCCCACCCCCAACTGTTCCTTGTGATGAACTACATCCTTTTCCTTTTTTGTGTGATCCTTATGTAAACCTTCCCTCTCTCTGCTCCTGCCCACCCCCCAACCACAACTCACAATTTACCGATTAAAATTTCTGTGAGAAAGTTTCCAGGGTTTGACCTGGAGGTCTGTAAGCTGCCAGCATGTGTTTGAAAAACTCTGCTAGCTTTCAGGGGTAGGTAAACTTTTGTGCATTAGATTACTGTTGTGTCAATAAAGTAGAGACTGAGTGTATTTTTAAAGTGATCAGGTGCTTTTACTTTATTTGGAGCATTAATTACTTTTTTTAGGCTTCAGACTCTAGAAGTTTTTTTTCTCCTTGCTTTCTTTCTTTCTTTTTTCTCCCCCTTTCCTTCTCCCTCCAAATCTATTTTTAGATGATAGATCGAAAAGAATGTCAGCTATGAAAAGAACAGTAGGCTCAGAATTCTTGAACTTGCTTAGAATATTTTTCCTAAATAAATAGCTGAGCTTGAGGGTTTCTGGGTGAGAATCGGTTGGAATGGAAGGATCATTTAGCTAAATGGGAGAATTGTAGTGGCAACATCATTGGCGATCTCAAGAATTAAAGAGTGTATTTTGGTCAGGCTGGGAGTTCTCCTTGACTTTCTTCATGAGGCAGGGATTTTAATTTTGGCTTCATTTTCCCAATTAATTTTTCTAATTTCCTTTCATTTATAACAGGTACAATGTCCTCATCTTTAAAATAGATATTTAATATGTGTTCTCCCTTCTATTAAACTGAACCCCATGTGGAACAGAGACTGTGTACATCCTGATATCTCATATCTACCCCCAGTGTTTAGAACAGTACGTGGCACAAAGTAGGAGCTTAACAAATACCCAGGTTCTAAGTGACCAGGCAGGGTTTTCGTTTTTAGGGGTTTTTTTTCACTTTTTTTTTTTTTGCAAGCCTGGTGCATTTTCCTGTGTTGCTATTTTCAGAAGGAACATGGAATATTTAATTCAGCCATTCAGATCGTCTTTCAGTGTCAATTGTCTGACTGTCCGCTGACTTGCCCTCTCCGAAGCCCCTGACAGGAGGAGCGGCTGGTGGTGGTTCAGCTTGCCCACAGCAGCCCATGGGGTAGGGGAGGAATCAGTGGCTGTACCCTCGGGCCAGGCAATGAATTGACCGTATTTATAGAGTGCTTACTCTGTGCAGAGCATAATAATAGTAATTGCAGTATTAAATGCTTACTATGTTCCAGGCACTATACTGAGTGCTGGGGAGGATACGAGCAACTCAGGTTGAAAACAGTCCCTTTCCCACATAGTTGAAAACAGTCCCATTCCCACAGTCCCAATCCCTACTTTACAGATGACGTAACTGAAGCCCAGAGAAATGAAGTTACTTGCACAAGATCACACAACAGACTAGTGGCGGAACCTGGATTAGAACCTATGACCTTCTGACTCCCAGGCCTGTGCTCTGTCTACTATGGCATGCTAGGGAGAGTACCACACAAAACCTTCAATAAGGCAAGCCTTTGTCCTCAGCCTATGCCGTTGCCAGGGCATGGAGAAGCTGGTGCTCAGGGAGTTTATGGGGGCTTCTCCCAAAGTGGGAGAAGGAGAGGAGGACAGGCAGATAAGGAAGCCAGGTCTCTCTGGCCTTTCAGTCCGTGGATGTTGTACTGGGGAGATTCCCACAGCTCCCCCACAACCCCAGAGAGTTCCTGGGTAAAGGAGCAGGCTTTTTTGTCAGCTCCTGCTCTTCAGATTGGGCTTGAGCATGTATCTGGAGGCCCCATTTGGAGGCATTGTGACTTTGGACCTGGCCACGGTAGCTGCTTGGGAAGCCCCAGGCAGTTTACTTTGGGGGAGGTTCTCTGAGAGGTAAAATCACCTGCATATGGGGTGGGAGAGTAGCTGGTAAAAGCCAAACTGCCATTATTGCTGTTGGCAGGGAAGCTGGTTCCAGCTGCCTCCCTTCTGGGGGAGAAGGCGGCAGGCCTTGGAAGCAGTCCAGGAGTCTTTGGGCTTGCCCTGGCGCTTGCCTTTATCCTGCTCTGCACCAGTTAGAAACAGCTGGCTGAGCCCTGAGCTACTTGCTTGTTTCCTTCCCTCCACCCCACCCCCACTGCCCCCCAGCTACAGCAGCAAAGCCTTGCTTTTCTCCCACCCTTCCCCCAACTGGCCAGCTTTAGGTTGTGATTGTCACCTTCGCGGACCACAAAGGCTAAGGTCAGTAGAGGACTGCTCCACCTCAGTGTCTTCAACACCAGACTGATGCCTCAAAAAGGAAGTTACCTGAATAGAAAGCTAGAATCCTACGAGGTGTTTGAAAAAAACAAGGTATTTTCTGGTGGCCTTAGAGCAGGGGTCAACAACCTCTTGATGTAAAACTGCCCAGCTGTGCCCTGAAGCTGCAGCCGCTTCATGGTAACAACTGTTGCCTCCAGCACGTGAAGCACTTGCCATGCCTCCCAGCTGGGAAGAGCACTGCCTTCCGGCCCTGGGGCACCGACACTTGTGCCCACATCAACAGCTGCCCCCTTGCTGCCCTGGTCCGTCCATCCCTGCATCCTGTGACTGAGACAGGGCTGGGGAGGTCAGGGAGCCTGTGGGAGGAAAAAGAGAGACGCCTTAGCATATGAGGGTATCATTATAGGACCGGCCTCATTGTGGCAGATTTTGAGAACACGTCACCCCCCTGTTCCAGCCCTCAGGAGCCCCCACACTTCCCTCCCCCTCGCTCTAGCTTCTGGAGGGTACAACAGACCGTGTCTGTGGAGGGAGGGAGGAGAGATGAGGGAGGCAGGGGAAGGAAAGGAGGAACCCTGCTGTATGGCTCCATTCTGCAAACACCCGGTGGGAGTTTCTCCCCCCTGGGTCAGTGCAGCTGCAGGCAGCCAGCCCGGGGCGGCTCCACCCTCAAACTGGCCAGCCGAGTGGGCCCTTGGCAGAGGCCCGCAGCAAGACTCCCCTGAGAGGCTGGCAGGAGACGGTGCAGGAGATCTGAGACAGCCCATCCACCTGCTTGCTAGTTGCTCCCCTATTCAGTCCACTTTGGCCCCCTGCCCCCAGGTGGGTGACTTTTCCTCAGAATAGACCACAAGACGAGCCAGTTATGGCTCATGAACCATTGACTGCTAGCGCCTGCCTGAAAGTATTATCCTGGGCTATTGATGATGCAACAGGTAACTCTTTAAAGGGATCTACTGATGCATAAGTCGGATCCTGTATTTTATATTTTAAAGCAGAGCAATAAGATGGTAAATCCCTGTGAGAGAAACTTGAACATTCTTCTCCGGTTGGGGGTGGGTGTGGGTGTAGCAGAGCAGGTAGGATCCCTGGGTTTCCATGGTTCAAATCTGTACAGATCGGCACAGGAGTATTTGTGAAGCACTTATTATGTGCCAGGCACTGGACTAAGCATTGGGTTAGATATAAATTAATCAGGTTGGACACAGTCCCTGTCCCACAAAGTCTAAGTAGGAAGGAGTTACTTAGCAGACAAGTGGTGGAGCTGGGATTAGTACCCAGGTCCTCTGACTTCTTCCAGTCCCGGGCTCTTTCTACCAGGCCATGCTGCTTGTGTGTTTTCCCTATTTTACTGATGCCATCTGACGTGTACCACCAGACAGTGCTCCAGCTGGAGCCAGTCCCATGGCTGTTTGTCATGGAACTGAGGAATGCATTAAACCAAACTAACTTGTGGCGAACACGATTCGCCTTTGTATGTACACTTTCCCCCCCTCATGGCTTCATTGTGTGCTCTCTGACAGCCACACGGGGTGCTTTTAGTGTAGAGTTGAAACAATATAAACATCCCCAATTCTAGCCTATAGGGTGTAAAAAATAAATTGTTCGGAAGTACAGTCTTCAAGTGAGTAGTTACCTTTACACTGAGGGAAAATCAGGTGAAGTGTTTCCTTAAAACGAATTTTTGGGGACATGATACCAGAGTGTACACTGGGTCCGGCAAAGCACTGTGACACTGCCTGAATCACCCCCAAGATCCCAGGGTGTGCATGGGATTGCACTGTTTTGCCCTTCAAACTTGCTCTCTTCTTCTCAAGGCCCCGGCTAGGACCTGGAATGATGGTGGTAGCAGGATCAGTGCGGCTTCCCTACTCTTCACAGCCGCCCCGGAGCTGGGAGAGAGGGAGCCTTGGCCAGCCAGACCCCCGGTAGGGGAGGGAGTGCTCTACCCTCAAACTGGCCAGAGAAGCTCCCTCGCAACAGGGACCCTTGAGCAAGCCAGCAGATGAGGACCCTGTGTATCTGGGACAGTCCTTCCCTCCCGAGTTTTGGGGGTGGGAAGGAGAGGGTCTGCATTGGGGTGGCACTATGTTCCACCTGGCTGGAAAGCTTGAACCCCATACAGTGTGAATCTGGAGCATTTTTTGTTTGGAGTTTGCCACTTTATTTGCAATAGATGACAGTGGAATTTTTCTTGGATTATTCCTGATTTCAATTTCTTAAATTGAAGAAAGGTCTTTTTAGAAAATGATGGTTTTAAATGTAGAAAATGATTAGTTTAATTTCTAGTCGATAAGCCTCCAACTCCCCTCACCCCCAATAATTGATTTACCACACAGATGGTTTCAAAGCCCCAAGGTAAGCATTTAGTGCAGTGGGGAAGACAAGGTGGATGGTGGGGTCTGCTATGAAGTAACACTGTTCTGTTTATCCCCTTATGGGCTAATCTGAGGGAGTTAGAGACCATCAAAGTTTGAACTTCCCTCTCACTGAAATTAGTAGTGGTGGAAATTTCACTGAATAGCTTATCACAGTCTAGTTTCCATTCTTTTTTTTTTTTTTCCAAAAATCCATTCTAATAAAGCTGGAGAAGGCATCTTATAATTACTTTCCTAGTTATAATTATTGGGTCCATTGAGACATCAATACAACTTTAATTAAATATCCCAAGCAAATAAAATTGCAAGAAGGGAGCAGTACTTTAATTTTTCATCTCCCATGAGCAGTAGTGAGTAGAACCCTTTTTTCTGGGTAAGTATTGACATGTTTGATTAAGATTAAATTTTCTGACTCTTCACCCAGTTCTGGTTCTTATTTTGGAATTTACTTAACGAACATATGAAGATGGATAGTCCTATCAGATTAATGATTGTCTGGGGAGGAGGAGGGTACCTGTAGAAGTGAACTGCTTTGGCCTCTAAGTCTCAATAAACTCCTCAGTAGAAATGCAGATTTTTTAAGTCTGAGAGTAACATTTTAGCAGAACAGTTTTAGAAACAGTAGTAAATATTAGATGCTTGGTGATAAACACATTTTATGTTTTCAAGAGGTCTTAGATCTTCTCTCAATGTGCCAAAACATTATGGTCAAGGAACTAGTTTCTTTACACAGAAGTAAGCTCTTCCCGATTAATTTCCCAGTACCATGAGCCATATCACACCCTCAGCCAACTCTAATACTTTTGTGTGTGTGTTTGTATGTGTGTGTTTGTGTGTGTGTGTGTGTAAACATATTTTTGACCTCCCCAGTTGTAAATAAGTATGCGCTTGTTAGAATGTAAGCTCCCTGTCATCAGGGAACCTATCACTTTCTTATTTTGTACTTTCCCAAGTACCAAACCAAGAGGGTACTCACTAAATGTTGTTGCTGCTACAACTACTATTCAATCAAATCAATCAATCATATTTATTGAATTCTTACTATGTGCAGAGCACTGGACTAAGTGCTTGGGAGAGTATAGTATAACAACATAGCAGACACATTCTCTGCCCACAAGGTGCTACTGGTCTAGAGGGAGCTTACATTACTACTACAATATAAATCTAAATTTGGTAAGTGTAGTGGACTTGTTAATCCATGACAGGGGAGAAGAGTAGTTATTACTCTTTTTGTTAGTGCTGTTGCGTGCTCATATTGTACAGGGCACTGGGCTAAGCACTGAGTCAATTTTTAGAAAATCTGATGAATTCTTTCTAAGTGGGGAGGGACAGACACATAGAAAAATACGAATATAAGCCAAACCACAATGAAAACAAATTTAAATTCAACAGAAATGGTAAAACTATGTTGGCTAAATCGGTTTGGAGGGGGCTGTCTTTGGGCACCTCACCATTCCAGACACATTCCCGCCCTCTTGAAAACTGAGGTGATAGATTCATTCAGTAGTATTTATTGAGTGCTTACTATGTGCAGAGCACTGTACTAAGCGCTTGGAATGTACAAATCAGTAACAGATAGAGACAGTCCCTGCCCTTTGACGGGCTTACAGTCTATGCCATTCCAGAGGTGCCGATTGGGCCCGAGAACCCTGCTGACCTGGAATCTTGGGACCCTGGGTTTCCTGCTTCTTCCCTGTCCTTCCATTCCTGCAGGGACTGGGACTTCAATCCTGTGGTGTAAAGACTCTCCAGTCATTTGTCTTGTTAGAGAAGCAGCGTGGCTCAGTGGAAGGAACACAGGCTTGAGAGTCAGAGGTCATGGGTTTAAGTCCCTGCTCCGCCACTGATCAGCTGTGCGACTTTGGGCAAGTCACTTGACTTCGCTGTGCCTCAGTTACCTCATCTGTAAAATGAGGATTGAAACTGTGAGCCCCATGTGGGACAACCTGATTACCTTGTGTCTACCCCAGCGCTTAGAACAGTGCTCAGCACATAGTAAGCACTAATCAAATGCCATTATTATTATTATTATTAATATAAAAGAGCAGATAGTCCACATGGCCCATGTCTTGCTCAGGACCTCCACTGACTTAAGGGAGGTAGGAGTAGTAATGGTTTTTGAGTAGGTCCTGAATACAGTGCACTGGAAGAAGTAACTTGGAATGTACAACAGACACACAGACCTACTCCCTGCATATGATCAAGTTACACTGTAGAGGGGAAGATATTAGGTGTGATCATAATCACTACACAGTCCCTAAGCATACTTGGATCCATTGTCCCTGGTCCTAGATCCATAAGAGGCCCAAATAACAGGCATAGAAGAGAGTGAATCAGTCTGGACTTGGCTTGAATCCAGCCTCACAAATTCCCATCCTTGAAAGGATCCATAGATCAGTCATATTTGTCGAGCACTGACTGTTTGCAGAGCAGTGTACTAAATGCTTGGGAGAATACAATACAGCAATATGACAGAGTTGGTAGACACATTCCCTGCCCACAGTGAACTCACAATCTAGATGGGGAGACAGGCATCAATATGCATAAGTAAGTTACAGATAAGTACCTAAGTGTGCTGCAGGGCTGATGGATAGGTGAATAAAGAGAGCAAATACAAGTGCAAGGGTAATGCAGAAGGGAGGGGAAGAAGAGGAAATGACTTAGGGAAGACCTCTTGAAGGAGTTGTGTCTTCAGTGAGGCTGTGAAGGTAGAGAGAGTAATTGTCTTTCAGAAAGAGAAGCTGTGGATAGAGCACGGACCTGGAAGTCAGAAGGACCTGGGTTTTGATTGCAGCTCCGCCACTTGTCTGCTTTGTGACCCTGGGCAATTCACTTCACTTCTCTGTACCTCAGTTATCTCATCTGTAGAGTGGTGATTAAGACTGTGAGCCCCATGTGGGACAGAGATGCTCTCTAATCCAGTTTGCTTGTATCCATCCCAGCTCTTAGTACAGTGCCTGGTACATAATACGCACTTAACAAATACTACAATGATTATTATTATATAAAGAGGGAAGGCATTCGAGGCCAGAGGCAGGATGTGGGTGAGAGGTCAGCGACAAGATAGATGAGATCTAGGAACAGTAAATATAGTCACTCGTCCCCTCAGAAACACACTTGGATGTGCTTTCCTAGGGCTCCTTTATCAATTAGCTTATTGGTGTTCTCTTCCCCTCCTCCTGCTAACTTTGCTCCCAAATTGTCTCTTGCTTCTGTTCTGCCCAGCCTTACATGTTAATGAAGTTGTTTCTCTTGGATGAAACCTCAATCCATAGACCAATATCTCCTTGGAAACTGTCAGCGAGTAGCTGGGGTTCAGCCAGCTGCCTCCCACCAAGGCCAAGAATGGTTATAAGGAGTCAGGAGGAACCTGGGAAGCAAAAGCCAAGTGCCATCTACATTTCTCACCCCCTCCCCATCCTCAGGAGCCATTCTCACCACTGGACTCAGCATCCCTCTGACTTCAAAGCCAACTCTGGGGTCAACCCTTTGCTCTCAGAGCTGTCTCCCCGCCAGTGACCTTGGATTCTGGGGCAGTAGCGGTGGGCAGCAGGCGTGGTTTTCCTGTGACTCAGGCTCTTCCAACAGCCTTCAGGGCCGTCTCTTTGTCTTGGCCCCAACCCAGTCCAACTCGCCTCTGCCCGAGTCCCAAACCCAAGCCGTGGAGATTGGAACTTCTACAAGGGCTGGACCACCTCTCGGCCTGGAGCCAGCAAAATATAGGGAACAGAGCCGCCAGCCTCGGCTTCTCTGTCAGCAAGACTGATGCTTCTGGCCCTCTGCTACTGCTGGCTCTAAGCCGAGACACATTCCGGCCTGCACAAAGCCCCAAATCATCACATTACCAAGAAATATCAGCCCAGGGCATTTTGGAGTTGACTAAGAACACCTTCCTTGCTTCAGTGTTTTTGCTACTTAGTTGGTCTTTTTTTGTTTTTCTTCAATATTGTAACGAAAAGTGGTGTAGCATAACAGTTGTCATTTACTTTTAGCCCTAGTAGACCCTGGAAGCAATTTTATTCCAAAGGGATGTTGCCACTTTAAATAGAAGAAAGGTCATTCCAGGATTTTAGGGAGAAGGTTTTGCACTGTCCAAGGTTTGAACACAATTTCCATTCTCATTAGAGAACTCATTTCAGTGTAGCTATTGATGGGGCTGGAAAAAAATGTCCTTCCTTACTAATCATCAGGGATCTGTAGGATAGGAGTATTGGATAACTAGATTGGTATTGAGGGTGTGGGAATATATTGTTCAACCAGACTGGAAATTGCTTCTAATTAACTTTCCTCTTGCGTTGTATTTTAACATTGGCAAACTAAATATCGAAATTTATTTTAAATCAAAATTGAAGAGACATCAGCATACCCCAGGTGGACTTTCCTATTATGGCCAAAGACTTTGTTCCCTCAATTGTGATTTTGAGGAAGTACTGTAAATCAGTTTAAGACTCTTAGAAAGTGGATTTTAAAATAAATTTTGAAACTTGGTAGGTATTAAAATAATGCTTCCAAATGTACCACTGAATGCTTTGACAAGGATTCTTCTAATGTAATTGAATTTCAAACCCTTAACTGGGATTTTGTCCTGCAGTTTTTCTTTATAAAAACCACAACACTTTTTGTAATAAACAGAAAAAGTAAAGACTTGGGATCCTCGTCTTAGAAGCCATTAACAGTCTTTCTTCCCCCTTTACAATTGCTTTTATTATTTTGAGATTGTTTCTCCTTTGATATACGAAATGTGTATCTAGAGTAGTGTCTAAAAGTTTTCTCCAGTTGAACTATATCACTTTTAATTATGTACTACCTTCTATATAAGCTTCTGAAAGCAGGCTGTATAAAATAAGTAAAGATTCCATTCTGAAAACCACTTCTTTTGTCAGAAGCATGCACTATTAAATTGTGAGCTAGTTCAATATTTTCCACACTGTTTTTCACCATAGTTTCTCTGGTAACTTTGACTAATTTTTCTGGTACCCTGAACACTTAAGAGAATAGATTAAGGGTACATTCTGAGTAGAGCACTGTCTTAAGCACTTGAAGAATACAGTAGAGTTAACAGACACAATCCTTTTTTTTAAGGTACTTAAGTGCTTACTGCATGCTGGGCACTGTACTAAGCAGTGGGGTAGACACAAGCTAATCAGGTTAGACAGAGTCCTCCCACAGTCTTAATCCCCATTTTACAGACGAGGTAACTGAGGCATAAAGAAGTTAAGCGACTTGACCAAGGTCACACAGTAGACATGTGAAGGAACTGGGATTAGAACCCAGGTCCTTCTGACTTCCAGGCCCATACTCTATCCATTAGGCTAGGCTTCTTCTTAAGGAGTTTACTTTCTGGTGGAAAAGCAGACAATCTAGCAGATATCATTTGGTCAGTATTTCTACGCAGTAAGAACCTGGCCTTGATTTTTCCTTTTTTTCTAATTGTGCATGGTATGTTTGGTTCTGTCATAACATGTGTTTTCACTATGTGCCTGGGAATGTGTTGTTCAGGAATTAAAGGACCATTGGTCTGAAAATGCAAGCCTGTTTGGATATAAGACATCACGGTGTTGGAAAAAACCTCTCACACGTGTTTCTTTTGCCTGTAAGATAAATGGGAGTAAACTTCAAAAACGTCGTGCAATTTTAATGCAGCCAAAAATTCATTAACATTTTTTACTTATAAATGCCAGGTATTTGGGGGTTCAGTGGTGCAGAAGAATCCTTCTGTGCCAGCCAAAATAAAGAAGACAAGCAATTCAGAAAGGACAAGCTAATGGAAAAGAGGTCACATGTGGTCCCCATTCTAAATTCTTTCATTCCTTTATTAAACTTACTTCTTGGGGCTCTGGTTTATCACTGCAGTGCCTTTATGGAAGAAACTTTGTTCCATTTATATTTTGCTGTATAGCCTTTCTAAAGAAGTGAAATAATTTGTTGGGAGAAAAAAATCCTGAACCTCTTTATTTAATACCTCTTCTGTATTATACACTCTTTGTTTCTCTAGGGGTTGAACTTCAAGTAAGTTTGACAAACTTCTTAATTTTACATTAGGCTGTATGTTTATCCTGAGCTCCAGTTTGAAACAATCACATTTGGAATACAAACACTGCTGTGTTTGTCTTTTCCAGCCCTAATCTCTAGTAGAGCATTTTAGGTTTTAATTTTCACTTGTTTGTTTTTTGATGGTATTATTAAGCACTTACTGTGTGCCAGGTATTGCACTAAGCAGTGGGGCCGGTACAAGCTAATCGGATTGGAGACGGTCCTTTGTCCCATGTAGGACTTCAGTTTTCATCCCCATTTTACTGATGTAGTATTTGAGGCCCAGAAAAATGAAGTGACTTGCCCAAGGTCAGAAAGCAAATGAGTGGTGGAGTTGGAATTAGAACCCAGTTCCTTCTGGCTAAATTGCATCTTGGACACCTGGTCACCTGTGACCCAAAGACTCAGGGACAAGCAAAGCCAACAGAGGTTAGTTTGCATTTTGCGCTACCAGGTTGTTTTTGGTTTGTTGTTTTTTTTTTTTTTGATCATTTGTTAAAATGAGAAAGAACATGGCTTGTTTTGTTTGTGAACGGTGAGGGAACTGCTGTGGGTGGTTCTCCTGCTGCTACTAGAACACCAGTTGGGAGTTCTGCTTTTCTCTGAGCAACCAGCTTGGGTTTGTGCATATCACTCAAAGTCCTATCCCATGGTTAAAATAGCAAAAGAGCACCTCAGGGAGAGGGGACAATCAGGGAGAAAGGAAAAATGGAGTTGAGGGTGCAGGGGAGAGAGAGAAAAGGAAGGAAGGAATGGACAGGTAAGAATAAGGAGTGAACAGGATTGTGGGAAAGATTACTGCCTCCGGAGTCTGGGAGTGCTGATGTTATGTGCTCTGGCTGCAAAAACCACCAGGGGAATAAAAACTAACAAGGTATTTTGGATCGGGAGCCTCAGGAGGTGGGGAAGCAAAACCCAGGAGGTAGAATTAGCCAATGACAAGCTGCTCAACCCCTCTTCTTCCCGAGAAGGGAGAGGAGGAAAGACCTGGGACTCCCAGGGCAGGCTTTGTGTATCGCACCCCCAGGATCCCAAACCAGACCTTCGACCTCAAGTTTAGTAGACCTGAGCCCTCCACAAGATCACAAGAAGGGGCGAGGGAGGGAGCCACAACCAAGCTGTCCTCAGACCCTGGTCTCAGGGTGGGTTGGTATTCTGAATCCCTTGGGATCTGAGCAGTGAGCTTCCATGCCCCCCACCTGCCCCCACTCCAGAGAACTCTAGTTCAGTCTCATTCCCATCCCCCTACCCCAGGCCATGGACAAATTGATAAGCCGTGAAGAAAGGAGGCTACTTACCCCTTTCCCTGCTGCATAAGCTCCCAGAAGATGACCATGATTAACAGTATTTGGAAGTACAACTTGCCCCATGACTTTGTTGGTGGGGCATATACCTGTCTTAGGGCACAATTCTAGATTTGAATTTAGTCGGAAATAATGTGAGATCCTTGAGCAACTTTATGGAAAGCAAGGTATCCTTTCCATCTGAAGGTTCAAGTTATATCAGTTATTAACCAAAATGGGGTTTTTCCCCCTCACACCTTTTCTTTATGCACTCTCTTCCTCCAGACCACCTGTTGCCTCCTCAGTGAATGCAAAGAAAAAGCATAATCTAACATTAGAACAAAAGGACCCAAAACTACATGTCATTTTTAGCCATACAGGCTTATTTGAATGAAAAACAAGGTGAGCAGCTAGTCAGGTAATCTCCCATTCCAGACAATAAAGAAATTGCCTCATGGCTGACTAGTGGTTGTTGAATCATTTGTCACATTCAAACACTCAGATGATTTTGTGTTGGAGTCTGACAGGTGATTGATGTATTTATCTTTGAGGTTCCGGCTCTGGACATAACTTGGTTTCATTGGGCTTCATCGGTTATTCCCAAGTGAAGTTCCTTCATTTTGCCTTATTATACCCACGGGAGACCTGCCTGTGGTTGTTTCCAACAATAAAGGACAGAGGCACAACTCCCACTGAGTCAGCAGTGGCATTTGCCTGGCATTCTAACACTGGGCAAGGCTTTATAGAAGTGTTTGTTCTACCAAGAAAACGCATGAGTCATTATCCATTGATGGATGAATATTCTGTGCCTCAGTTACCTCATCTGTAAAATGGGGATTAAGACTGTGAGCCCCACGAGGGACAACCTGCTTATCTTGTATCTTCCCCAGCACTTAGAACAGTGCTTGGCCCTTAGTAAGCGCTTAACAAATATTATTATTATTATTAGGCCATAAGGTTGCTTTTTGCTGGTGATGTGAGCCACCATAAATTTATGTGACCTTCTAACTTACCATTGGTACCTAGTGATTCTATTTTAAGAACTTGGAAGTTTCATGGGCCAGTCACGGCAAATGGCTTTGCACTGTTTTGCCAATATGCAGGCTTAATCCTGCTCTGGTAGGCAAACTTGTCTAAACTCTGTACATCTGGCTGCCATTCGCTGCTCATTAACACTTCCACCCGGGGAAAAGCAGATGCTGATTCTTAAGGTCCCTTCTAGCTCTCGTTATTGTAGGGTTCTAGGAAAGTCATAACGTCTTCGAGGCCTGGCAGCCTTGATTAAAGTTTGGACTCTGGTTCATCCAAACCGATCCAGCTCAGCCATCTATTTGGTAGCCAAGCTTGACACAGTTCCAACATAACACAAAGGAGAAAAGGTTAGCACGAATCATTTTGAGGCGCAAAAGAGATAGATTTCACATCGCTTTGAGGGGAAAAAAAAATATTAAACAGGGCAGCTTTGTGCTTTTTGGTACTCCATATTTTGGAATTTTCCCAAATTTTTAGTTTTGTTTGCTTTTAATCACAGGCGTTCTCTTGAAGAGATTTATTTTGTACTCAGTGAGAATCAAATAGATGACCATTGAGTGTGAGTGAACACAACAGTGCTCTGAGGCAAAATAAGAAACACACCATCAAGCAATACAACAAAATATTTTTTTTTCTCTGACCGGAGGCGTCTGTGAAGACAGAGATGGGCAGGGCCCTAACTAAGCATCTGGGTGATCTGCCAATCTTAGAGTCATGGGGAGAACCAGTTCCAGTGGGAGGGGAACAGGGTGAGGTTGTAATACTCATCCACTCTATCTGGAGCATGTGCCTACTTCAACCTCCAATCCCTGTTTTGGCCTAAGGCCCATACCTGACCTGTGAGAAAAGGGGCAGGAGCCTTGCCTCTGACCAAGAGGATACTGAGGGTGGGGTCACGGGCATGACAGAAACTCTAGTCAGTCTTGCCTACTGCCAACTTTTCACCTTAAAAGATGGAGCCTCTATGTTCACTGGTTACATAGCAGTTCCTGGTGGCCAGGATATGTTGCATCTTTTTTTTTTCCCTCCACCATAAAATAAGACAAATGAACTTTAACTGTGATTGCTTCAGCATCCTTAATATATAGGGAATGATACCAAAATTCCAGAATACCTAGGACCTGGATATTTTCAAAATTTTTTTTTCTACATTTTTTTCTACATTTTTTCTACATACATGAGCCTAGGGATAGGTCACACATCACTGGAAGCAGCATTGTCAACCTCCATACCTACACCTGGCCTTCACCCTCTCCCTGTCCGGTTTTGATTACCAAAGGTCTGAGTTAGCCTCAGCTTGCTCCCTTCTCTGGTGTAGGGATGCTCAGGGAGAGGGTGACTTGGAAGGGAGGAGCCCTAAGGTGTCAGACTTACCTGGCCTACTGGATAGAGCATGGGCCTGGGAGTCAGAAAGAAGGACTTGGGTTCTAATCCTGGCTCCACCACCTGTCTGCTGTGTGACTTTGGGCAAGTCACTTCACTTCTCTGTGCCTCTGTTGCCTCATCTGTAAAATGGGGACTTAAGACCGTGGCCCCAATGTGGGAGAGGGACTTTGTCCAACCCGATTTGCCTATATCCATCTCAGTGCTTTGTACAGTGCTTGGCACATAGAAAGGGCTTAGTAAATACCATTAATTTAATTAAAATATTGTTCGTCTGCATCTGCCCGCTTCCGCCTTGTGTTGTACTTGGCACCTGGGAGTTGACAGGCAGCAGCATGTGGTAATGCGTATGATATCTCAGACCACCTTGTGCTACCTACTGGAGATGCTGATGCCCAGTGGATGAGAAGGGCTTGCTAGAAACTTGTCCAGATTTCTGAACAATCGGGTGCTCTGATTCTAATGCCATTCTATATTTCAAGAGAGTAGCCATGGAGGGAAATTCTCCTGTCAGAGGTAACTGGTGATCACAGATTCTTGAAGGCCCCCTTTAGTAGCATTTTAACTCCCTGACACTGTGGGTTATTAGGAAGTCGATATTTTGGACTTATTCAACTGTATTTTTTAACTGAATGTAAATCTTAAAGCTCTAGGATTTCTGAATTATCATTATGATTAAAAGCAAGCAAACTTGTTATTTGGATCAAATTGTGAATTCTAGCCTGGAAGAGTAGAGATTCTTTTAGTTTTTATAATTTTTTATTTAGAGTCAAATTATTAAATATTGGTTTACCATTGGACTCTGAGAGGTGAAAAATGTACTTACTAAATGCAGGTATATCCAGCCTCTTGTGAATTTTGTTAGGATGAATGGCTGTGCAAGTGACTTCTTGTACTAAATGAAGCATCTCAGCCACTCTAGTGAGGCACTAGAAAGTGGGTTGGTTTGTTTTTTCAATTTGGGAGCCAGTTCAGTCATCAGAACATATGCAGTAGAACAAGGAGTAATTACAAATAAATTAACAACTGGTTTAACACTCTTCAGATTGTTTCTTAGCGCGTAAATTGGCACATGGTAATGATTAGCTAAAATAAAGTCCTTATTTGTAGAGGCAAGAACATCTTAAACTAAAGCAAAAGCAAGAACCAATCAAAGATTTAGCACATTAGGTTTTTAAGCAAGTTGTACATTCCAAGTGCTTAGTACAGTGCTCTGCATACAGTAAGTGCTCAATAAATACAATTGAATGAATGAATGAAGCAAGAAATCAATTTGCAAAAGTAAATGTACGAACAGGAGAGCACTGGAACTCTATTACTATCCATTTAAAAATTACTTAGGTGGAAGCATTCATTTATTCAGTCGAATTTATTGAGTGCTTACTGTGTGCAGAGCACTGTACTAACTGCTTGAGAGAGTACAATACAACAATAAACAGACACAATTCCTGACCACAAAGAAAGTTTGTGGTTACTATATGAATCAAATTTTGTTTTAACTTTTTAAAAATTAGACAAGAAAATAAATTTATTATTGAAAAGTCCTTGATAAACAATATTTCATGTAAATTGATTTTTGCTTTTAGCTGCAGGAAATATTGGCAGTAATATTCATAGTAGTATTTTTTCATTTGCTTTGGTCTCTAGCTCTCAAGCTATTGTGTAAGTGTCAATTTGAAAAAATAGCTACACAAGCCTAACTTTTCTCAGTTTCTCTCCTTCAACCTCATTGATTGTGATGGTAAATTCAAATCTAACTGGGAAGTGACTTCTTTTGGAAGCAGTGGGAATAATACTTGCGTCAGAAGGAATCAGAGGTATCTGAGGAATGAAAATGATACTTGCCCTTTCTGAATCCTGTTGCAAATTTAATTTCAAATAAACTTTCCCTGGGATTACTGGCCTCTCTCATCATCATCATCATCATCATCAGTGTTTATTGAGCACTTTGTGCTGAGCACTATACTAAGCACTTGGGAGAGTAGAGTGCAGCAGAGTTGTTAGACGTGTTCCATGCCCACAATCTTCAGTCTTGCAGGGGAGGGACGGACATGAATATAAATAAAATAATGTATACATATAATTTACAGATACGTTACTTATCCCATCATTCTGGCTACAGAGCTAAACTTGGTGAGCCCTCATTGATTCTAACACCCATGAGAGCAAAACCTTGGAGGGGGACGGCAGCCTGCCTTGGGGAGGAGCTGGAAGACCCACCTGGGGCTTCCTTTAAGTAGAAGTCTCTGTATCTCTCTCCCCTCGCGCGCCCGTGTGTGTGTCTGTGTGTGTGTATGTGTGTGTCTCCCATTGGTTAGCCTTTTTTTCTTCTACAGTATATCCCTTTTCCTTTTCACCTTTTTTGACCCACTCTATCTCTCCCTCCCCCTTTAAAAGCTATCTGTGAAGTGCTTACCATGTGCAGCCACTATACTACTAAGCACTGGGGTAAGTCCTAGGCTATACCATAATTTCTGTCTCCCCCACTCCCCATATAAACAAGAGGAAGAGTGTTAGGATAAGTTGGAAGAAGGGAGCTTCCAACTCCATTAGCAGAACCCATTCTGCCTAAAAAACCAGCATGGTCTAGTGGATAGAGCCCCGGCCTGGGAGTCAAAAAGACCTGGATTCTAATCCTGGCTCTGTCACTTGTCTGCCATGTGACTTTGAGCAAGTCACTTAACTTCTCTGTGCCTCAGTTACTACGTCTGTCAAATGGGGATTAAGGCTGTGAGCCCCATGGACTGTGTCCAACCCCGATCAGCTTGTATCTACCACAGCACTTAGTACAGTCCCTGGCACATAAAAAAATACCATAATAATAAAAAAGTTGTCTCCTTGAGGACAGACAATGGTAGAATGGTAATTTTTCTCTGTGCTTCAACAAAAATACTCTTGTACTTTTAGCTCCTAATGACTTCAAATTCTGTCTTTCAGACGATGTCCTCAGCAGTGGTTCAAATATACGCAGCCGATCGGAATGGTATGTGGCTCAAGAAATGCTGCGGTGTAGCCTGCCTTGTGAAGGACAATCCACAAAGATCATACTTTATCAGAATATTTGACATTAAGGTAAGACCATTTTTAATATTGTTTTTGAACTTGTTTCCCCCCCCCCCCCCCAGCCCCTTATCCCAGTGAGCCATACAGAATTGGTTTGCTTGGTTCCTTAATTTCTAACCAAGGAGACTAAATTGGCATGTGTAGTAATAAAGCCAAGTTGCCCTTCTGTAATCCCTGAGGCTCCTGCTGCCATTTAACTATTTTTTGAAGACTCGATGGGCATGATGCTCTAGAGTTAATGAAAAGGATTCAGTCATGCCTTTGCTCTGGGCGGAGTTTTGTTAAGGAAGCGGATTGCAGGTCAGATCAGATGATTCCTCTACCAACTCAAGAGCATATTAGGGCATTATGTCACCTTGGCATTCCAGGGTAGAGTACTTCGTGGAATGATATTTGGCATCTCACTTCCATGGAATTGTTCATCCCAAGGCTGCAAACATCTGGAGATCAACCCTGGCTTTTGCCCACCGTTTCAGGTGTCAGTCAACCAATCACTCGTATTTATTGAGCACTATCTGTGGGCAGAGCATGCCAGTTCAACCTACTCCTCTAGATCATGCTCTGGGGCTCTTAATTGGCAGCAGCATTTTGAGTGCTCAAACGTTTGATGGCAATGTCATTCTTCAGGAGTAGGCACCAACAAACTTCTTTCCTATAGACTGTAAGTTCTCAGGGAACATTTCTACCAACTCTGTTGTATTGCACTCTCCCAAGCGCTTAGTACAGTGCTCTGTACCCAGTAAGTGCTCAGTAAATGCAATTGATTGATCGACTGATTGATTTCCTTAATCCACTCCCAGAGGTTGCCTCAGCTCCAACCACCAGGAATTCGGGCTGGTCGTTAATGGGGGTGAGAATGGTATTCCTGGCAGATTGAAATGGCTGATTGAATGGCCAGAGATGTCGAATTCCCTCAATAGGTGATGCTGTGAATTATGGAAGGCAATCTTCATGCATGCATTTGCAGCTGCTTCTCAACCTTCTGGACATGTGGGTTATTTAAAAGAAAGTGAAAGGGGCCTGTTTAGCCCTCACTTGCGTGAAAGAGCAGGTTGGGATGTCTAATCATTTGCCTTTTGAGATTACAAATGGGTCAGTAAAATTTCATGGTAAGGGGTATCAGTGATTGCCCATCCCCAAGAGGAAACCCTGGGCAGGGGTCTCCCAACATAACTAGAGCTGGAAGGATCCCCAAAATGCTAATTAGCTCAGCCCCAGGCCTCTTTAGAGAAAAATGCACTAATGTCAGTTCTGGATGGGAAGGACAGGGAAAACTCTAAACTCTGCCCCCCCCCCCCCCAAATAGTGTGGAGGAGAGTGGCATTTGATTAGTTTCCAATAAATGCATTTGTCAGTCAATCAATGGTATTTATTGAGCTCTTACTATGTGCAAAGCACTGTACTAAGCATTTGGGAAAGTATAAAACAATAGAATTGGCAGACATGGTCCCTGCCTATTTATATTTGAGGCACTTCAAAATTATCTGCCCAAATGACCTACCAATATTAGTAGATTCTGTTTCTGAATATTGTTGGAGAAATTCAGTTCACTCATATTACTTTGAGGTGGAAGGCTTTATCCTTGCAATTGTGTCCTAAGTTGCAGTTTCCGTTATTAATAAATAACTGGATAAATAATCCAAGTAATTTTCCTAAGGTAGATTTCCTGTATTATTACTATAAAAACCCTTTAATTGAATTGATATTGTTTATTCCCCCTTCCATATGGTAAGCTGTCTTTTCAGTCCTAAATATAATGCTCTTAATTGATTTCTAAATCTGAACTCTGTATTTTATTTTTTCAGGATGGGAAACTATTGTGGGAGCAGGAGCTGTACAATAACTTTGTATATAATAGTCCTAGAGGATATTTTCATACCTTTGCTGGTGATGTAAGTCCAAATGTACTATACGCTATTTAGCCAATTTTTAATGTTATTGCTGTATAGCCTTGTCTGCAAAAGATACACAGGTTCCTTAGTTCAGTAATTGTGAAGATGTAATTGATACTTTTATGTCTTGATTAGTGTTTAAGATATTTTAAAAATATTTGAATTAAAAGAGAATGTAAAGTAGCTGTCTTCCCCGTATGAAAAGAACACACTAAAGCAAGATAGTGGATTTCAAGCCAAGGACCCCTAATTTCAAAAAAGTGTTTCTGCTCAGCCCTCAAATCCTTCAATTGAAAGCTGCTTAAATTATCAGATTTGTCTTCCCAACATCTTAATTTATTGTTTTGGAAAAAGGAATGAGGCAGAGTAGAATAGAACTTTGTGATGGATTTGTGATGGATTTAACTTTGTTCTTCCCCTCCTTTACTTTTCATATTTCTCCAAAGGAGGTTTCTTTGCCCATTTTATCTGTCTTTTGACTTGGTGGTTTCATTAGATGCTCTTGAAACAGTAATATAGTAATAGTAATTGTGGTATTTGTTAAAAACTTACTATGTGTCGGGAAATATGTTAAGAAATGAGTCATTGCTGGGTTAGAACTAGAGTTTACAGTTTTTTTTAAACCGTCTGTCTCATGCCAAAGCCATTTCTCTTGTCACTGTTCATCCCCATTAATTTTGTCAGCCTAAGCAGTATGTTAATTGTCTTTCAGACATGTCAAGTTGGTCTTAATTTTGCTAATGAAGAGGAAGCAAAAAAATTCCGAAAAGCCGTTACAGATCTTTTAGGACGGCGGCAAAGAAAATCTGGTAAATATTTCATTTCCCCCTTTTTTAAAAAAAGGTCAATTTTATGGGGACCCAATTTCCTAACACTTCAGAATTACTGGTGGGCCCAACAATTTAAATTCTTCCATGGGCCAAACTTGCATATTTAATACCTGGGTTAATGAATTTAATGTAAGTAAAAACAAAACAGAACACAAAGCCTTGTCTTGCAAACTGAAAGAAGCATTTCAAAATCAAGCTTTGCAGCTCTATAAACTGTGCTCTGCCATATTATTTTTGCATGGAGGCCGTAATGTTGCATGTTCACGTATTTTATGAAAGCAGTAGGGTTTTATTGTGTACACTAGAGTATGATAGCATTTTTCAGTCACAATAAATGCTCTGCTTTCAATCTCCCCTTACAGTGCATGTATGAAATTTTGAAAGCCATCCAAAATCCTACTCTTATTCTACTCACCTACACCCTTGTATATGTTACCCTGGTAAAATCTCATTCAGTGTGTTGTCTGGAACTCATGCTTACTTACCCTCGTAATGAAGTTGAATTTTAAAACCTAACCTGCTCTAATTCTTCGTTCCATCTCCTGTCCATGTGCAGAACTGACTGCATTGTCATAAATCCTGTAACTTGTCTCAGGATCTACGTCTCCTGTGTCTTCCTTCTTAGTGCCCGCCTATGGAATTAAACCCAATAAGATGAAGACAGAATCATAAAAGTGGGGATTTTAGGGGGTTGGCATTAAGTGTCAAATTTGAAATAAATTTTAGTACCCCCCCAGAAGGCTTTAAATGTTCCTTTGTCAATCCAAAAGGTGGTATAAATTCATTTATAGCTCTCTAAATAATAAAATGTCTCATGTAATGGAAAATACAAAGTTTCCTTTAGTAACATTTAAAAAATTTGTTTTTAACAGAAAAACGACGGGACCCACCCAATGGTAAGAACATTCTTATTCAGGATGTAATTTGGATTAGTTGTTCAAAGTAATCTGTGGGTCTTGAGTCTTAATTTGAAGATGGGACTACACAAGGCAGACATGATTGGGGTGACAGGGTGGTAGCCTGGAGCTCAGCATCCAGACTTGGAGAAAAGAAAGCCCCAGAACTGTGTGAATAATATGCAGCATGGATAATCGAAGCCCAGATTATTGATAGTTTAGAATTCATAGAAGGAGTATGTAGAAGTACTTGCTCAGCAAATACCAGATTAAAGTAAATATCCCAATCAGCACTCTTATGTTGCTCAGAATCCAAGACAAATAGCCCTGAAGCATTTGAAATGGGTAGGAGTCATGCTAAGGATTACTATGTTGAAGAAGGCTATGTTGCCCGCTGTGGTTTCTATTTAGCAGTGGAAGTGCTTCAGGGGATTTTTGTTGTACATTGCAAATATCCCCTTTCATTAAGCTATCTCTCTCAAAATATCATCTGTGGGCAGGGTGGTGCTTCCCTGAACTGCCCAGTCTTTGAGCGAATGGGAATGGGATGAGGTGGTGGGAGAGGGTGGTGGTGGAACCTCAGGCTGACCCATCACCTTGGCTTAACAAAACGTTTCAATGCTCCTCTCTCCGTATTCTCCTCCCTCCCTGCCCCGTCCCCCGGCCCACCCCACACACTTAAATTTCTAATTAAACAGGAACATATTACTAGTACAAATGCTTATTTGAATATTTATGTGATAGTTTGTGCATATAAATGGGAGCCATCTATCAAAGATGGGCTGTCAAGGCATCATTGTGCTTGGGCTGGTGAGGTGGGCAAAGGGAAGAGTGGGCAGCAGGCTCCCTGCTGGGCAGTCCCTTTCACCCCCACAGTGAGTGTATATGAGCCCCCTGGTTGGCAGCCAGGGACAAGGCAAGGAAGGGACTCAAAACTCAAACATCTCTGACTGTGGAGGTACTCCCACCCCCTTTTTTTCACATTTGCTCATGATCCATCGCTTGTCTAAACACGAGCAATAGCATGATCTAGTGGAAAGAACTTAGGCCTTGGAGTCAGAGGACCTGGGTTCTAATCCTGGCTCTGCCAGTGGCCTGCTGGGTTACCTTGGGCAAGTCACTCAACTTCCTTATGCCTCAGTTTCCTCAACTGTAAAATAGGGATACCTGTTCTCTCTCATACTTAGACTGTGACCCCCATGTGGGCAAAGACTGTGTTCAATCTGATAAACTTGAATCATCCCCAGTGCTTAGAGCAGTGCTTGAGAGTAAGCACTTAAACCAAGTAATAATAATAACAACAATAGTAATAATAATAACTTGTCCCTAGAGATGCTTGGCCTTGTGGTAATCTCACCTCTCAATAGCAACCATGGCAAGCATTTCTAATCAATCAGTGGTATTTATTGAGCGCCTTATGTGTATGGAGCACTGTACTAAGAGCTTGAACAGTGTATTTTGCAGCATATGATGCCCACAGTGAGCTTACTGGGCCAACGTGTCATTTGACTTTTGGGCATGGAGAGGTGGCAGCGTCTACTGTGCTATAGAGGTCAAGCAGCAGATCAGCCTCCGAAGTATATAGCCCCATATCACTCAGTTGAAGAAGAGATCATTTTGCTACCTCATAATGTGCAATTAAGATCATCAATCAAACTAGGCTAGAATGTTACTCCTGATTTGGCAAAACCAAACCCGGGGGTTAGGGTGTCACTGTCCCCAACTCGCTTAAAACTCAGGAATGAAAACCCAAGTGTTATTTGAGAATTGGTCAGTTATATTCCTAAGTTAAGTTGATTTAGTTATCCACTTGTTTTATATTTCTCCCTCTTAGTAATCAAATCATATTTATTAGGAACAGTTCCAAGATGCTGGTCATGAAATCTTTGATTTCTGAAGCAACATTCAAACTAGCAACTCAATTATGTAAAAGAACAACCCCTTAGAAAATAGCCATCTATAAAGATTGTCAGATTTAGAGCAACTTGTGTAAATATTTTGACATCCTGGTCTTTTTTTTCTCTGACCCTATTCACTGAGAGATAACTCCTTCCTAGCAGGTGGTTGTTTTTTTTACAGTGAGCATTTGGACCCTTTATATATTTGTATACAAAGGTCTGAAAATACTTTCCCTGTACACTTGGCAATATTGTTTTTTAAATCCTTCTCAATTCAACACCCTAGGGGAGCTATTGTTTTGAGAGTTGGGTTGCAGAACTTAAGAACATAAATGCTATTATTGGATAAGACCAGTTGTCAATCCAGCCCAGTATTCTCTCTGTGACAATGGCAGCACTAGAAGAATAGAAAATTTCATCATCATAAAGAAAGCTTAACTTTTTACCTGGGAAATTCTTGCCTAAAATGTTATGTTTGGATAATCAATGGCATTTAACCTTTTTAAGGAATTTACAATGTATAAAACACTGTTATTAACTGCTGGGAAGCATACATGTCCATTAATTTATATGGGAGGTCTCTGTGGGTTGTGAACCATAATTTAAGTAGTGGAGGACAGACATATGGGGAAAAAGTTAACAAAATGAGTCAGAACAGGGGAAAAACAGATAAAATACAACAATTAAAGAACTATAAAAGCAAAAGTGAAATCATCCTTTACCGTCATCATTTCATTTTATATGATAACTTTAAGTGGATTTTGTCTCACTGCATTTTGAGATTAGTAATCGGCCATGAAGTCAGTGTAGATTTTCAAGTAGGCAGGTCATTGGGAGACAGTGCATTCATTCATTCAGTTGTATTTATTGAACGCTTACTATGTGCAGAGCACTGTACTAAGCGCTTGGAATGTACAATTCGGCAACAGATAGAGACAATCCCTGTCCAACAGTGGGCTCATAGCTGCAGACCCCTGAGCTTGCAGTGGAGGGTGGTGGCTCCCGGTTAAGAGTTAGGCCAACAGTGGGTAATGTAAATTAAGGGTCAGTTCCCCCCCACCCAGAGATAGCAGAAGCAACTGGTGGACAACAATGCCTAATAACAATAATAATAACAACTGTGGTATTTTAAAACTTACTATGTTCCAAGCACTGTGCTAAGCACTAGGATAGATGCGCATGATTAGATCAGACTGTCCCTGTTCCTCAAGGGGCTCACAGTCTAAGTGGGAGGGAGAGCAGGTGTTGAATCTCCATTTAACAGATGAGGGAGCTGAGGTGCAGAGAAGCGACTTGCTCAAAGTTACCTAGCAGGCACGTAGCAGAGCTGGGATTAGAACCCCATGTAACCTCAGGCTCAGGCTCTTTTCAGTATGTCATTCCTCTTGACAAAGCATTTCCAAATCTGCTATGGTTTCAGTCAGCAACACATACACACACATAACAATAATAATAATAAAAATAATAATAATAATTGTGTTATTCATGAAGTGTTTACTCTGTGCCAGGCACTGTACTAAGTGCTGGAGTGTATACAAGCAAATCAAGTTGGACACAGTCCCTGTTCCACATGGGGTTCACAGTCTAAAACCCCATTTTACAGATAAGATACCTGAGTCACAGAGAATTTAAGTGACTTGCCCAAAGTCACACAGAAGACAAGTGGTGGAACCAGGATTAGGACCCAGGTTCCACTGATTCCCAGGCCTGTGCTCCATCCCCCTTACACCCTTTCCACCTCTCCCCTGCGTGCCCCAGAGCGGCTGAGTAGAGTGGGCCAAAGACACTGCTGATTGCATGACACGACATGTAGTGACAGGCTCAGAGCCTGTTAGGCTCTGCCATAAGGGAAGACACAGCAGTTTCTGAAACTTCTTCAGGACAGAAACTGAGCCTCTTTCTCCAGGAGGCTCTTCAGAATAATATGCTGTGCAGAAATCTCGTGTAACCACTGTCTGATTGCTGTTTACAAAATAAGATACTGGCTTGGGTAAAGCTAAAATGGGACTCAGAAATGTTTTTTTCTGCTAGTTTCTTTTGAGGTTTTTGTTTTAAGGGTGAGATTTAGTCACAGATTTTATTTGCTTCTTTTGTTCTCATTCAGAATTTAGAACACCAGGGGAGAAAAGAGTAAACCGAATTCAAGATGGAATGTATATCCTGATTTATGCAGTGCTCTTCATTTTCATCCCATTAGTTCTATAACACTTGTATCTAACTGAATTATTCTTCTCCTTCCCTAGTTTTTTTTTCCCCCTCCCAAGTTGTTGAAATTCTCACTCACCCTCTTTTTGTATTACGCTTTCCTGAACCAAAAGCTGAAGAGGATAACGGCCTACTGTATGAAGGTGTTGGTGGATTAATAAAGCACAGAGCAAATATCATTCATTCACAGTTATCTGTACTAATGGAAGTCACCATAATCCCCGATCACTGAATCTGCAGATAAGCCACTCACCTCGTTTTCATTTTCCACCACAACCACTAATGACCAACCTGGTATTTGGAGTTACGGGTTGTGGTGGAAATGGTCTGGACTCGGTCTGCTGCAGCATCCAGGCCAGGCCATTTCTTTCCACCACCTTTCATAGCTCCAGGTGGCATCCCCTTTGGGTCTTTGCCACACGTGAGATCATTTTCCCATCCTGCCCACCAGGTTCCAGGAGACTTTCCTGCCAGTGGGACAGTTTTTTGGGGGAGTGTAGGGTTGTGGGGAGCAGGGGGAGGTGCACAGGGGGAGAGACCTCTCCCAGCCACCTCACATTCTTGGGAAACTTTTGAACTTTCAATCCCTTGTTATTTCAGTTTCACTCTAAAGCCAAAAGATCCTTCAGGGGAAATAAGAAATGGGAGAACTGGTCCCTGAGAATTTCAAACATGAACTTGACATTAATAGTTTAAGGACAGTCCTCCTTTAGCAGTGTATTAGAGGACTGGATGAAATGGCTAATTGAGGTTTCTCACTGCTAAATTGAAAACTGGGTGGTGAATTTTAGAAAAATGAAATGTTAAAAAAGGGGTTAATTACCAGAATCCTAATTAGAAAAGATTGTTCAGGAATATTGTTGCGAAAAGGAATTATTCTTTGAGGGGCAAGGTAGGAGACTGGTAGTGGAAGCTTTCTATCCCCAGTGTATTCTTTAAGTAGAAATGTCTTAAAACTATTTTCCTAAAACCACCATTTTCCTTCTAAAAATCAGTCTCATGCGAAAGACATTAAATCATGGATTCTGGTTTTTCGGAGTGATTGTTGGAAACACTTAATTCTAAAGTCTTCCTATTCTCTCCTGTCAACAAGACCCCTTCCAAGCCCTCCTTCACAACTGAGCTGTTGGTTGCAAGTAAAAAAATTAACCCAAGGATTCATTTTGATTTTGCTCTTCAGGGCTGCTATATCCTTGTGTGGAGTTTAGGAGAGAGAAAACAGAATGGCATGAAAGATCATTTATCTTACATTATATTATTTTACATTGATCTTAAATTCAGGTTTCCCCTCTTCCCTCCTATCCTTTCTTTAAAGAAAAAAGGTAACCTTTATAGAAGTGTGCATTTAAGATTTCGGCTGAGTTAAAGGATTAAAAGCAAATTGGCTTTTTAATGGTATATAAAATGCATTAGGCTATAATTCTTGGATTTGGGTTTTTTGTAAAGGGAATGGGTTGCAATTATCGTAATAGTCCCAAAGTCAAATTTTGGATGGAAAGAAGGGATTTGTCAGAGAATTGTATGTTAAGAAAGGGTCTCCAAGGTATGTGTGACACTGTCTATTTAATAGCTGTTTTGAGTTGTTTACAGTTCAGGGCACAGTTTTCTTTATTTTGGAACACAAGCCTGGTAATACCGAGGCCTGGAGAGGATTTTGCAAAACATAAAGCATTGCAATATGTTTTGCAGTACATTTGCTGATGCCCCTTGCAGAGTACATTACTGATGGTATTAGCGTTGGCTGCTTGGAACCTCTGCATTGTCAAGTTCTCCCCGAGGATGAGCTCTCTGAGCCTATTGCATCTTCATTTATTGAGCTGTCTGATAAGGAAGGTGCATGTTTAATGATGTGGAAAATATTGCTACATAGAAACAAAGCAATATTGGAAGGATGCAATGGAAATTATTTTGTTTTAATTCCTCAAGGACTAATAAAACCAGAAGGTAAGTCTGAATTTTCTCACATGACCTTTGGAAAGAAAATCCATTCTTCGTCATTGGTCTCCTCATCACCAAACACTTATTGATTGCCTGCTGGTTACAGTTGATGTTAGGGTATCGATCATATTCCGTCATTATTTTTCCATTTACATTCTGTCTAATTTTGATTGTCCCAGGGGGCAGAGACCATACCGTTCTATGCGGTTCTGAACATGTTGTACTCATTAAATTGTGGTATGGATTTACTTGGAGAACAATTTATAATTTAGGATCTAAGAACTTGGTACTGCTAATTCCAGAATTGTTGCGAGCAGTATAAAGCTGAATTTCTTTAAAAAATGGATATATATGTATATATATATTATATGACATATGGCAAAGTTGTTTTCAATATTTTGGAGGTTAAGAATAAGTACACAAGGCTTTATACATTTCAGAGTAAAGCAGTGTGGCCTAATGGAAAGAACATGGGTCTGGGAGTCTGAGAACCTAGGTTTTAATCCTGGTTCTGCCAACTCCTTGCTGTGTGACCTTGGGCCTTAGTTACCTCATCTGTAAAATGGAAATTAAATCATCTTCCCTCCAATTTAAACTGTGAGCCTCACGTGGGACAAAGACTATGTCCAACCTGATAAGTCTTTATCTAACCCAGCACTTAGGGTAGTGCTCGACACATAGAATCTAACAAATGTCATAAAAAAACAAGTTTCATGTCAGAATTGGTCCAGTGTGTAGCACAGCCTAAAACAGCTAAGTTAAATGCAATAAATACTATTGAATGAATGAAATAGCTAGCCTCATCAGGAAGATGTAGATGATTAAACATAGAGCATAGTCTGACCACTATAGGAAACCATTCTACTTCTGCACCAGGAATACCATGCAGTTCTGGTTGCTGTATCTTAGGAAGAAGAGAGTAGAACAAAGATAAACAAAAATGATCAAGGGGTGGAGCCGTTTCTTTTTATTAGAATAGGCTGAAAAGTTTAGGGTTTGCCAGTCTGGAAAGATGAAAGCTGAGAGGGAGAATATTGCTAATAGTAATAATTATTGTGTTTGAATGTCATGTGCCAAGCACTGTTCTAAGCACTAGGGTAGATATGTCAGGTTAAACACAGCCTCCTTCCCTCAGGGGACTCACAGTCTAAGTAGGAGGGAGAACAGAATTGATATTTATAATAACACAAAATCTGTGAACAGAGTTCCTCCAGAATGGCCATACATCAAATTCCACAACATCTGTACAGAGGCAGTTTGCTGAAATTTGCAGAGCAAACAAAAGGAAATAAGTTTTCACACAGTGGATAAGAATATCTGTTGCCAAATTGTTCATTCCAAGTGCTTAGTACAGTGCTCTGCACATAGTAAGTGCTCAAAAAATACTATTGAATGAATGAATGTGGAATACATTCAAGAAGTGCTCAGGGAAATTCACAGATGACAGCTCTCTAAAAAGTTTTAGAGGAAAGCTTAGGAATGTTAGGATGCTCAGGAAGGGTTGAATAGATTCCTGGCCTTAGAGGGGCAGTTGGAGGGAAGAATTAGTAGAGGGTTGTTGATAATAGAGGGATGCCTAACCATGAGACTGGAAGTCAAGGAGGCAGATCCTTACATTGTTTCTCCAGACACCCTTCATCATTGCCAGAGCTAGGTTATTGAGAAGCACATGGCATAGTGGATAGAGCACAAGTCTGGGAGTCAGAAGGTCATGGGTTCTAATTCTGGCTTTGCCACTTGTGTGCTCTTTGACCCTGGGCAAGTCACTTCATTTTCATCTGTAAAATGGCGATTGAGACTGTGAGCCCCTTGTGGGACAGGGATTATGTTGAAACTGATTTGCTTGTATCCACCCCAGCGCTTTGTACAGTGCCTGGCACATAGGAAGGCTTAGTGGAAAGAGCACGGGCTTGGGAGTGGAAAGAGCACGGGCTTGGGGAATCAGAGGTTGTGGGTTCTAATCCCAGCTCCACCACTTATCAACTCTGTGACTTTGGGCAAGTCACTTAACTTCTCTGTGCCTCATTTGCCTCATCTGTAAAATGGGGATTAAGACTGTGAGCCCCATGTGGGGCAACCTCATTACCTTATATCTAACCCAGTGCTTAGAACAGTGCCTAGCACATAGAAAGAGCTTAACAAATACCATCATTATTATTATTATTTGGTTAATGGGCCATTGGATGAGCCCAGTATAGCAGTGCTTGTGTTTTCAATAAATATTGTTGTCCTTCCAAAAGGGTTTTGTATGTGATATCATGTAATTATTCTTAATCTAAGGCTTTTTAAATATTTAAAAATGATTTGATTGGAAGCAAGGTGCATTGGTAAAAATATATGAATCTTTCTAATAAAGATTATAGTATTTCAGTTTCATGCTAACTTAAAATATAAAACTCAGGCATAGAACATACCGCTTTGTTTCTTCTATGAGTTGGTGAAATCTATCTTAAAGGAATGTTTTAATTAGTATGTCAGTATTTCAAATAGACCTTTCATAAGACAATAGTTTAGGGTTTATATTTATTTCCAAATACCAACATTCATAAAACTCCCAAACAGTTCTAATCTCTTTTCCAAGCTTTGCAGAGGGACTTGGCACAGAATGCTTCATTATGTAAAGTAAAAGAGTTACTGAGAGTTCAGGTTCTAAAAAGTGTACTTGCCGATTCATAAAAAGTGACAACTCCAGGTTTTGTTTAGACTTGATTTGATAATTATCTTTCTCTTCAACTATTTTCCCACTTTTGTCTAAAGGGGTTATTTATTAGAATAATATCGCAAGAAAAGTTTTGGTGATGCAAAATTTCAGAACCTTCCTAGTTAGGCAGTAGGCACTACACCCCTCTTTGAAGTCCAGTAGGCATGTGAATGTGTCATCAAGTTAAACCAAAATTTCAGTCTGGCTCAATTGCTTTTGATTTATTTTGGGTTGATCACAGGTCCAAATCTACCAATGGCAACTGTTGACATCAAGAATCCAGAAATCACAACCAACAGATTTTATAATCCACAAGTCAACAACATTTCCCACACCAAAGAAAAGAAGAAAGGAAAAGCTAAAAAGAAGAGATTGACCAAGGCAGATATCGGAACGCCAAGCAATTTCCAGTAAGGCTATTTCTTCAGTAATCTCAAGTATTTCTTGCTTTGTACTGCTCTAAGAGTAAAAACTGATTTAGACTTTACTGTTGGTAAGAGAGTAAGGAATTCTATGTGAAAGGATTCTCTGATATCTAACTCACTTGTTGTGTTACTATGGGAATATTATGTCACGAGAACTCCACAAAGCCTCTCTCTCTCTCTCTCTCTCTCTCTACCTACCTGTCTGCTCATTTAGTCATACTTACTGAGCACTTACTTTGTGCAAAGCACTGTACTAAGCACTGTCTACTTATCTCTCTCTTCTGTAAACTAATAGGTAAGATGGTTACTCTCCATCTTCAATGTCTTTGATCTTCATGGTGACTAGATTTTAAACTCCTTGAGAGCAGGGATTATGTCTGCCAACCCTATTGTATTGTACTCTCCCAAATACTTAGTACCCTGCTCTGCATATAGTGAGCTCTCAATAAATACCATTGATTGAGCTAAGGCATCTCCAACTTCAGGTTCTGATTCCACAGACGCTAAAGAGCTCTGTGTCTTTCCATTTTGCCTCTCCTCTGTCATCTTCTCTTTTTTCTCTCTAGCTTCTGACTTTTTACATCAGGACGAATGATAATTTAGTAAACCTTCCACCTTCAGCATGCACCCACAGCAAATTTCTTCCTTATCATTATTCCAGTTTGTAGTGGGTCTGAATCTGGCCAACTAGTTGACAAGCTGTGCCAATTGATTTGATTTTTCTAGTGGTTTTTCTTCTTATTTGTTTCAAATTAGGCAGAATTTAGGCCAAGTTTACAAATAAAATTCAAGATTCCTTGTAGGACTTTTAAATGTCCTTTGTGAAGCATTTTTTTTCTTTTTCCCACCCTCTAGACACATTGGACATGTTGGCTGGGACCCCAACACAGGTTTTGATGTAAGTAGCTTTTCGAGATGTGCAAGCTGTACTTTTAGACTGGCGTGGGAGTATTTTGCTCCATATTTAGCTTTTTTTTTATTATGAGTTCTAGGATTTATTTACATGAGCTAGAATTGTGTTCTCCTTAGGGGACAGATTCAGAAAAGGTTGACAGGCCATTCTTCATTTGAAACAGCATTTCTCATTTTTGGAGCTCCACTGGGGATCCTTTTGCCAACTCTGCCACTTTTCTTCAAGGAAGTACTCATTGTAACCTCTTATTTGATTCCATTGGCTTTCTAAAAGTCTGGATTTTTATTTTAAGGTAAGAAAAAATGAGAAGCAGCGTGGCCTAGTGGAAAGACTGGGCTTGGGAGTCAAAAGACCTGACTTGTAATCACGCTCTACCATGTAATATTAATAATGATAATAATAATAATGTCTGCTCTGTGACCTTTGGCAAGTCACTCAACCTTTCTGTGCTTGTTACCGCATCTGTAAATGGGGATTAAATCCTCCTCCTACCAATTTAGACAGTGAGCCCCATGTGGAACAGGGACTGTGTCCAACCTGATAAATTTGTATCTACCCCAGCTTAGTCCTTGACACGTAGAAAGTGTTTAACAAATACCATAAAAAATTAGGGGATGTCAGCTACAGATCTAATGAAGTGAAAATGTTGCCCAGGAAGAAATCTAGCAATCTCTTCATTACTCTCCAGTTAATTTTTCCAAGCCCTGTGCTTACCTTCCTTCCCCTACCTGTCTTTGGCCATTTAATTCCTGGTTGATATTTTACTAGAGGTGCTTGGTTTCCAAGGAAAAGAAGCAGAACCAGCCCCTTCTCTCCTTGTTTAACTGCTCTTGTAAAGAGGCTTGCACAGGGAAGACATTTGAAACTGTTGCTGAAAATGAGATTTATGGAATATCCATAGATTACATGTAGCCAGTGCTATCCCTGTTCCCATTCCATAGGTAAATAACAGCTGAGTGAACCCTTTAGGAAAGGGAATGACAGGTTGTGAAGGGAAAGTGTATTTTCTGAAATAAATTAGGCCTTAGAACTATTCATTGGCTTGGGAAGAACATAGTGTGTTGGGGAATAGCCAGTGAAGAAAGCAGATAGGTAATGTGGGGCAAGATTGTGGAGAACCTTGAAGCCAATTGTGAAGAATTTTTGCTTGCTTTGAAAAGAAACAGGAAGGCAGTGGAGGTGTTTGAGGAGAGGAGTGATCTGGGCCAAGGAATGAAAAAGAATGGATAGACCATGGTTTTCAGTTTACAAATGCAATTGACTATCTAATTTGCCTGTAAGCTCCTTGTGGACATTTACTGTGTCTACAACTCTAATGTATTGTACTTTCCCAAGTGTTTAATACAATGCTCTGCACATAGTAAACGCTCAATATATACCATTGATTGAATAATTGATCTAAGTAAAGTGAGGAATTTAGATGAGCATTCTTAGAAGTGCTTAATTTCATCCTGATAGTAATTTTTTATGAATCTTTATATCTCTTGTAGTTGAATAATTTGGACCCAGAATTGAAGAATCTTTTTGATATGTGTGGAATCTCAGAGGCACAACTGAAAGACAAAGAAACATCAAAAGTCATCTATGACTTCATTGAAAAAACAGGAGGGGTAGAAGCTGTTAAAAATGAGCTGCGCAGGCAAGGTAAGTTGTTTATCCTGAATTAGCAATTGCTTTGTTTCTTTTTGTGCTTGGGAGGATGAGGGAGCTTTGAGAATTTTCTCTAATTTAAAAGTGTCAGATTTTGAATTTCTGTTAAAGCCATGGATTAACAATAATAATAATAATAAACAAGTGATGATTGTGGGATCTGTCAAACATTGCTAAGCTCAAGGGTATGTACAAGTTAAGCAGACAGGGCACATGGGTCTCATAGTCTAAGGCAGAGGGAGTACAGATGTCATTTCTTCATTTTCAGAGTTGCTCAAGTTCACACAGCAGGCAAGCGGCAGAGCCAGAATTAGAACCCAGGTTCCCCAATTCCCAGGGCTATGTTCTTTCTACTAGGCCTCCTGCAAGGTTTCTCTTAACTTTGCAGGAAACAAATAAGTGGAAAGAGCATGTGTCTGGGGAGTCAGGAAACTTGGGTTCTTGTCCTGGCTCCACCACTTGGCTGCCGTGTGACTGTGGAAATCACTTACCTTCTCTGTACTTTACTTTCCTCAATTGTAAAGTGAATGTGAAAATGCCAGTTTTTCATCTTAAACAGCGCGTGCTTCATAGTAAGCACCATATAAACAGCATCATTATAGTAGAGTAGCTTGGAGTGTATGCAGCTGGGGGCGTTCCACAAACTTGCTTTTAAGTCTTGTTTCATTTTGTGGAAGTAAAGAACTCAAAATTGCCATCTAATCAATTACAGTTTTTTAAATTACTTTTTCTTCCCAGATTTCTCTTAATCCATTTTGAAGAAATACTATGCAATTGTATTTTTCCGAAGTATTTGAGAATTCAAACAAGAGAATGGGTTTGAAGAGTTTAATTAGATGTTTGTTTTCCTGATTAAGCACTCCTCTTAAAAGTACTGTTTTCCCCCCATATATGCTATTTCTAAATCCACTCAATTCTAAATTATCCAACTGGAAAATTTTCCAATGCTTTCTTGTTTGGCCACACTGTTCCTTCTTGCTTTTATCCATTTGGTTATATCAGAAGTGTGTAGCACTTTTGCCAAGAGTCAAGCAGGACGGGCCTGAGGACAAGAAACCTCATTAATCACAGTGGGTCTCTAAAAGGTTGGGTGGGGAAAAAACGGTTGAGGTAACAATTAAAGTTTTTCAGTGTCAGTGGCTGGTGGATCCATTAGAGCTAAAACAAAAGGTCAGCCAATGGCTTCATCAGTAAGACATGTAGTGCCCTTAATGTTTAGATTTTCTGTTTTTAATAATGAGAGAGCATTGAAGGACTGTGTCTTTTTAGATTGCTTTGTACAGCATCTTATTTGTGCCATGTGCCTGTGACTAATCTAGTTAAGAATATGTTTATGATTGGTCTTTAAAAAACCCATAATTCTACTGAGAGTGTGATTCAGAGGAAGATTCTTATAATTCAATCAGTCATATCTATTGCACGCTTACTGAGTGCAGACTAAATACTAAGTGCTTGGGAGAGTACAGTATAAAAGACGTGCAGACATGTTCCCTGCCCACAATGAGCTCGCAGCATTTAAATGTTTGACTTTCTAGTAGCATTCAGGAAAGAGCCAGAGTGTTGTGATTACTATTACTAACTTTCTATTTTTGTGGGTATTTCTATTTCAATGTTATTGTTATTAATAAACATTTGCATATTAACCAGAATCTGGGCAACTTTACCCAACAGTATTAGACAGTTACAAACTTCCTGTCCTTTTCTCTGTTTAGGCAGAAGTTTTGAAAGAGGGAAGAATAGCTTGGTGGATAAAGATGCAGGTTTTAGGCACATAGTGTCCTGAAACAATGGCTTTAAGGCACTCAGTCCCCTTTTTTCCCCACCTACTTTCTCCTCCCTCTTTTCCCTGACTCCTCCCTTCTGTGTCATCTGTGCACTTGCATCTGTGACCTTCGGGCATTTGATATTCACCCCACCCTCAATCCCTCAGCATTTATGAACACATCTTCAAATTATATATTCCACATGACTTTTAAATGTCTCTGCTAGATTATAAGCTCATTATGGGCAGGAAACATGTCTGCCAACTATTATGTATTGTTCTTTCCCAAACACTCAGTGCTCTGCGCAAAGTTCCACTCCATTAATGCCATTGATGATGAGGAAATTTATCCTCACTCCTCTCCCACTGTTAAACAGCCTGCATACTTCACTTCTCTAACACCAACCTGATGACTGTGCCATGTTCACTTTTCTCACCTCTGACCTCTTGCTCATGTCCTCCATCCTGGATGAAACTCCCTCCCCTTCACATTTGGCAAACTGCTGATCTCTCCATTTTCAGAGCCCTTCTAAAATCACATCTCCTTCAGAAGACCTTCCCTGATTAATCTCTCATCTCCACACCCCATTTCTCCCTTACTGCCACTTAAACTCTTGCAAGTTACCTGTTCACTTGAGTCTCCCTCCTCCCCCACTTCCCCAAAGGATGTGGGTACTCACCCTACCCTTTCGCTCGTCCAGCACTTAATGTATGTATTTTTAAATTCTGCTGCTTCCCTCCCTGTACTTAATTTCAGTGTCTGCCTCCCCCACTAGGTTGTAAGGTCCTTGAGGTCCAGGATCATGTCAGGCAGTCAGTCATATTCATTTAACACTGTGTGCAGAACACTGTACTAAGCACTTGGGAAAGTACAATAAACCAGACACATTTCCTGCCCGAATGAGTTTACTGCCTAGAAGGGGAACAGAGATTAATAAAAATAGGTAAATTGTAGATATGTATGTAAGTAATGTTAGTATTTGTTAAGCACTTACTATATGCCAAGCACTGTTCTAAACACTGGGGCAGATACAAGGGATTTAAGTTGTCCCACATGGGGCGCACAGTCTTCATCCCCATTTCACAGATGAGGTAACTGAGGCCCAGAGAAGTTAAGTAACTTGCCCAAGTGCTTTGGGGCTGGGAGTGATGAATAAAGGGAGGAAGTCAGAGTGATGCAGAAGGAAGTTGAAGAAAGGAAAAGAGGGCTTAGAGAAGTCCTCTTGGAGAAGATGTGACTTAATAAGACTTTGAAAGCGGGGACAGTAATTGTTGGATTTGAAGAGGGAGGGCATTCCAGGCCAAAGATAAGATGGGGTCAAGAGGTCAGCGGCGAGATAGATGAGAATGAGGTAAAATGAGAAAGTTAACATCAGAGGAGTGAAGTGTTCAGGCTGAGTTGTAATAGGAGAGTAGTGAGGTGAGGTAGGAGGGGACAAGGTCATTGAATAATAATTATGGTATTTGTTAACCGCTTACTATGTGCCAAGGACTGTTTTAAGCACTGAATGCTTTAAAGCTGATGGTAAGGAATTTTCTGTTTGATGTGGAGGTGGGTGGGCAACCACTGGAGGTTTTTCAGGAGTGGAAAAATATGGCCTGAATATTTTTGTAGAAAAGCTCATTATGTTTGTTCTCCAGGGCCACCGTGTTGGAGTGGTATGTATGTGGGATGGTATTGGACTCCTGTTTCTCTCAGACATGCATGTTATTGCGTGTGCCCTTTCATAAAATAATTGCCCCCAATCCACTGTTTTCAGCCACAGATTTCAAAGTTGAGCAGTGGAACCAAGTCTAATTAACAAGTTAATAAATGATTTTGAAATCTCTGAAGGAAAAATTAACAAGTTACTTATCCCAATTTTAATTTTTTTTTAACCATTTAGTGGTCTGAGCAAGACATTTAAATTTTATTCATAGTTGTGCACTAACTCTGACCAGTTGTAACCATTGTAAATATAGATTTCTTCACATATAGAGGTGCACAGTAATGTGTGTGAGGACACCAGGTGCTCCTGCTCTGGGCCAAAAGTACATCAGGTATCCTAGGGTCATGGCTTTTATGGTTTTTTTTCCATCATGTTTGCCTGCATCTTGGTGTGAGTGCTGCTTGAAGGGTGATTTCCCCATTTATTTTGAGAACCCATTTCATAGAAAAATTTGTATCAGCATGAATGTACATGTTTTTATTTTAAGATTTTCTGGGTTTATTATGTGGTTTTTTTTCAGCCACAGTCAGGCTTGATATTCTAATTACCCTTGGTTTTCTCTTTTTCCGTAAACGTTCTCATTGATAAACCTTTTTTGGTTCCGTCTGGGACTGTTTTTATTTTTGTATCTTTCCTTTTACTAAGCTAAATTGGCAAATTTGTTCTTTGCTTGCTTATTTTCTAGCTCTTTCCTTATATGCCTTTTGATTCATTTCTTTTCAAAAAGTCTGAGGTCTATTTTTGTTTTTCTTTTCTGGCACAGAGTGACTTTTTTCCTTTTAGTTGTACAGCATTGACAGTCCGTAAGGTAGTCAGCCATTCTTTTGGTGGTATGTAATTTTTGTTTAGCAGATTTCTACTTTTGCATGCAAACATATATGACTTTTCCTTTCAACTGCCCATCTCATGGTCTTGCTCTTTCACATTGTAATTCTGAGGTCTGGCATGTGCTTTGTGTATTTCCCCCCCACCCCCTTTTCTTGTTTTTATGTTCTTTTTCCTTCTGTCTTCTAGTCTTCATGTAAACATCAGGCATACTGGTGACAAATTTCCAAGTTTACTGAATCATTAAGGCACGTAAAGCATACAACATAAACTTCGGCCCTACTTTTCATCATTTTCAAGACTGCATGTGTTATAAAGATAATAAATCAAATTCACTCAACTTGACATATTTAGGAAAAAAAAAAGCAAGGATTGCCCAGTTATCATGAAAATCTCATAGCCTGTGAAAAACACAAAGATGTTGAGAATCACCTGATTCTCCAGGTGATTCTCACCTGGCACCTCACCCTGGCACCAGGGTGCTTAATAAAGTGAAACTCAACTATACAGGCAACTAGATATGTCCTGTATGTTCAATCAACATTAAATTAATCCTTGTGAACATTTAACTTGAAAGTGCAATGGAGATCTAGTACTCATTTAGTCCAAGACAACAGTGAGGGAAGGAGAAAGGAAATGCACCCTTTGGGTTATTAAAGCTTCATCTTGCATTATCTAAGTCTATTCCTATAGACAAAATTATTTTTATTATGGGAATTGGCACCCAGCAGGTGGAACAAATGTGAACCTGTATTCTTTAGGGGAAACTCCAGTGAAATAATGAGAGTAAAACCTCTGGTAGTGGGTGTGGTAGAACTCAACCAAAAGCCCCGAAAGGTTAACTGAGGCACTTGAATCCAACTACTAAAATGTGTGGTGTTTTTGAACAAGAGAAGGATGGGTATTTTTATGTAGGAGATTGGAGGGTCTGGGAGATAACTGTGTCACTTTAACCCTCTTCTGAAATCCAAAGAGAGGATCAGGTTGGCGGGGGGGGGGCCTTAAGCTGGGTACCAGTGATGAGTACAAGGAGATAGTAACATCATCTAATTTCCTTCCATGAGGTGAGAGGGGGAAAAGATAGACCAACCCCCAACCAGGGATAGGTCTTTTGTTCAAATGGCAAGACAGGATCATGAGCAGTGAAGTCCTTGAACACAGTCAGTCTCCCACATTGAAACTGTCCATGCCAACTGCACGTGTGTATATATCGTATACCTATATAGCACATATATACCTATCTGTAATTTATTTATTTATGTATATTGGTATCTGTCTCCCCTTCTAGACTGCGAGTTCATTGTGGTGAGGGAATGTGTCTTGTTGTATTGTACTCTCCCAAGTGTTTAGTACAGTGCTTTGCACACAGTAAGCGATCAAATATGAATGAATGAATGAATGAATGAACTGCAGCGGAGATGAGATAACAGTAGCACACTCAAACAGTTACTGCATGGTGAGCTGAAATTGGGAAAGGGAAAGCAGGCCCAGAGGAAACATTTTAAGGATTCAGTCAAACAAAGCATTTAACAATGCTATACCTTAGCTGAAAACTGAAAGTCAGAAGCTACAGATAGAGTAACGTGGAGCCCTGCAATCAATGAAGGACCTGCTCTTTTGGAACAGAGGTGCTTAAGGGTCATCAGAGTAGGAAACAAAAGTGCAAATAGCATCAGGCACTGCAAACAGTGCAAATACCACACAACAAACTTGGTGTGGCAGCACTCATAGTGACCCTGATTGCATGCACAGTGTTCGGGCCAGATGTGTAGTGAAAATGCACATTGTGGGAAAACCGCCTTTATATGAGTCTTATTGGACTCGGTGAAGGTGGACAGAGGGATGACTGCCACTAACATGAATTCCTGAGTACTAGCATTCTCCTGTGCGTAGTTTGGCATGCCTTTGCATTAGCCTCCCTATTATAAGAATTGAGGGTAGCGTGTAGAATTGAATTTCATTTTCCAAGCATCTCATTGCAGATTATGGGCTCTCTTCTTCCCACATCTGAAATTATTTCCCTTTCTAAATCAAACCTTTGAGAGTCAGAAGGAGCTGGGTTCTAATCCTGGATCCACCACTTGTCTGCCATGCCACCTTGGGCAAGTAAATTCACTTCTCTGTGCCTGTTACCTCATCTCTAAAGTGGGGAGTAAGACTTTGAGCCCAGTGTGGGACAGGGACTATGCCCAAACTCATCAGATGTTATCTAGCCCAGACCTTAGTACAGGGCCAGGCACATAGTAACATGCTTAGGAATTTTTTTTTTAAAGGAACACAAGATGGTATAAAACTAAGACAAAACTGATCAAGAAATTAGGGTAGTTTAGATAGGCATATAACTAAATCCATACACATCACTATGAACCGACCATTTAATTCTGCTTCTAAATTGAATCCAATAGGAAACCAAGCACAATTGATTTTCTTTTTTTAAGGTGAGGGAGACATATGTTTTAAAGACACAGGATTGATTTTTGAATCGGCTGCTGTGAATTTACGTCTCTTGGCTTGAATGCTTTGTTCATATGTGCCTAAACCTGGAAAACTTTCCTTCCTCTCTACCTACAAGTAATTACTCTGGATCTCCATCATTACTACCATCCAATTTCCCTATTTTTTTGTTCTATTTTGAAGAAGGAGGAAATGGTCCTGGAGCTGGACCCTTAGTGGGAGCAGTAGGACTAGTCTGTGAAGAAGAGAAGCCTTCTTTCTGCCTCTGATTCGTATCGAACGTTCCCCTGCACGTTGGATGCGTTGTGGTTTTAGATGTCCATCTGGATACAGACATACTCTCTCTTTTTCTGTTTTCATTTCAGCACCGCCCCCGCCTCCACCCTCAAGGGGAGGACCCCCTCCTCCACCTCCCCCACCCCATAGCTCAGGTCCTCCCCTGCCCCCTGCTAGGGGTCGAGGGGCTCCCCCTCCCCCTCCTCCTTCAAGAGCTCCTACAGCGGCCCCTCCCCCGCCACCCCCCTCCAGGCCTGGGACCACAGTTCCGCCGCCTCCTCCCAACAGGATGTACCCTCCGCCCCCTCCCACCCACCCCTCCTCAGCACCCTCAGGCCCCCCGCCCCCGCCACCACCCCTGTCGGTGGGCTCGGCTGCTCCACCCCCTCCGCCTCCCCCGCCACCGCCTCCAGGGCCACCTCCTCCCCCTGGCCTTCCATCTGATGGGGACCATCAACTCCCAGCACCGGTGGGGAACAAGGCCGCTCTTCTAGATCAAATTAGAGAGGGTGCCCAGTTGAAGAAAGTGGAACACAACAGCCGACCAGTATCCTGCTCGGGGAGAGATGCGCTGTTAGACCAGATTCGACAGGGTATTCAGCTGAAGTCTGTAAGTATTTCCGCTTTCTTCGTTTCACTGCCGGTGATAATGGAGCATCGAAGGACTTTGCCTATGTGATAGGAACTTGCCTTGATTTTTGACTTCTTTCTGGTGCAGGGGAAGCCAGCACTACGAATAAATTCAACCATGGATTCATTCAGTCAAATATACTGAGTGCTTACTGTGTGGCAGAGAAATGTACTAAGCACTTGGGAGCATACAGTAAAACAATAAACAGACACGTTCCCTGCCCACACAAGCTTACAGGCTAGAGGGGGAGGCAAATGAAATCAGGGCTTAGATAATCTACTTGGTCCAGGTTGGTGGCATGGCCTAGTGGAAAGAGCATGAGGCTGGGAGCCAGAGGACCTGGTCTTAATCCTGGCTCTGCCATGTGCTAGCTGTTACCTCGGGCAAGCCACTTCACTTCTTGGTGCCTTGGTTTCTTCATCTGTAAAATAAGGATTCAGTATGTTTTCCCTCCTACTTAGACTATGAGCCCCTCAAGGGGCAGGGACTGTGTCCAGTCTAATCGTATCTATCCCACCATTCAGAACAGTGTGTGGTATATAGAAGCACTTAATGCCACTATTATTATTACTGTTATGTAGAATGGACTCAAAAATGAACAGTCTCCCCCACAAAAGACAATAATAGTATTTTTTAAGCACTTACTATGTGCTAAGTGCTGGGCTACACACAGGACAATTAAGATGGTTATAGTCTTTGTCCTAGGTGGGGTTCACAGTCTAAGAAGGAGGAAGAGAAGGTCTTGAATCCCCATTTTACAGATGGGGGGACTAGGGCCCAGAGAAATTAAACAACTTGCCCAAGATCAAAGGTCACATAAGAAGCAAGTGGCAGAATGAGCATTAGAACCCAGGTCCTCTGACTCCCAGGTGACACTGCTTCTCAACAAAGAACAAATTGCTAGTGGTCTGTCATGATGGGCAGGCCTCAGATGAGAATTTTTACCCCTGGTCAAGGAAAGTTGGTATAGTCAATACTGTGAAATAAAAGTAATCAATGATATACTGGCAGGTGGCATCCCTTATCCCGGGCATTATTATTCAATAATAATAATAATAATGTTGGTATTTGTTAAGCGCTTACTATGTGCCGAGCACTGTTCTAAGCGCTGGGGTAGACATAAGGGAATCAGGTTGTCCCACGTGGGGCTCACAGTCTTAATCCCCATTTTACAGATGAGGGAACTGAGGCACAGAGAAGTTAAGTGACTTGCCCACAGTCACACAGCTAACAAGTGGCAGAGCTGGGATTCGAACTCATGAGCCCTGACTCCAAAGCCCGTGCTCTTTCCACTGAGCCACGCTACTTCTCTAGACCACCAGTCTTAGCATTGAAGCTTATCCATGAACATTTCTTAGAATTTCCAGTAGGAAAGAGAACTACTACCTTGATCAAGATGCTGGACTTGTACAGCTTAGAAATCACTAAACTAGCCAGCAGGTACTCTGGGGTATGTTTTTCATAGGTGTCCCTTCAAGCATCAGGTTGTTCATGCTCTGTCATCATCAGTGGTATTTATTGAGTGCTTACTGTATGCAGAGCACTGTATTAAGAATTTGGTGGAATACAGTGTAATATAATTGGTAGATATGTTCCCTGCCTACAATGAGCTTTCAGTGTAGATTATAATAATGGTATTTATTAAACACTTCCTATGTGCTGAGCACTGTTCTACGTACTAGGGTGGATTCAAGTTAGGTTGGGCACAGTCCCTATCTCACATGGGGCTCACAGCCTAAGTAGAGGGGAGTCAGATTTAATAGTGCCTGTTTTACAGATGAGCTTACTGAAGCAGAGACAAGTTAAAGGACTTGCCCAAGGTCACACAGCAGACCCATGCCATAGCCATGATTAGCATTCAGTTCCTCTGTCAGTGCTGTTCAGCAGGTCAACACTCTAGTGTCCAATTAACTTGATTTTAGTCTTCCCAAGTGCCTAGTACAATGTGCTGCACCAAATGGGTGCTCAGTAAATGCTGCTACTCCTAAGTGTTCCTGCTGTTGGTGAGTGAGGGGCACAGGCTAATACCTCTGCTCCACACTTCTGTTGCTTTGGGCATTGAACACTAAAATCAATCATTGTAAGCTTGGTGATTTTTCTCTTTTCCTGTATGCAAACCTCCTGTAGCTTTCATGTACCTTTAAATATTAGTGAGATGTCTTGTTTCAGTTTCGTGTGGAGCTACTCTAATTGGTCATCCATGCATGTCTCTAATATGGTGAGGGGTTGTTGAAGTTATTTTGGATGGTGTCGGTCGTGGAGGAACATGAGCAATAGGACTTTCAAATTCCATCCATTTTTCTTTGAAAATGATTATGATTAAGGTAAAAAAAAAAAACCAAGAAAATGTTCATATCAGAATTCCTGGACCAGATTTTCAGCTCACCTACTAAATTATGCCAAAAAGATTTTACCATTTATAAATGAATCGGGTTTGTTGCCTTAAGGTTACCAGTCAAACAAAGCCAAGACCAGTCTCTCACAATTCCTAGTCACAACAGCACTTTTCCAGGACTACAGCCTCCCTCTCCTCCTCTACCCTCCTCTCCTCTGCCCCCTACCCTTCTCCTCCTCCTCTTCTTCTCTGCCCTTCTCCCTCCTCTTCTCTCTGCACTTCCACCCCCTCCCCTTTTTCTCTGCCCTTCTCCCTCCTTTTTTCTGCCCTTCCCACTCTTCCTCTCCGCCTTTCTCTTTGCCTCTTTGGAAAGTGGGTATTGGATATAGCATATTATTGTCTCGCTGAGTATAAAGGTTTAAAACTGCAGTAGGCATCCTGGAGCCTTTGATAAAGGATGAAATAGCAGTTGGTACATTTATTATTTATAGATTCATTTAAGTGTATGTTTTGCAGAAGATCAAAGCACTTTCCTAATAGCTACACTTGCCCCAAGAGTTAGATATTAGCTATGCTTTGAAAGGTGGTCAGATGGAAATTTGACTTTTTGTCGATGAGATTGTTATGCATTTGCAGTGGCTTGTCAGCAAAACACTATTTTTTTTTTAATGAGTAGACTTTGATAGCTTCTCTTAAGAAGGTTAAATGCACTATGGGTTTTTAAATAGGAAGTGGTCTTAATGTCATCTCTGGGTTGGTAAATAGTTGTTCCCTGTTAGCAGTTATACAGTTATCTGCCAATAGCCACAGCTTTGGATACTGGAGAAGAATAAAAGCACTTTGACTGCAAAGCCAGGTATTATTATCGAGTTAGGGGAGAGGGGACTTGCCAAAATGCAGTCATCTGTTTATGAGCAATATGAGGAGTTTATAAAAGGTTGTTAATGCACCAGAGTAAAGGCAATTGCATTCGAGGGAAAAGAATGAGAGGGAGATGGTATTGAATATGAGAGGTAGTGGTGCCAATGGTTCCTCTTCTCTCTGCCACTCCTCCTTTCATAGTCTCCATTTTGAAATGAATCAAGGATGGATCCTGGGGCCCTAAAGGTCCTCTTTTCCATGAACACTACTGCATTTTGTTGACTTTCTGTTCCCAAGGTATCTGACGGCCAAGAGTCTGCACCACCCACCCCAGCACCCACCTCAGGAATTGTGGGGGCGTTAATGGAAGTGATGCAGAAAAGGAGCAAAGCCATTCATTCTTCAGGTATGTTTGCTGGAAGCTTCCTTGTTGAGGGGAGTTTGTCCCCATAACCTCTTTTCCACATAGGACTTGTATGTAAGTCCCCTAACCTTCCCAGTGAGAATTCAAGAGTCCTTTCAGATCCCAACCCCATATTTGGAAGTGGGGACTGCAGGGGAGTTGAGGAGTTAGAGTTGTGGAAGTGGGGAGAGGGGGCGCTCTGAAGGGCAGTGAGGGAGTGGTTGGAGGGAATGGGACAGCTGGGACCCTCCCTTTAGAAAAAGGAACAATCAGAAGCTTCTTGGGGCTTGGAGAAGGCACTTGGAGATCAACCTGCTTCACCAAACCCCAGCCCCCCTCTCTTTGTGATTGTCAGCATCTATCAAGAGTATTGACTGAGCACTTCCTGTGTGCAGAGCACTGCAGTAAGCGCTTGGGAGAGTACATCATAACAGAGTTGGTAGACACGTTCCCTTCCCACAATGACCTTAAAGTCTAGAGGAGGAGGCAGGCATTAATATAAATAAATGTCTTGGGTGTGTACGTAAGTGCTGTGGGGCTGAGGGTGGAGTGAATAAAGAGTGAAAATCCAAGCACGAAGGCAGCAGAGGGAGAGAAGAGGAAGTGAGGGCTTAGTTGGGGAAGGCCTCTTGGAAGAGATGCACTTTTAGTAAAGCGTGGCTCAGTGGAAAGAGCACAGGCTTGGGAGTCAGAGGTCATGGGTTCTAATCCTGGCTCCGCCACCTGTCAGCTGTGTGACTTTGGGCAAGTCACTTGACTTCTCGGTGCCTCAGTTACCTCATACCTGATTACCCTGTATCTACCCAAGCGCTTAGAACAGTGCTCGGCACATAGCGCTTAACAACTACCAACATCATTATTATTATAAGTCTTTGAACGTGGGCAGAATGATTGTCATTTGGATAAGAAGGGGAAAGGAGTTCCAGGATGTGGGTAAGGGATCGGCCACGAGGTAGACGAGATCGAGGTACAGTGAGTAGGCTGGCATTCAAGGGGGTGAAGGGTGTGGGCTGGATTGTGTTGGGAAATCAGGGAGGAAAGGGGAGAGGTGATTTAAAACCAGTGGTAAGGAGTTTGAGGAATTCAATGGGCAACCACCGGAGGTTCTTGAGGAGTGGGGAAGACATGGACTGATGCTTTTGTAGAAAAATGACCCAAGCAGCAGAGTGAAGTATGGACTGGAGTGAGCAGAAGCAGGGAGGTCAGCAAGGAGACTGATGCAGCAATTGAGGCTGAATGGGATAAGTGAGCCCATTTATGGGTAGGGATTGTCTCTACCTGTTGCCGAATAGTACATTCCAAGCACTTAGTACAATGCTTTGCACACAGTAAGCGATCAGTAAATACGCTTGAATGAATTGAATGAATGAATAAGTGCTTGGATTAACATGGTAGCAGTTTGAATGGAGAGGAAAGGGTAGATTTTAGCAATGTGAAAACTGAACTGACAGGATTTGATAATAAATTGAATATGTGAGTTGTATGAGAGAGATGAGTCAAGGATAAGGCCAAGGTTATGGGCTTTTGAGCCAGGGAGGATGGTAGTGCTATTTACAGTGATGGGTAAGTCAGGGGAGTACAGGGTTTGGGTGGGAAGATGAGGAGTTCTGTTTTGGACAGTGCTAATTTTGAAGTGTTGGTGGGACATCCAAGTAGAGATGTCCCGAAGTCAGGAGGAAATACGAGATCTTCAGTGAGAAAGATCAGGCCTGAAGATGTAGATTTGGTAATTGAGTCATGGGAACAAATGAGTTCTCCAAGGGAGTGGGTGTATTTGTAGAATGGAGAAGGGAGGGACTGGAGAGGAGCAGGGGAAATTTTAGGGGGATTTTAGCAGGCATGTCTCCATCTTCAAGGAACTCACAATCTAAGATAGGACATACGGAAAAAGTCCAACTGCCCCAAACCATCTGGGTACAACTAGCAAGGTACTCTGGATACAGATCAGAGGATTAATGCCCTCCTTAAAGCCCACTGGTTGCCCATCGGTCTCAATGTACCGAAAGCCCGTGTATCTGTTTCCCTCCCTGGGCACAATCACCTCCTCTCCTGGAAGGCTCAGGGATAAAGGGGCAGTTCTCAGGACTCACCTCAACCCTTCAGCCCCTCCCCATTCTTTTCTGAATGGGACTTACCATAGTGGATCAAAATGAAAACCATTTAACCGTTTAGTGTAGTTTCAGCCTCTGTTGATAAATATCACCACCTAGGGTAATTCTCTTTCTTCATTAAGGACTTTCAATTCTCCTTCTATAGTATGAGGATTGAGTTTCTGAAGAGCCTTGTGTTCATGGAAGCATGGAACACATGGTATAGAAGAACTGACTGTATTTTAAACCCTTAATTACTTTATTCAGATAAAATTTAAACTAAAATCAGAAATGGAAATATTTTGTCATTAGGCTTAATTTTAACAAGTTTAACACACTCACAGATTATTATACACTTACACATATTGTTCACTTGTCAGGGTTGCTCCATCTTAGAGAGGCAGGTCCATCAAGACCCATTTCCTTCTGGAGAGTCGAACCCATTATTGAGTGAGAGCCCTGGACCAGAATGTGTATTCTTTAACACAGAACTAGATTATTAAAGGGGCAGAGGGTGGGTGCAGGTCAGCACAACATCAGTCAGAGTCCAACCATTGCATTTTGCCTTGCCTCTGTTAGATAATGTCAGTTAGGGTTAGCCACCACTGGAGTGGGTGTTGAAAACAGGAATCGAGCCAAACAACAAAGCAGCCTGGACCTAGTTCTGAAGAGATATTTTTCCCTGTCCTGTAGAGGAGCTACCAAACACATCTCTCCCTGTGAATTTTGGTCAGAAAATAAAGCCATTTTCTTTTGAATCTTAGCAAAAAACCCTAAAACAAACTCACAAAGCCTTGGAAGAATTGTATTTGCCCGTCCCTATCCCTGCAGTGACACCGTATTCCAGCAGATGGGAGCAAAGCCGTTTCCACTCCCACGACCTGTCAGACAGCCCCGGCCTCATGAAGAAGAAATGGGTGCCGAAGAAATTACCTTTCCCTTTCTTAGCATTTTTTTGCCCTGCTCACCAGTCAATTGTATTTATTTATTAAACACTTACTGTACAGAGCACTGTACTAAGCACTTGGAAGACAACAATGCAACAGAATTAGCATAGAATTTCCTTGGTTTCAAGGTGCCCATTTTGTTTTTGTAACCAACAAACTATTTCAGCTTTTTGGTTAGTAGTCGGTGTGTAGCAGCCGCAGAAGAAAACTCTGTGTGTGATGCTGAAAACCGAAATCACCCGGCAAGGAAATTTTTGTGCCATCACATTTGTACTCCAGAAGTGAATATTCATTTGTTTGTTTTCTTGTTCTAGATGAGGATGAGGATGAAGATGATGAAGAAGATTTTGAAGATGACGACGAATGGGAAGATTGATCGATATATATTATATATATATTTTTTCAGGTGAAATACTAAACACTACTTTCCGTCTATGAATTCTGTAAAATGATCATGTAAATGTTCTACCAATTTGCTGTATATTTTTGTTGCCTTTGCTTTTTTTATTAATCTGTGCAATACCTCATTTAATCTGTAAAGGTTTGTCATAATCCTCTACAAAGCTACTCCCAGATGATTGTGTGCAAGTTTACATCAGGAGGCTCAATTTACTTGTGAATAGGTGTCATTCCATCACTGAGGGAGTTGAAATGTATTGCGCGAGACTGACAAAAACCTTAATGTAATTTAGTTATAATGCAAGAAGGAGAAACACTATTTTCATACCCTACTTTTTCTGTATCTAAATTTTCGTATTAAAACCTAGTTATAGCACGACATCCTTTTTTTAAGCGATGCAGACCTTAGTTTATTTTAGCCCCTCCATTTTGAACCCAACGCTTCACGAATGTCGAGGCGGAGACATTGCACGGTCCTCGAGACACCCCCATACTGATGTGGTTTCTCAAATTTGAGCAACAGGGTTTGCATAAAATCGCCACGAACCTCAACCCGCCACCCGCACACCCCTTCTTCTGCCTGAGCAACGATCCTCTGCTCTCCGCTCAGCAGGGAGATCGGAAAGCTTGAACATTGTGACCCACCGCATTGGCCTGTGCAGGGCGGGATGGTATCCTAACAAGGGGGAAGGTGCCCTTGTGATGCAAAGGACGTGAATCCTTTCATCGTTATCTCCTGAAAGAGAGGTGGGGCTGAACTGGCAGAACCTGGGTGGCAGTTGTGGTGATAACCCAATCTTGAGGGTTTTTCCCCCTTTTGGATCTTCCGTGCATCTCTGAATTGAAGGGCCATTCTTGATACCCGCTTCAATGAGGCAGTGTTCGATTCATTTTTCAAACGAGGGCAGCGGTGTATTAGGAAAGGAAAATGGTCATGTCACGTTTTGGTCTTTTATAGACCGAAGCCATACCCGGCACGGACGACAATCCTAGGGAGAAAACCGTCGCGTCTGATGACGTCAGCTGTCTTTCTGCACACGGTTTGAGGTGAACGCTACCGCTTCAGTGCTCTGCCCCACCAAAATGAAGGGTTGATTCTTCGAGGTCAACGGCTCTTGTTTCAAACTTCGGAGAACACATAGTTGACAAGGTGTTTCTTTACACAACCTGAACGTTGATATTATGTGTGTGGAGTAGGGTGGTAAAATTTGGGGTGCCTGCCTTTATAAAACACACTCATCTGCTCTAAGGTGGGTGTTTAATATCTACAGCACTAATTCCTGGGCCACAGTGAATTTGAGGTAGAGAATGATCTGATTTAAAGACAACATTTTTCACGTCGTCATTTGCAGAATGCAGTTAATCCACAAAGTAGCTTAAGTATTTCATGACTATAGTCACATTATCAAACTAAACTTTAAGCTATCCAAAATCAGACTGACCAAAACCTCGTATTGATGTGTAACCTTGTCAGGCTGGACCTGCAAGGTAAGGGGTTTGAGTTTCTAACCCAGTTATCTCATAATCTTTAGTGATCATGCATCTAGTTATCAGAAATAAGGAAAAAAGGTTTTGTTGCTGAAAGCAGTAAGTGGTGCCATTAAAAAAGTTAAGTTATTCAGAGAATGTTAACTTTGCAAGAGTAATTTAAACCCGTAGAGTCTGTTCCAGACTTTTTTTTTTTTGGTTTCTTGCAATAACTCTCACAGTGCCCTCTGCTGCTAGAAACCTTTTCCGCTTGCTTTGATTTTTATTGTGGCTGCACTCAGTGAGTCCCGTGGCAGCGAGGCTGGCAACTGCTAACCAATGAGATCAGGCGTTGGTGCACATGGAAAATAGCATGGAGGTCCCAGGGGGCGACCTGAGTTATTTCGTCACAGAGCAGATTTTCATTTTCTTGTTTTAATACCATAAAAGCTCGCTCTAAGCAGGGAACGTTACCTACATACTCCACTGTACTCTCCCAAGCGCTTAGTACAGTGCTGGGCACACAGTAAGCACTCAATAAATCCCATTAATGATTTTGATGATGATGAACAGAGTTACAAAGCGGGGGCTGGACCCAGAAATCTCTCCAATGATGCATTCCTGATTAGGATCTTTAAATTTGAGCCCTAAGCCTGGTAGTTCAAGACTTCTGTGACTCACATCATTGCATAATTAATCATCAACCCCCAACCCTGTTCTGGAGAGAGGATCCCAGTCCCCTAAGTGGGAAACTATTAAAAACCATATGAGCGCTCTGGTTTGGGTTTGGGTCTATCTCCCCCTGCCTCCTAGAGAAGGTGTTAAGTTTTATTCTCTCTACCAAAACAAGGAATAGCCATTCCATGTCGCACAGAGCCTGAGTTCGTATGGTTTAAAAAAATAATAATAGGAGCTCAGTCATTCAGGCATGAAGACTGTAGTTGTGGTTGGCTTCAGTGGCATCATGTCTGCATGCTTCAGAGTGCCACCGTTTGCACTGTGGGCAGAAGATAGTGTTTCACGGCATCGATCCACTGTCCCTGCGTGTTGTCTGAAAGCCTTGCTTATATTCTAGTTAAACGACTGTCCAAATAGCCTTAGCGTCTAACAAACCAGCATGAGGCTTCTGTATCCAACGCTGTGTGATAGACAATATCAGCTAGCCACTTATTGTACGTATGAGATTCATAGGAGACGTTCAATCATCCAAGTTTCCATTTATCAAACTGAAATTTTGTTTAGTATGTGAATTTTTTTTTTGAAGTGTACAGTGAATAGGATATTGCACTGGTGGCAATTCATCATGGAGCATAATAAAATTAATTTGACCCAAACGGTGTAAAGTAGTCTCTTTTGTGATTCGTTCAGGGCACTGAGGGAGGTCGGGCCCTCAGAGAGAAATTTTCCAACAGAAGAGCAGAGGCCCAGCTGCTGGTTAAGACCTCACATTCCAGTAATGTTGGTGGCCAGAAAGTCTCTGCATCACCAAATAAGCAGCTTATCATATTGGATAGAGCGCGGTCCTGGGAGTCAAAAGGTCATAGATTCTAATCTTGACTCTGCCAGTTGTTTGCTGTGAGACCTTGGGTAAGTCACTTCACTTCCTCTGTACTTCAGTTACCTCATCCGTAAAATGTGAGCTCCACTTGGGGCAGGGACTGTGTCCAAGTCGATTTGTTGAATCCACCCCAGCACTTAGTACAGTGCCTGGCACAAAGTAAGTGCTTAACAAATACCATTATTATTATTATTATTACCATAAACATTATTATTACTATAAACCTGCCAAGTAAGAGGTGTCAGCACTCCCTCCTGCTTGTCATTTTGGCCCCTCAGCAATCTCAGGGCCAGGATGCCCTTGGGGCTGCAATTCCCAGGCAAGTATGGGAGCTGCCTTCAGGAAAGTTAGATAATGGATAATGCCAGTGCTCTCAACCTGAACATGAAGAGTGGGAGCTTTAACTGTTGTTTCTCAAAGAACTTGGCCTAGCTGCACACCAGATGTTGAAATATTATTCAAAGAAGGGGCATGTCAAGCCCCATTCTCGTTTCAGGTGGGAGACCTGAGTTCTCCAAGACTCATTGGAATCCTCTGTTCCATAGCCTTGCCACATGAAGATGCCTGAAGATTATTTTTGAAATTAAAGAATCCTATGAGGGCTGTTGCTGCAGACTCCCACCTGAAAAAAAAATCCTAGCTGGGCTTATCAAAACAACCTTGGAGGATATTTCCTTTGGTTGTAAGTATGAAAAGAAAACACTGCTTTACCAGTAACTGGTTCATTAAACAATGTTTCAAGGAAGAAATGGGCCTCACTGTTACTTTTCTCCTCATCAGGCCTACCTAATCAGGCAAATGCCTGAAATAACATGCCTGAAAAGTTAGTTCCTAAAGGACAAGAACAGAGATAATGCCTATTTATAACATAGTAAAGGCTCATTGGTGACAGCTTGGAAAATGCTAACCATGGAAAAGGCTTCATTGTCGTCATTCATGCCTTAACTCCAGGGGGAAATTGTTCACATCCAAGCATTTGTTCGAGGGGTGATGAGTTCTCTTTTTATTTAACAATAATTGTGGTATTCGTTAAGTTCTTACCATGTGCCAGGCACTGTACTAAGCGCTGGAGTGGATACAAGCGAATCAGGGTGGTTGTGGGGCTCACAGGCTTAATCCCAGAGGAGTGAAATGACTGCCTAAGTACACACAGCAGACAAATTGCAAGGCCAGAATTAGAACCCAGGTCCCTCTGACTTCCAGGCCTATACTCTTTCCATTAGGCTTCTTTGCTTTTATATGGAAAATTCTGGAGAAAGATGGAGGGTATAGTGGCCAAGAGAGAATCCCCATTCTAAAGATGAGGAAATGGCAGCCCAGAGAAGTTATGTGACTTAACTGAGGTCACACAGCAGGCAGGTGCAGAGAGGGGATTATAGCCCTGATCCTCCAACTCTCAGGTCTGAGATCTTTCCACTAACTACCTAAGAGCTTAGTACAGTCCTCTGCACACAGTGAGCCCTAAATAAATACTATTACATGATTGGGAAGTATAATACAATAGACATGCTCTCTGCCTTCAAGGAGTACATGCTAGTGGTGTTTACAACCTAGTGATGGCTTGCACTGAGCCATCTATACTTTCTCAGCTAGTTCCCCTTTAACCAGAGTTGTTAAAAAGAATGCTTGCTAGGAGGGATAGACAACCATTAGGATTTACTGCTCTGCAGAGCTAAGCCAGATCAGAATCTCTTTGGGTGAAAGGCTGAACAGATCTGGATAAGTGATTAATTTGGGGTTGGTTTGTTTTTTTAATCATATTTGCTAAGCACTTACTATGGGCTAGACCCTGTACTGGGCACTGGGATAGATACAAGCTAATCAGGCTGGACCCGTCCCATGTGGGGCTTCCAATCAACCACATGTAACAGATGAGGTAACTAAGGTATAGGGAAGTTAAGTGACTCGTCCAGATTAGATACCAACTCCCTTCTGGCTCCCAAGCCTATGCTGTATCCACTAGGCCACACTGCTTCTCTGAATCTATTTTGATGCTGTGAATTCAGGAATCTTGAGAAGGCAGAGTCACATCCAATTATTACAAGCATGTTGGGGGCTATTAGGATGGTTATTAGGCTTCCTGGACCTATTTAGAGCACATTTGGATGACATGTAAACTTAAGTGGGAGGGTGTTCATGTTCCCTGCCCATAACAAGCTTTCAATCTAGAGGGGGAGACAGACATTAACATAAGTAATTTACAAATAGATACATATGCTAATAATATGAACAGCTACAGTATTTATTAAACACCATTTGCCAAGCGCTATCATAAGTGCTGAGAAGCAGCATGGGCTAGTGGATAAAGCATGGGTTTGGGAGCCAGAAGACCTGAGTTCTAAGTCCAACTCCACCCCATGCCTGTTGTGTGATATTGGGTGAGTCACTTAACTTCTCTGTGCTTCAGTTTCCTCAATTGTAAAATAGCGATTCAATACCTGTTTTCCCTTCTACTTAGACTATGGGCTTCATCTGGGACAGGGATTGTATTGGACCTGATTAACTAGTATCTACCCTGATTAACCAGTATCTAGAGTAGGAGCATCCCTCAGTGGAAAGAGCCCGGGCTTGGGAGTCAGAGGTCATAGGTTCTAATCCCCACTCTGCCGCTTGCCAGCTGTATGATTTTGGACAAGTCACTTCACTTCTCTGTGCCTCAGTTACCTCATCTGGAAAATGGGGATGAAAACTGTGAGCCCCACATGGGACAACCTGATCACCTTGTATCACCCCCAGCGCTTAGAACAGTGCTTAGCACATAGTAGGTGCTTAACAAATACCACCATTATTATTATATTACCCCAACATTTAGAACAGTGCTTGACACAGTAAGCACTTAGCTGATAGCCTTAAAAAAACTCTGGGGTAGACATAGGTTCTTAGTTCCAAGCACTTCATACAGTGCTGGGTACACACAAAGCACTTAATAAATACCACTGATTGATAATCAGGTCAGATCTAGGCCCAAGCTCACATGGGAGGCAGACTTGCTGGCTCTTCCCCTCAACAGCAATGGGTTGGAGGAACCCAGGGGGGCCTGCCCCCGGTGCTGTGGTTTTTAGGGAGTTGGCAGTAGTAGTGCTTTGTGCAGTAGCTGCCCCATGCATTGAGGAGTGTTTGGTCTCGCCCCTGCCCCTCTCTTCTGCCCAAGATCCTGGGCAGGGGTTCTAAGAAGAACCAGATCTGGTTCCTGAGTCAGAAACTGCCTACCCTTAGCCAGTGTAATTCACCTTGGCCTTCGATCTGTGGACTAAAACCTTCTTTCTGGATCATGGTTGGTTCTCTGGAGGATGGGGTTCTGGGGTTCTGATTGCAACACTCCTAGCCGGTGGAAGAATTAAGACTGAACAGCTTGTGCCCAGTCACAGAAGGACAGGGAGGTAATTAGTGGGCTGATCCCAAACACTTCTAGCCTGTTGCAGGTGCCCTGACTTGCTTTTAAATGGCCGGATGATGAAGAGGCCTGGTGAAAGGGGTGCCTAGGGAAGGTGGGGATAGACTCCCTCCCTATCCCTCCCTCTCCCTCCCTATCCCTCCCTCTCCCTCCCTATCCCTCCCTCTCCCTCCCTCTCCCCCCCTTCCTGTCCATGTGTCTGCCAATCAGTCAGGGCTGGTTGTCTGGGGATGTGTAGTTCTATCCAGACCCTTCTCGGTTTCAGCAGCTGCCTCTGGAGGGAGCAGGGGGCTGGCAGACTTTACAGCGACTTGAAGGATTGAGTTCCTGGCCCTCCCTGGAACAGAATGGGGCTTGTGATCAAAGAGGGTCTGGCTGAATCATCCTCCCAGGATAGGGAATGGCTAAAATGACTGGTGTGTGACCTGCATGCCTCCTCTCCCCTCCTCTCTCCTCTCTTACCACACACAGACACATAGAGACCCAGATGGAGACACAAACAGAGACTTCCCTAGAGATATGCATACTGCCCCAGACCAACATATACACCTTGATGCACATACAGCAGTTGGGGGGAGACTTCCATAGAGACACCCTGACCAACCCACACTCTTCCATACACACAGCAGGTAGGTGAGCTGCTGACAGATCCCTTGAAGATCACTCTGCTCCTCTAACACCAACCTACTCTCTTATACCTCAACCTAAACACCAACCTTCTCCCCTGGAACTCCCTTCCCCATCTCATCCAGCAGTCCACCACTCGCCTCACCGTCAAAACACTCCTGAAAAAATCACATCTCCTCCAAGAGGCCTTCCCAGACTAATATAAATATAGATATGTACATAAGTGCTGTGGGGCTGGGAAGGGGGATGAATAAAGGAAGCAAGTCAGGGTGATGCAGAAGGGAAGGGGAGAAGAGGAAAGGAGGGCACAGTCAGGGAAGAACTCTTGGAGGAGATGTGCCTTCAATAAGGCTTTGGGGCCGGGGGGGAGTAATCGTCTGTCTGATATGAGGGGAGGGCATTCCAGGCCAGAGGCAGGACATGGTTGAGAGGTCAGTGATGAACTAGATGAAATGGAGGTACATTGAGAAGATTAGCATTAGAGGAGCGAAGCAGGTGGGCTGGGTTGTATTAGGATAGTAGTGAGGTGAGATAGGAGGCTGCAAGGTGATCCAGTCCTTTAAAGCCATTGGTGAGGAGTTTAGTTTGATGTGGAGGTGGATGGACAACCACTGGAGTTTCTTGAGGAGGGGGAAAGATGACCTGAACAATTTTGAAGAAAAATAATCCGAGCAGCAGAGTGAAGTATGGACTGGAGTGGGGAGAGACACGAAGCAGGGAGGTAAGCAAGGAGGCTGATACAATTATCAAAAAAAAAAATTGTGGTATTTGTTAAGCGCTTACTATGTGCAAAGCACTGTTCTAAGCACTGGGGGATACAAAGTGATCAGGTTGTCCCACGTGGGGCTCACAGTTTTAATCCCCATTTTACAGATGAAGTAATTGAGGCCCAGAGAAGCTAAGTGGCTTGCCCAAAGTCACAGAGCTGGCAAGTGGCAGAGCCGGGATTAGAGCCCATGAGCTCTGACTCCCAAGCCCGCGCTCTTTCCACTGAGCCACGCTGCTTCTCAAGGAGGGATAGTATAAGTGTTTGGATTAACGTGGTAGCAGTTTGGGTGGAGATATAAGGGCAGATTTTAGCACCATTGTGAAGATGGAACCGACAGGATTTTGTGGTGGATTTAATATGTAGGTTGCATGAGAGAGAGAGAGGAGTCAAGGATAACTCCGAGAATACAGGTTTGGGAGACAGGAAGGATGGTGGTGTCATCTACAGTGATGGGAAAGTTAGAGAGAAAATAGGGTGATAACTGGAGGGAGCCATGGGGTCAAGGGAGGGTTTGTGTTTTTTTAGGATGGGGACGTATGGGCATGTTTGAAAGCAGTGGGGAAGAAGCCATTGAAGAGCAAAAAGTTGAATGTGCCAGTTAGGGAGAGAAGAGAGAGAGTGCTTATAGTTTATCCTACATACTCCTGCTGACAGTAGTTTCAGTACTGGTTTCTCTCACTGTCCCCACCCCCCCACCAAATATTTGTCAATAATTTTTGTCTGCCTGCATTCCCAATCTACTGTACACCCCTTGAGTAGGGATCTTGTGTCCTATTTTTGTTGTGCTCTCTGGATTTAACCTATAGGGCTTAAAATAGTGCTCTGCAAATACTAGGAGCTCAATAAACACTACTGATTTATCTGAAGCCATAAAGGCCAAGTTGAATTTAATCAGGAATTCAGATTTTAATCTCTTCCAAGAATCTTAACTGGGTTCTTCTGCTGACGTGGGCAAGTTAAAATAAAAGCTAACTAAAGGGATAAAGCAGCTTCTATCTAAGAATAATAGTTTATTTGTAAATAAGCTGATGGGGTTTTTTTCTGGCATTTTAGGGACTAATCCACCAGTTTTTGGAAGAAGCAGAATTTTCCATTTTTTGTGGCAAATTTTACCCTTCCTCCAGCCAATATAACAGCAAAGCAAGTGCCACTTGTGTCTCCTTTCAAGATGACCTGCACTTTCTAGGTCCTGCTATCTCTTCAATCTGCAGAGAATCAATATTTAAATGTCTGCTTACTGGAAAAAAACCAGTGTAAATTACATCCACCAGGGAAGGCAGATTTCACCGAAATGTGGAGCAGAGATACAGAAGTGGTTCAAGTGTGCAGAAAAAAGATGCCCTTTGGGTCCTCTTGCCACATGGCAATGCAACACTTCCATGACCTAGTGGATAGAGCATGGGCCTGGGAATCAGAAGAACCTGGGTTCTAATCCCAGCTCCCCCATTTGTCTGCTGTGTGACCTTCACTTCACTATTCTGTGCCTCAGTTACCTCCTCTGTAAAATGGGGATTAAGATTGTGAGCCCTATGTGGGACAGAGACTCTGTCCAACCTGAACATCTTGTATCTACCCCAGTGTTCCCCTCTCGGGATCGCACCTGGAGAGTTTCCAGTACTCTACCAGTCTCCACTACAGGAGGGAAAATCAAGCAAAGGCATACTCATTCCAGTTCTAGCTTGGTCAAAACCCACCTGTACTGGGCAGCAGCGGCATGGGAGAGAGTCGAGGGTGGAAACTCAAGTTTACTGCACTGAAGAAGGCAACGGTAAACCACTTCTGTATTTTTACCAAGAAAACTCTATGGATACACTACCTGAATGACTGCAGGTGGAGGTGGGGTGTTCTGGGAGACATGTGTCCATGGAGTCGCTATGGGTCTGAAATGTCTTAACAGCTGGAGACAAGATGGAGATCCCAGTGCTTAGAACAGTGACTGGCATATAGTAAGTGCTTAAAAAATACCGTAAAATAACCTTCCCTACAGGTTGATTACCCTCTCTCAGTTGCCAGACCTCCTCTGAAATTGGGGGTTTAGTCCATGAAATTCCCACTGGGCCTTGTGCCTTTTGCTGACCAGGACGTTCTGTCTAATGTGACTGCCCTAGCCTGGATGGCATGTGATCATCCATCCCAGGAGAATTGAGGCCACTGACGGAGAGAGAGTTTGAAGAGGACAGATAAATATAGTCACCCCCTGGAATACAATATGCCGTGGCACTCTACTCCATAAATAATAGAAACGAGAGACCGGAGGAAGCTGGTGGAGTCAAAATGAAGAATTTTCTCTCAGAAGATTAAACTCACAGCACCTTTGAGGAGAAGGAATGAAGAAATAGATGTAAGTTTCCTCATTAAACCCAGGGAAGGAAGTTGGTAGCCTTTGGGTCTGCATAAATGGTGGCCTGAGCATTTCTGCTGTCGAGCTCTGGGAATTGGGAATCTTTCTGGGAGTCAAGGGTCTTAGTTGAAGGGGAGCCCTGAAACTGAGGTCCTGGGAACCTAGTTATTGATTCAAGAAGGCTGTGACACCAGCATGGCAGCTACCAAGACAATCTAATTCTTCAGTATGCAATTACCCAGATACCTCTCCGGGGCTTTGCATCCAGTAAGTTCAGAGCTCTTCTTAGGATCTGACGAGTTTTCGCAACAACCCTATAGATCATGGGCCTGGAAGTCAGAAGGACCTGAGTTCTAATTCCGGCTCATCCACTTGTCTGCTGTGTGACTTTGAGCTAGTCACTTAACTTCTCTGTGCCTCAATTACCTCATCCTTAGAATGGGGATTAAGACTGTGAGCCCCAAGTGGGTCAGGTACTGTGTCCGCCTGATTAGCTTGTATCTACCCCAGTGCTTAGTTCAATGCCTGGCACATAGTAAGTACTTAACAAATACAAAAAAAACCACCCCTTCATTCATCAGGGAATATTGTTTTTAGTGATGTGTACCAAGCAGGGCCATCAGTCAGTCAATCAAACAGTGGTATTTACTGAATACTTACTGTGTACAAAGCACTGTACTAAGCACTTGGGAGAGTCCAATAGAGTTAGTAGACACAATCGTGGTCTTTAGGGAGTTATAGTGCTTACCTGGATCTGGATGATAATTTCAATTCTGTGTCCCACCTCTTTTTTTTTTGGCATTTGTTAAGCACTTACTATGTGCTAGGCATTGTACAAGGTGCTGGGGTGGATACAAACTAATAGATTGGACACAGACCATGTCCCATGTGTGGCTCACAGTAATTAATCCCCATTTCACAGATGGGGTAACTGAGGCTCAGAGAAGTGAGGTGACTTACCCAAGGTCATCCAGCAGACAAGCGGCAGAGTCAGGATTAAAACACAGGTCCTTCTGAGTCCCAGGCCTGTGCTCTTTCTACTAGGCAATGCTGCTTCTTTACCTCTTGCCTTCTGTTTATCCTACCCCACTCATCTAAAGGAATGGGAGCCTGCCCTGCCTCCTCTACTATACTGTTTATTTATTGTGGTATTTTAAGCGCTAGGGTAAATAGAAGATATTCAGGTTGGACATAGTCCCTGTCCCAAACAGGGTTCATATTCTAAATGGAATGTGTCCTCCAAAAGGAGCCTCACATGGCTCTGTATGGCTGACAGACTAGAACAGCTCCCTCCCCAACACTGTGAGTCTGCTCTCCACCCCAGGCTGCTTTGGCTGTGGGTCCTCTTGGGACCAGCACTGTACCCACCCCAGACATGGAGATGGAGGCTCTTGTTCCTCCGAGAATGTACAGTGGGACAGTCCACCCCAAAGCCAGGGCAATAGTCATCCTCAGGGTAGCCTAGTGGAAAGATTATGGGCCTGGGAGTCAGGAGACCTGGGTTTGAATCTTGCTTTGCCACTTGTCTGCTGTGTGACCTTGGACAAGTCACTTCACTTCTCTAAGCCTCAATTTTCACATCTGTAAAATGGGAATAACCTATTCTCCCTCCCCCTTAGAATTAGAGCCCCATGTGAACAGTATTTGATTTTCCGCTACTGTAGCTACCCAGTGCTTAGTACAGTGCTCGGTTGGAAAATAGTAAGCTCTGAACAAACACCATAATTAATACTAATAATTGTATTTGTTAAGCTCTTGCTATATGCCAGACACTGTACTAAGCACTGTGGGGGGGTGGCGATACAAGCAAATCACTTTGGACACAATCCCTGTCCCAAATCGGGTTCACAGCCTTAATCCCCATTTTAGAGATGAGGTGAGGCCCAGAGAAGTGAAGTGACTGGTCTAAGATCGCATAGTACTCATGTAGCAGATCTAGGTCTAGAACTCATGACCTCTGACTCCCAGACCTGTGCTCTGTTCTGCAGAAGCACAGCCTGGCAGAATGTTGGAGAGGCTGTGGGAATCTGCAGCTACCTGATGTCAAAAAGAGCCTAAGGGATAGAGGACCGTGCCTTCTAATAATTTCACTGCTTTTGCTTTTTTTTCACACTAGCCCATTTCCTATTTGTTCCCCTCTGTCTGTCCCCTCTTGACACTTTGAGTTCATGAGCCCCTCCAGAGGGCAAGGTCCAAGTCTGATTAAACAGCTATGTGGTTTCCCCAGTATTCAACACCACACTGCACACTCTGAATGCTTTGATGACTGGTTATTGTTGTTTCTCCTCTACCTGCCTGCCCCACCACACTTGTCTTTAGAGGCATCCAGGAGAGCCCAGACTCCTTCACAGGTTCATACCAGAATCAGTCGGTTGCACCCCCAGGGAAAATCAGGTTCACACTGCTAGTTGAAGCAAGATGACCAGCTTTTATCAAAGTGCATTTCCTTTCCACTTGCATTTCAAGAGATTTCTGAGGTGAAGGGAGATTCTGCCCAGAGATCTTTCACCTCCACTGACAACAGAGTCAGAGGACAAGTGTTTCCCTTTGGAATGTAAATCCTCCAGCGTGGGGACTGTCTTTTGCCTCTCAGACATGCTCCTTAATGTCCAGGATGCCAGTGAATAAATGAATGCTCTGACAAGCGGATTCAAGTGAGCCATCCGCAGTAACTTTCTGAGAAGGTGCGTTGTTAACCTCTGGAAAAGAGCACTAGGTTAGGTTGTGGATGCTCATTTAATGATGATCTTTAAGAGCAGGATAGATGACTCTGTCTTGGATGGTGCAATCAGAGGGCTGCCCTGGATGACCCCTTGAAATCCTTTTGAGAGTTAGTGTTGTCTAAATAAATTACCTTTTCCTCAACTTGGAACACAACACATCATTCAACTTGGCAATGTCCCTTTGAGGTAACTAATCCTAGGTTCCTTAGAGAGAATTTGGGGATGGAGTCCATAAAAAAGCCCTCCTTAGTACTTGGAGAAGGAAATGGAAATGCTACAAAAGGAAGTTGGTCACATCTTCACTTTACTGCCAATTTTCTCACTGTACCTCAATTTCATCTATCTCACCGCCGACCTCTTGCCCACATCCTCCTGCCTCTGGTATGGAATGTGCTCCCTCTTCATATCTGTCAGACAATTACTCTCCCTTCCTTCAAAGCCTTATTGAAGGCACACCTCCTCCAAGGGGCCTTCCCTAGCTAAGCCTTCCTTTCCTCTTCTCCCATTCCAGTGTCACCCTGACCTGCTCCCTTTATTCATCCCCTACTCCTGGCACTTATGTACATATCTGTAGTTTTATTTCTTCATATTAATGTCTCTCTCACCTTCTAGACTGTAAACTCATTGTGGGCAGGGAATGTGTCTGTTACATTGTACTCTCCCAAGCACTTAGTACAGTGCTCTGAACACCTCTGAAATATAATTGACTGACTGGCTGACTGACACCTTGGGGGATGTGAGGAAGCCATGGCGAGCAGCTGGAAAAGCAGGGTGGTCTAGCGGAAGGAGCATGGGCCCAGGAGTCAGAGAACCTGGGTTTTAATCTTGTCTCTGCCACTTGCCTGCTGTGTGACCTTAAGCAATTCACAAAACTGTTCTGTACCTCAGTGTTCTCACCTGTAAAATGGGGGTTAAATACCCATTCTCCCTCTTATTTAGACTGTGAGCTCTGTGTAGGACAGCAACTGTCTGCCCTGCTTATTTCATGCTTACTATCCGTGGCACATAGAAACTGTTTACCAACTACCACAGTTAGTATTATTACAGAGAAAGGCGCTTGCTAAAGGTAACCAAAACCCAAACGACTTTAGGGTAAGAATGAAATCTTTTTAATGGTCAACAATCTTACAGAGACACCCAAGAGGTGTTTCATCCTTACAGAAACCTAGAACTAAGGTCAGGTCAGATTTTTAAAACTTCAACCAAATTGACTGGAAAAAGAAAATACCTCAGGCACTCACCTCAGTGTAAAAGCTACCCATCTTGGCTTGTACAATTGAATAGGCCCCTCAAATAAAGGGCTACTTTCCAAGAGAAACCTCATGAAATTTTTAAAAAAAGATGTTTATTTCCATATTTACAGAGGAAAAGACAGATCATTTTCAAGTGCTACGTAGGGTTGCTGGGGGAAGGAGGTTCAAACCTAGATGCCAGCCACGCCTCACAATGCAGTCTATTGAGTAGCGCCTCAGAACTCTTCCACGCCTGCAGATGCTCTGCTTCTTCCCACCATCCCATTTTTATCGCAGAGCCTCTGGCACTTCCACCTACAAGAAGAGTGGACAGAATTTCTCATTCAAATGGTCTACAGATAGGGGCAGAGAAACACATTAGCCTGTCACATTCCTAGTCCCAGGGGGCTGGGCCCGAGTGGGAGTCACAGTCAGTCAGTCAATCTTTTTTATTGAGTGCTTACTGCGCGCAGAGCACTGTACTAAGCACTTGGGAGAGTATGATATAACAATAAATAGACACGTTTCCTAGCCACAACGAGTTTATAGTCTAGAGGTGGAGTTGGACAACAATATAAATAAAATGACTGATATGAAAATTATTGCTGAGGAACTGGAAGGAGGGATGAATGGAGCAAGTCAGGGGGACAAAGAAGGGAGTGGGAGAAGAGGAAAGGAGGGCTCAATCAGGGAAGATCTCTTGGAGGAGATGTGCCTTCAGTAAGATTTTGAAGGGGGCAGATCATTGTCAGAAATGAGGAGGCCGCGCTCCACTGCCTGGCATTTTCAGGCCTGCCCTTGGCCAGGGACTTGGAAGCCCAGGCCTCTGGCAGTGCCACAGCAGGTCATTTGGAACATCGACAAGTATTTTGGGAGCCGGCGGGGCCACTCCATGGGCAACAGAGGCTGACAGCCACTGGGCTAAATTTGGGCCAGCTGGGCTCAGGTTACTCACCCTCTTTAGCTGCCTTATGCTGCTTCCCCGGATGGCGTCCATGAGGCTATCATGCAGGGAGCGCTGAGGGGTGGATGGCCGCGAGCTCTCTTCCATCTTCTTCTCTGGCACGGTCTTTAAGGAACTCTTTATCTCCTTTAACACATGGTTCTGGGACGACTTCTTGCCCTTCTTGCCCTTTTTGCCCTTTTTCTGTCCATTCAGAAATGCCCTCTCTTGCTCTTTGATGACCTCAGCAATGTTCCTGGTGGGTAGCTTCTTCTCTGGGGGAGGTGGTGGTGGTGGAGGGGGTGGTGGCGTTGATGGGTGGGGAAGCTGCGGGGCCGGTGGTGGGGGCGGGGGCGGGGGTGGCGGTGGCGGGGCGGGGGACGCAGGTCGGCTCCTCGCCGGCTGGGCCTTCTTAGGCAGCTTGGGGGACGACCAGGGGGACGGCCGCGGGGAGGCGTAGGGGGACGAGCCAGGGGTCCCCCTCTGCCAGACTTTGGTCCTGAGGTTGGCCACACCCTCGCCACCTTCCAGCTGCTTCTGCTCCTGCATCCGCTTCTGCCTCTGCCTGTCCATGTTCCTGGTCAGAATGCTCGTCATGCTCATCCTTGGGCCGGCCAGCTCAAAGTGGTAGCCCAGCCGGATCAGGGTGGTGTTCTCTTTCAGCAGCTTGGCGATCTCCATCTCCACCTGGCTGCCCATGATGTGCCGTTGGTTGTGGAATCGCAGTTCGGTCAGCACCGTGTTATGCTGCAAGGCCCTCATGATGGCCAGGATCCCCTTACCGGTGATGAAGTTGGACTCGATGTTGATGTTTGTGATGTGCCGGTTGACCTTCAGCATCTCTGCCAGGGCCATGGCTGCGCTGTCGTCAGCCCGGGTGTTCGCCAGGTTGAACGTCCTGACCACTGTGTTGTCCTTGAGGGCCTCGGCGAAGCGGCTTAGGGTTTGGGTGGTGATGTTCTCAATGTTGTTCAGGTTGACCTCGGTGGTGTCAGGGTCATTGGCCTTGACCTTGTCCAGAGCATCTTCAATGACGGTGGGGTTACCGCAAGGATGGATGGCGGCGGGGGATTCCGTGTTCCTTCCCCCATGGCCATTGGTCAGATTTATGTTTTCTATTTGGCTTTTGTATGTTTTTTGCTTGGGGTCGTCAGGACTGCCACTTTCACTCCTGGGTGTAAGCCCACAGCCCTCCACTCCGGCGTTCTTTTCATCCACCTTACGGTCTTCATCGCTTTCCTCCTCCTCCTCCTCTTCCTCTTCTTCTTCTTCCTCTTCTTCGGTATACACCTCTTCAGAAACCTCACTGTTGCTTTCGGTAAAGATGAGTTCTTCCTCGCTGTCATCTTTGTTGTCGTCTTCCTTCGTATCCTAAACGGCAAAGTCATCATCAGCCATTACACTATGGTTTTCTACAAGCTAAGCACCACCAAAATCAGGTGCTTGAACAAACACAAAATGGAGGCAGTCATATAAAGAATGATTCAAAGAACATCTATGCATATAGGTCCAGGCTTTAATATTGAAAAAATAAAAAGCTACAGGATTCTCCTTTCCCTTTACTTCCTTGATCAAACAACCCAAAAGACTGAGGCCCCAAAGGAAGTCCAGGTACGAGTACAAGCTGAATGCATTTGATAGGAGGTTCCATTTTGAACTTTCTCCTCACAGTTCAGGACATCAGAATGCAAAAGACAGCCGTGTCTCTCTCAAGTTTTAGAAGTTCAAGGTGGTGTGTCTGGTGACCTTTTCAGATGTAAATTTAAATTTCCTTCCCATGCTGGATTCAATGGAGACCTGAAACTTTTATAACTACAAGATCAATTTTCTTTATTGCATTTAAAAGTTTTGTCTTTTTTATCATATTTGTTAAGCACTTACCTGTGCCAGGCTGGGGAGGATACAAGATAATTGGGTTGGACCCAGTTCCCATACCACATAGAGCTCACAGTGTCAATTCTCACTTTACATACAAGATAATGGAAGCACAGAGAAGTTAAGTGAGTTGATCAAGGTCACACAGAAGACAAGTGGCAGAGTTGGAATTAGAAACCAGGTTTTCTCTGACTTACAGGCCTTTGCTCTTTCCACTAGACCGTGCTGCTTCTCAATCTCTCTAAATCATAAAGGTAGAGCAATTACAAATTGTCCCTTATGCAGGTTAATCTGAAGCCCAGGATGAAAGAGCTGGTGAGTGACTTTCAGGGGAATGAACTCTTTCTACAAACTACAGTTGCTACCTCCTGATTAAAAGCTCCTTACTACATCTAACTACTCATTTACCCAATGGTCAAATGAATTAATGTACAGTTTGTTTAGCTATAAATTAATTTGACCATTGGGTAAATGAGTAGTTACATTTTGAAACCAAACCCAGAATTAGATCCTTATTTTTTAAAATGCCTGTTTGGGAAATGTACAAGACTTCCTAAAACACTTATTTAATTTAGGATTCCTCCTCCTAATCTGGCTGGGCAATTCCCACTTAACACACCTAATTCACCTAAATGTGGTTGGAAGAGTGTGGAATCATTCCTGAGCATGTTGTGGACTTGTGTACTAAGGAATTTAGAATATAAATTTAATAATAATAATAACAACAATAGAAACTACAGATTGTTTAACAGAAGCAGTGCAGAAAAAGCTTGGGTTTGGGAGTCAGGGAATCAGGGTTCTAATTCCAGGTCTGCCACTTGTCTGTTATGACCTTAGGCAAGTTACTAAACTTCTCTGTTTCTGTATTTCTTCATCTGTAATTCTATCTGATGAATTGTATATTCTCAAGCCTTAGTACAGTGTTCTTCACATAGTAAGTGCTCCATAAATTTGATTGATTGGATACTTGTTCTTCAGAGACTCTGTGGGGCAGAGACTCTGTTAACCCTCCTATCAACCCCAACACTTAATAAGCTACTTAGCACATAATAAGTGCTTAACACATACTGAAATTATTATTTACATAGCTGCAAAAAGGTTTTGCCCCTCTTGCATTTTTTTACTACCTTCTCTCTGTCCTCCAGTGAGTGCTTTGGGATGAAATTTCCCAACACTGCTTTTAAACACTGATGAGTAGAACTCCTGAGCCCCTAGTACAGTGACCTGCCCTCAGTAGTGCTCAATAAATACACTGATAGAGCTAATTGATTGATAGTAGGATTTAAAACTTTTTAAACCAATTCAGAAAGAATTCCCTCCTGAGGTAATACTAACTTAGTTGGTTATTGATGCTTTCATCTCCACATAGTCTCCATCCCAGAGGAGATTTTGAAAAGACTAAGACTTTATTCATAGTAACCTCAGAATCAGAGTCCTGCTGGCACGGAGCTAATGAATCCTGCCTTGCTGTCTCCTTTATACTGTTGGAGCCTGTTAATAATGATTGTGTTATCTGTTAAGCACTTACTTCGTGCCAGGCAGAGTACTAATCGCTAGGAAAGGTAAGAGTCAATCGGATTAGAAATAGTCACTCTCCCTCTCAGGGCTCACAATCTAAGGACATGGGGCTCACAGTCTAAGGACATAAGCCTCACAGTTGAAGGACATCGACACTTGTATTATAAGGTCATGGAGCTCACAGTCTAAGGACCTTGGGTTCGCATTCTAAGTTGTTCCAACTCCAGGGCAGTGACTCTTGAGAAGATAACCTACTGCTTTCCCTGGTCTAGACTCCAGACTAATTGTGGGGTAGGGATGAGTCATAGAAGAGGTCAGAGGGTAGACCTGGTTAAAAATAGACACTGAGGCTAAAGATAGAGATATGCTGAGCAAGAGGACAGAAAGAGCAGATGGTTGAGAAGGGAAGTTGCTTGGTCCCCAGGGGCCTATTAGAGGAATCATGGCATTCCAGAGACAAAGCCCCTCACCGTTAGGAAGAGTCTGGGAGCAGAAGTGGAGAGTAGGCAGTTAGTTGAATCTGCCCAGGAGTAATTAACCAATTGATTTGCTCAAAGTGTGAATCAATCAATCAGTGGTATTTACCAAGTGCTTACTATGGGCAGAACATTCTATTAAACCTTTGGGAAAATACACTGCAAGAGAGTTGATAGACATGATCCCTGTCCAAATAAGTAGAAGCCCATCCAGATTTTTCTCATCCTCCCAAATCCACTTTGAAGGCTAAATCATCTATCAGGGCCCTCTGCAAAGAGCCTAGCAACTAGGACACTGACATTTCTTGAGGTTTGGCAGACTCAACCAGAGAAAGCCAGAGAGGAATCAAGAGTAAACACAGATTCTCTAAAGCCAACCTGAAGACTTACACTTCTCTAGAAAGTCAAAGATGTGGATGAATTGATTGATATTAGTGTTTAAGATGAATTGCTGAGAGCAACCAGAATCTTCTACCACTTGTCTCTATGTGACCTTGGGGAATTCACTTCTGTATGCCTCAGTTCCCTCATCTGTAAAATGGGGATTAAGACTGTGAGCCTTATGTGGGACAGGGACTGTGTCCAACCCAGTTACCTTGTATCTACCCCAGTGCTTAGTACAGTACCCGGCACATAGCAAGCACTTAACCAACACCACAATTATTATTATTATTATTAGTAGTAGTAGTAGTATTGTCATTAGCAATGGACAGACCTTAGTTCTGAGGCCTTGGAACTGGGTACCTACACAAAGAGCTGCGTTCCAAGTGCTGGTGGTTTGATCAGTGCTTTGCACATGTCCTAATCCTTGCCAGTCATGTATTCACAGTAAAATGGGTGAAATTAGCTATTCTGCTGGGTAAGGTGAGGTGGCACTTGGTTCTGTGACCTTTGGGCACTTGATATTCATCCCACCCCCAACTCCGCAGCTCTTATGTACATATCTTTAAATTGTATATTAGAAAGTCCCTATTTGTATTAATGTCTGTCTCCTTTCCCTCAGCCCACAGCATTTATGTACATATCTTTAGTTTATATTAATTTCTGTCTCTCCCTCTAGACTGTAAGCTTGCTGTGGGCAGGGAACTTGCCTACCAGCTCTGTTGTATTGTACTCTCCCCAGACTTAGTACAGTGCACTGCACACAGTAAGCACTCAATAAATGCTTTTGATTGATCGATTGAGGTAGGCAGTAAGAAGGATTAAAGGCAGCAGCAAATAGGCATAGAGCTTTGCTTTTTCCTGAAGCAGCATGGTGTTCATGAGACTGGGTTCTAATTCCAGTACCATCATTTGCCTGCTGTATGACCTTCTACAAGTGACTTAACATCTGTGTTCCTCAGTTTCTTCATCTGTAAAATGTTGCCCTCCCTTCCTCTTAGACTTTAAGTCCCTTTGGGACAGGGACTAGATCTGATCTGATTGGACTGCACCTACCTTGGCACTTAGTGCAGTTCTTGGCACATGGTAAGAACTTAACAAATACCACTCTCATTACTAGTAAGCTTGTGAAGAGATTGGGGCATAGATAAGGGAGTCATAAATCAAAGCTATCTTCAGGGCAGAGCTAGGAAATAACCGTCTGGCACCTGGCTAGGGGAGTAAGAGAAATCCTCATTATTCTTGGGTTGTGAGACCCTTGAGAGGCAAGGACCGTGTCCAATTCGCCCCTCCATATTCAGTCTGTCAATCATATTTATTGAATACTTACTGCATGCACTGTACTAAACACCTGTGAGAATACCACAACATAACATACCCATTCCCTGCCGACAATGAGTTTACAATCTATTGTGTATTCTCTCCCAGTGCTTAGTGCAGTGCTATATAAATACTATTGTAACTATTCTTTTGACTTGCATTGGTGGAATGTCAGTGATTCGCCAGGTCCTCTAGCGAACATTAGTGAACATCACTGCCATCATCCTTTCCGATGCCTGCCTGCCACATTAATTAGGAGAGACTACCACACAACCTCATTTGACTCTAGCTATCTGATTCTCCACTGTCTGAAGAGTAGTATCCTGGTCCAAATATCTTCTAGGCAAAACTATATCTCCTGCTCATCTTCTCCTCCAGGGGCTGTTTGTTGCTTTTGCAATCTCTTCTAAATTTCCCTGATATATAAATCCTGAGTTATAAACTTTCCCATAAAATTCCCCTCTCAGAATCCACTTTTAAATCCATTCACCAGATGTTTCCTTCCTTCTTCCAATGTGAGCAGTGATGGCTGGAACTCTGTCCCCAGAAATCAAGATTTCCCCTGGTTAGATAATAACTGTGATACTTAAGTGTTTATCATGCATCACTGTTCTAAGCGCTGGGGTAGATAAACTTTAATCAGATCAGACACAGACCCATAAGGCTCAACAGTCTGAGAACGAGGGAGAACAGGTATCAAATCCCCAATTTACAGATCAGGAAACCTAAGCATAGAGAAGTAAAGTGAATTACCCAAGGTGCCTTAGTAGGCAAATGGAATTAGAACACTGGTCCTCAGGTTGGGTGAAGGGGAAACCTACAGGGGGGCACTATACTGTTAACCCAAAGCCACCAGGCAGTTATGGGGGCTCCATTTGGGGCTCCATTTGGAACATAAGGGAGATGTTGCCTTTCCCAAGCAAGATCTGTTGAGTGCCTTCACCTGAGTATCAAGTCACATCTTCTCTCCCATCCATATGAGCCACCCAAATCTTTATAGGGACCTGGAAGCTGCCATGATAAATGCTGGTTGGTTTAGCCTATATCACCCTCACCCTTGGGGCGGTGGTGGAATACCTCTAAGAGGTTGCTGTTTTCAACTCCAAAGAGCAGCCACAGAACAGGCTGTGACTTTCACCATCCTGGCTAGTTCCAAAGGAGTCTCTGCCACTCCTGAGCCAGCAGTGTCATGGCACAGAACCCCATTAATCAATTAATCAATCAATCAATGGTATTCACTGAATGCTTACTGGGGGCAGAGCACTGGGCTAAGTGCTTGGGAAGGTACAATATAATAGAGTTGATAGAAATGATCCCTGCCCACAAAGAACTTACAGTCTATTGTCTATATCAAAGCAAAGATGGCTGTTGCTTGAAGTCTCTTCAGTGACGGGCCCCATGCTGAATAGTTTCTAACAGCTCCATGTAAAACACCGATTAGGAGATCACTAGCCCCAGATCATTGTGCTTTGAAATTCCTTTAGTGTTCAGTCTATGCCAAGAACCCCATCAAACGCTTAGGGATTCCTTCTCAGCCCTGTGCAACCCTAATAATAATAATAGTAGTAGTATTTGTTAAGCATTTAATATGTGTCAGGCACTGGGGTAGATACAAGTTAATCAGGTCGGACACAGTCGCTATGCCACCTGGGGCTCACAGTCTAAGTAGGAAAGAGAAGAGGTATTGAATCCCCATTTTACTGTGATGAAACTGAAGCACAAACAAGTGAGTTGCCCAAGGTCACACCACAGGCAACTGGTGAAGCTGGGATCAGAGCCCACATCCTCTGACTTGTAGACCTGTGCTCTTTCCACCAGACCACACTGCTTCCCTGTAAACCTAGGTCTCCCTTATCTGGGCTCATTGTCTCTGACCCTGCTCCTTGGTTCCCCCTCAGAGCTCATCACTGTCCTTTCTCTGGTTTTTGTTTCTAGCCTCAGGGAAGGGTCCCGGCCCTCTTTTCTACCCTTTTTGGGCTGGTTCTTCATTGACGTGAATAAAGAGTCATAGTTATTGCTGGACCTGTTGTCACCGCTATGATTGGTAACAACCACATCTATCATCTTGGAATAATCCTCTGTAATGGAGCTCAGACAGGAGGCTCCAGCTGGACGTACTGACACCTCTCTGGCCAGCCGCCCTCCCTGCCTCAAGGTCTGTAGACCACTCGCTCAATCCATTCCTTTCCCACCCAGTTTTCCCCACCAAAGCCCGAAACATTTCTCTTTCTACCTAGTTTTTTTCCTTCCCCGATTCTCTCTATTCTCATTTCCAACTAAGAGTTTTCACTTTTCCAGGGGTCCTAGAGGCAGTAGATAGGGAGGAAAAGGGACATGAAGGAGTTACAAGTATGAGAAAACTTCATGGAGTTGGGGGCCTATGGGAGGTTGGGGGTTGGGGGTGGGATGGGGAAGGGTGTCCAGGTCTGAGGCTCCTACCTTATCGCACTCCCCCAGCCTCTCTTTTTCCAGGAGCTTCTTAGTTTCTTTCTCCCAGTAAGCCATCAATGCCTCCCGACTGAAGTTCCCTGTGGGGGTTTTCTCCGTCAGACTCTTTTGCCTCATTCCCACTGGAAGGCTTCGGTTTGGCTCTATGTCCTCCAGCTCCCGCTCCAGCTCCTTCAGCTCCTCGGCTGACAGGGAGGCCAGGAGCTCGTCCTCGTCGATGGACTCATATTTACTGAGCTCTCGCCGATAGCCGAAGGCAGACATCGTCCCTTCCTGGCTGTGGGAGAACTGGGAGAACTCGGCATGCAAGGCGGCCGGATCTGGCAGGTGTGGCCTGAGAGCTTCGGGGACTGTTCCACACACTGGCTGGGACACGCTTTTAAGAGTAGAGATACAGGGTTATGACAATGCAGGGAGGAGGGGGGTGAAGCCATACACCATTTTAAGCCTCAGACGTCAGCTAGACATTTGAACACAAAGAATGTCACATCTCTAGTGGCTGGTGGTCTCTAAAGCAGGGGGATTATTAACACATTGACCATTACCATATTTAGCTTAGCCTGATAGTGGGAGAATGCCTCTCCACATGTACGGCAGCGAGAGGGGAAATGAGCAGGAGAACTACACTCACACACACAAACTCAGAGCAAGTAATTGCACTCACTTTGTATTCAAATAACAACAGAAGGAAATATGTTTTGAACCCCGTTGCCCGGGTGCCCGTGGAGTCTGAATTCTGATGGTAGGGAAGACTTTGGAGATAAACTATTACCAGGAGGTGGAAGGTTGGGAAAAGTCTCTGGAGTTTGGGTGGGAGAGGGGAGACCACTCAGTCACTCAGGGGTGCTCTGAGATGGCCAAGCCCTTACAGTCCACACCGGGGGAGCTAAACACCCTTCCCCAAGAGCTACAACCTCATGAAGCCTTTGACACTTCCCAAATGACTGTGAGGACTTCTCAAAGCAGGAGGCTTTCCCCTGAGGCGAAAAATGGGAAATGAGTGTGAAATTAATAGGACTTCTACACACACACACACACACACACACACACACACACACATAATTATTTGACTATTTTTTGTGTCCCAACTCATTTGTCTGTATTAACTGTATAAAAAACCATTTCCCCTCCTTTCCCCACTTGCCCCAGACCAGTTTCCCATGGTCTATTTCCCTTTCCTCTATTTCACCCTGCACACCCATCCCCCACCCATCCCCAGCCCCCCTCTGGACTCTATCTTCCCCGCAAAGCCCAATCCAGGCCCAATTCCCTACTCCAGACACCCCAACACACAGCTACCCGCTAATCCAGGTCCCAGAGCTTTCTCCAGATTTTCTCTGGATTTGTTCTAGGACTATGTGTGTGTGTGTGTGTATAGATGTGTGTGTGTACGGATGTGTGTATGTGTATGTGCTTGTGTGCACGCACATATACAAGAGTGTGTTGGTGTGAATGAGGATGTGTTTGGGTAAGTGTGTGAATGTTTGTGTGGGTATGAGTACAAACAAATACATGTGGGGATAAGTGAGTGACTCCAATAAGTGAGTCTCTTCAGTGGAGTGACAGCATATATGTATGTGTGTCTGGTTGAGTATATTTGTCTCTGACTATGTATTCCTAAAACACATTTTAGGTTTTTTCATTTATGATTTTCCCCAATTAAAAAAAATTATCTATTTATAAAATGGGTATAGCTTTGAATATGTGTTTTTCTATGTATACACCTAAACATTTACATAAACATTGCAATAATAATAATGATCGTGGTGTTTAAGTGCTATGTGCCAAGCACTGAACTAAGCACTGGGGTAGATGCAAAATAACCAGATAAGACAGTTTCATTTGGGGCTCACAGTCTAAATAGAAGGGAGAAAAAGTATTGAATCTTCATTTTACAGATGAGGAAACTGAGGCCTAGAGAAGTTAAGTGACTTTTTATAGTACTTGTTAAGCACTTAATAGGTGTCAAGCACTACTCTAAGCTCTAGGATAGATACAAGATAATCAAGACAAGACATAGTTCATGTCCTATGCGAGGCTCACAGTCTTTGATCTTTGATCTCATTTTACCGATGAGGTAACTGAAGCACAGAGGAGTTAAGTGACTTGCCTAAGGTCACATAGCAGGCAAGTGGTGGAGCAGGGGTTAGAACCCAGGTTCCCTGGCTCCCAAACTCAAGCTTTTATCCACTAGGCCATGCTGCTTCCCGTAAATTAAGTGACTTGCCCAAAAGCACTCAGCAGGCAGGTGGAAAAGCTGGGATTAGAACCCAGATCAGTACAGTAGTGTGTACTGAGCCCCTACTGAAGGCAGAGTCCCACACGAGATGTGGGGGTGCATAGAGAAGTATCATATGATCCTGGCCCTCAATATGCTTTCACACTACTGAGAAAGACAAGCAGATGTTAATGAAGGAATATACCTTCATAAAACCCTCTCAGGGTGGCACCTGGAGAGTTTCCAGCACTCTATCAGTCCCGACTATGGGAAGGAGAGTCAAGCAGAGGCATATCCATTCCATTCCTAGTATGGCCAGTGGCTAGCGAGTGGAAGGCAATTTGCTACAAATCAAAACTCACCTATGCTGGACAGCAGCAGCTCAGGAGAGAGTCTAGGGCGGAAACTCAAGTATACTGCAAGGAAGGAGGCAATGGTAAACCACTTCTGGATTTTTACCAAGAAAACTCTATGGATATGCTACCAGAATGATTGCAGATGGAGGTGGGGTGTTCTGGGACAGATGTGCCCATGGTGTTACTATGGGTTGGAGATGACTCAGCAGTATAAGTCAAGACAAGACCTTCATAAAAACAACATGCAAATAGGTACAGATAATAAACACAAATGGGCAAACACATTAATAACAAATAAACAGATAACTATTTCTGAATGCTGAGTTGTCTGGGGGTTGTCTTGGTTTAATATATACACAGAGTCTATATTCAGAAGGCATACAAACATCCATCTGGTATGCATATACACATGGCCATATGCATATGTGTATATTAACATCTATGAATGTGAATGTAGTATAAAATCTTTCACATATATAGAGCACATTCAGTTCAGCAGGATAGTGATAAATGCTTTGGCAATGAATATTCATTTATGGAAATTGTATTAAAACCACCATGCTGAGAGCATACATCAGATTCCCTGTCTTAGATGATTCTATTTTAAAAGAATTCATGTGGAACAGTCCAAAGCTGAATGTGACACAACAAGGGGAGACTAACTGAATTAAACTGCGCAGAATTGATCTGCTTTCTTTTTTCAATGGGGATATATCAATCAGTATCAATCAATAATATCTATTATTTCTTATTCAGTGCAGAGCATTGTACTAAGTGCTTGGGGAGTACAAAAGACTAAATAGGCATGATTACTGCCCTCAAAGAGCTTTCAATCTAGCAGAGTGACAGGAAGATAGGACTAAAATAAATTACAGGAGGCAGGGAAGCAAAGTTTAAAGATATGTACATATGTGGTCTGAGGAGGAGGATGGGAGTGAAGAATAGAAGTTCTGAAGTGGCAGTAGGTGGGGAAATAGGTTGGAGAGGCGAGATGAGTCGGATAGCTTGAAGCATCATCTTGAATTTCATCTCAAGTAACTTCAATAGGGGTGGAGCACAGATCATATTTTCAAAATATTGTGTGCATGTATGAATGGAATGGTTCTAATTAATATTTGTTTTTTGATTACTGCTTATATTCATGCTGCTTTTATTAGCATAATAAATGGATCTCCAATCAAAAAAGGAGTATTGAAGGGCTGGTTTTTTGTTGATTTTTTTGGTGTTTTTTTAATGGTATTTGTAAAGTGTTTACTATATGTCAGGCACTGTACAAAGCACTGGAGTAGATACAAGATAATAGGGTTGGACACAGTCCCTGTCCCACATAGAGGTCACAATCTTAATCCCTATTTTATAGATGAGGTAACTGAAGCCCAGAGAAGTTAAGTGCCTTGCCAGAGGTGACAGCTTATAAGTAGTTGATTCAAAGTTCAAACTCAATTCTCTAATCCACAGAATTTGGAAATTCTTCTCCCCGATCTTGGTGTTTTTGCACTGGTTAGTACTGATACTTGAACAGTAACATTGGACATTCCCTGCCCAGCCAGTTTGGCAACACCCCAAAAGCCATGCCATTAGGCAGAGCTGCAAAGAGGTGAGACTTCTGGGGATATTGATGATGGAGCCAGGCCTCAGAGACTATTCCTCTCTCCCCTGGATCAGTTATAAAGATCTGAGTGTACCCTAAAACCTACCCAGCAAAGGCCCAAATCACTTTGCGGGAAGTCTGATCTAGGTTTTTCTTTTTTCAGATGGTATTTGTTAAGCACTTACTATGTATCAGGCACTGTACTAAGCGCTGGGGTGGATACAAGCAAATTGGATTGGACACAGTTCCTGTCCCAAGTGGGGCACCAGAGTCTCAGAACACATTTTATGTGGCTCTGCGCAAAGAGCCTGGGCTCAGGAGTCAGAGGTCATGGGTTCAAATCCCCGGCTCAGCCACTTGTCATCTGTGTGACTTTGGGCAAGGTGCTTAACTTCTTTGGGCCTCAGTTACCTCATCTGTAAAATGGGGATTAAGACTGAGAGCCCCATGTGGGACAACTTGATCACCTTGTATCCTCCCCAGTGCTTAGAACAGTGCTTTGCATATAGTAAGTGCTTAACAAATGCCATTATTATTATTTTACAAATGAGATAACTGAGACTCAGAGAAGTGAAATGATTTGCCCAAGGTCACAAAGCAGACAAGTGGCAGAGTTAGGATGAGAACCCATGATCTCTGACTCCCAGGTCCATGCTTTATCCACTATGCCATATTGCTTCTCGTTACTAAGGCTTTCTCCAGCTGCCCCATGTTCTAGTTCTCAGGCAGAAAAGAACACCTCAAGCAGAAAAAAACGTGGTTTCTAGATAGGCCCACCTCAAGTCTTTCTGACTGCTTTATTACTTCCCCAGTCTCAGGTGACTACAACTGCTGCTTCAACCTAAAGTAGAAGCAACTTAGAAAGTGAAGAAAAGCAGAGTAGGAATTCAGGCCATTGCTTACCCAGCTGAAAAAATATCCCAGCCACTGCCGATGGAGGCTGGGAAAGGTTCAGAAACACCTGGAGCCATTTGGAACTACTTGAGTAGCTAAAGATACAAAAGCTACCATATCTTGTGGAGGCAGTGAAAGCCGGTGAGTTTTTTTATGGTATTTGTTAAGCCTTTATTATGCCCTTACTATTTTACTACTGTACTAAGTGCTGGGGTAGATACAAGATAAGTTGGCTATAGTCCCTGGCCCACACAGGGCTCAGAGTCTTAATCTCCATTTTATAGATGAGGTAACTGAGGCACAGAGAAATGAAGCGACTTGCCCAAGATCACACAGCAGACTATGGTGAAGTCAAGATCGAAACCCAGACCCTGTGACTCCCAGGCCTGTGCTCTTTCCACTAGGCCTGCTGCTTTTCACTGAAGTATTATGAAGCATCATTAGGCCCCAGCCTATAACCTAAAAGAAAGGCTATGAGTGATAAGAAGCAGCATGGCCTAGTGGATACAGCATGGGCCTGAGCGTCAGAAGGACCTGGGTTCTAGTTTAGACTCTGCCACTTGTCTGCTGTGCAACCTTGGGCCACACACTCAACTTCTCTGTGCTTCTGTTACCTCATCAGTAAAATGGGGATTAAGACTTTGAGCCCCACGTGAATCAGGGACTGTTTCCAACCTGATTTGCTTGTATCTTCCCCAGCACTTAAAACAGTGCCTGACACACAGTAAGGGCTTAACAAATACCACAACTGTTATTACTATGAGCAAGAACCACTTCCAGCCAGTAGGATTCAGTGTACCACAGGTTGTAAACTAAGACCAGAATTCAGGTAAGACACAGGACAAATGGGCACTTCTAGTTTGGTTTGCTCCCTGCGTGATCTTTTTATACTGGGAAGCCGTGTTGGACTGACCTCTCAGAGCTCTCTCTGTCTCTAGACCTACTTTCTAGTGCCCCTTTCTCTCCTCTCAGCCTGAGCCCGGTGAGGTATTACAATGATGATGAATAATTCAGTTTTCTGACTCTTATAGGTTACAAACTTCTATGCCCCTGAAAACAATCAGCTTGGATGTTTTCCTCTTTACTGTAGTTCAACAAGATATCAGTTTATCTCAAGGAGGGTCTCAGGTGGCTTTGGGAAGTCTGATGCTCTGGGACTAAAAAGCAGTCAGAGTTGGCCTAGTTCTACAAATTCTTCAATTCTGCTTTTTTCCTGGAGTAATTCTTGGCACTTCTGTGACTACCCCAGCCAAAAATATTACACTCATACAGTCACACCTCTGTCTTCTTTTTCATCTCTCTCTTCTTTCATCTCTCTCCCTCCCTTTTCTCTCCCCTCTCTCTTCTCACACACTTCCATTTCCACTTCCATTTCAGAGAATCCCCATGACTTTCATTTAAGCTCAGTTCTTTTGAAAATCTTCAAATTCAAAGACATCTTTTTCACCGGGTATCTTGCCTATCCCATTCCCTATTAATTACCTGTCAGGAGGAAGTTTTATCAAAATGATTCAATATCACAGTGAGTCACTAGTTTAGAATTATACCATAAAAAATAAATTCTGCATCTCAAAGGTGTTATCTAAATATGAATGAACATATGACTCCTACATTTAAACATCTTTTTAGACCTAATACTGCATGGCCCATCAGTGTATAATAACAATAATAATAATAATGGTATTTGTTAAGCACTATGTACCAAGCATTGTTCTAAGCACTGAGATAGTGCTTACCGCTCCTGTTCTGAATTTCTCTGCTCCACCTGATCTCACAGTCTAGGCAGGATGGAGTAGGATTTAATCATCATTTTATAGATAAGGAAACTGAAGCACAGAGAAGTGAAGTGATTTGCCCAGGGCCACTCAGCAGACAAGTGGTAGAGCTGGGATTAGAAGCCAGGTCCTCTGATTCCCAATCCAGTACTCTTTCCATTGGTTCATGATGCTTATCTAAGGTATGAAAGGAGAAGCGGTGGGGTTGACAAGAATGTGTTCACAAGAGTCAAAAAATAATTGTGGGCCCTTTTTCTCCACTTCAGTGGGCAGCTAGCAACAAGCTTGGCAGCTTCCAGGTCTGGATCATTAAAACCTCAAGAAGTAGATGTTCTTTTTAATGAATGTTCCATTCATGGTGTTAGATTAGAAGAACAATCCATTCTTTAAACAAGAAGTGTCTTGGGTTTAGAGTTAGATTTAGACACCCCATGCAAGTGAATCAGAAAATGGAACAAACTGAACTTTTACCTTCCTGTTTTAGATTCCTTTCTCCTCCCCCTCCCCTTCTTGAAAATCCTTCTTCAACAGCCATTCCACCCTGTTCCCCCCTCACCACCAAAACCACTAACTTGACAAAATTCAGAAAGAAGGGTCAAGTCATTGCTTCTTTCCACCTGATCACTAAAAGATAAATCCCCAAAAGATCAGCATTCAAAAATGTAATAGAAAATTTCTTTTGAGAATTTCTCTAACTGTAGCCCCATTTTCTGGAACCCAAAAAGGCGAGGGAAAGAAGGAAGGAGAAATAACAGGCCTCTTACCTGTGCCATGGACCACTGCCTTGTTAATGAAGTCCACATCCAGGCACTCCTGCTTAAGTGCCTTCTGATACCCTATGATAACAGGAATATACCCACCTGGTGCCAGGTGTGTGGAGGGGGTGTTGTGTTTGCAACTGCTGGTCTGTAGCCAAGGTAGCAGTGTAACTGATCAGGAGTTTACTGCAGCATTTATCAGGGGATCTCTCTGCTCTCCATTACTGGCCAGATCTCCACCAGAGTCCTTCTAGATCAACTACTGCCCCAAAATGACCTGCCAGAATCGCAGTGGGGCAATAGACTGCAACACAGCACAGTGGAAATGATTTCCCGTGACAGGCCGACCAAGGAGAAGCACAAGGAACAACATCCAGAAGCACCGGACACCACTGGTAGGCCCAAACTCTGGTAACTTGGAAGGCTTTGAAAAGTTCGCCAAGACCTATGGCTACCCAGAATGCTCTGGCTGCTCCTGTCTGCATGGGAGGTGCTCTGTTCCATCTCCTCCCCATTGACTGATTTTGTCTCCCTGTCTCCCTTCTTTTCTCCCTCCTTTTTTCCTCATCTTTTTTACCCTAGCCTAGCCCTCTCCTTCCCCTGTAGCTATCCCTCTCGGCTCTCAGCTTTCAGTACGTGCCCCTGGCCTCTACCCGTGTCTGGGTCTTCTCCCTCAACCTGACCCTGGGAGCCTCACTAACCCTCAGTCCTCCCACCATTAGCCTCCCACCAGTATCCAGAAGTCAGGCCTCCTCCAGACCCAAGCCTCTTCTTCCCCTTGGGTGGTCAGTGATGGCACTGCGTGGGACTACTGGACACCCAGATGCATGTGATACATCATACATCATATCAGGCCCACACTATAGCATAATGACATACAGAATGTTTCACAGAAATCCATTGGAACCGTGAGCTTTTCTCCAGGGTGGAATCCCTGACCCCCATTTTGCTCTAGAGCTTTTGCACTCCCCTTCCAGTCCCCTGGAATACAGGGACCACTTCTGAACCGTGGCAGGGGAAAGCTATGTGTTTATAAATCAATACACTAGACATGAAGGCCTCCTGTGCTTTTCCATTCATTCATTCAATTGTATTTATTGAGCGCTTACTGTGTGCAGAGCACTGTACTAAGCATTTGGAAAGTACAGTTCGGCAACAGATAGAGACAATCCCTGCCCTTTCCATAGTAGGCAGAGGAGAGACCAGCTGAAAACTAATCTGAAACTAGATGAATGGTTAGGTTACAAAATCCCTGAAGCCAAGGATCATATTGACTTATTTTACTGTACCCTCCCAAGTTCTTAGTGCAGAGTTCCGCATTCAGTAAGCACTCATAAAATACCAGATTGATTGACTGATTGAATGCCCACTATAACATCCTATCCCTATTTCTCCTGTGCCCCCCCATCCCCCGTAGATCCACCTTTGCTATCTCAAAGGGCTCCATTTCCCTTCCTCCCTCAGTCTTAGGTCTGCCAGGCTGCCTGCCCCATCAGGGATGGTTGAAAACAGCAGCCTGACATTCAACGGGGAAAATGCACTGGAAAATGCACTCGAGAGGAAAGTCAGACAGAGGTCAGACAACACCCAAACAGAGCAAACAGATAGGGCAAGTACCGGCAATGTTCTTTACTCCTGAGTGATTGGCGGCTGACAAAGAAATGCTAGCAATGTCAGCTGGCTGCAGTAGGCAGTGAGTCCCTGTTTTTCTCCCCCAAATCTTCAGCTTCTCCACGCATCTGCTACTTGGTTCTTGCTAGCCCTGAACAAGGTGTTCTTCTCACACCTCCTTAATACTCTGGCTGTCCTAGAGAGCTGGAATGTTACTTGCCTACACAACTTGTGGGGACGTTGTATAATGCCACTTTCTTCCACGGCTGGATTACCTTCAACCAGCAGGCTGAGCCAATTTTTATGATGCCGGGATCGGAACAGAGCTTCCATGGGTGGCGGGAAGGGGTCTTGAGAATGGTAACATCCCTGGAGACGTGATTTTAATCAATCAATAGAATAGATTGAGCACTTACTCTCTGCCGAGCACCATATTAAGTGCTTAGAAGAGTACAGTAAACACAATCCCTGCCCTCAAGAAGCTTACAATCCAGCAGAGGATTTGTATTTGTTAAGCCTTTATTACATGCCCTATTATTTTACTATTACACTAAGTGCTGGGGTAGATACAAGATAAGCAAGTTGGCTATAGTCCCTGGCCCACACAGGGCTCAGAGTCTTAATCTCCATTTTATAGATGAGGTAACTGAGACACAGAGAAATTAAATGACTTGCCTGAGGTCCCAAAGCAGTCAAATGGTGCTGCTGGAATTAGAACCCAGGTCCTCTGCCTCCCTGGCCCATGCTTTTTCAACTAAGCAACACTGCTTCCCAATGTACATATCTTTCAACTATGTTTCTTCTCCTTGGAATTCATTTTAGTTTCCATGTCCCCCACTAGACTGGGGATTAAGATTCTGAGCTGATGTGGGATATGGCCTATGCTCAACCTGATTATTTTGTATCTTCCCTAGCTGTTAGAACACTGTGTTAGGCACATAGTATGTCCTTAACAAATATCATTTTAAAAAAATCCATCTTAGTTTACCCATCGCTCCATCCCAGAAATGGGTGGTATTTACGAGATTTAGATTTCTTTCATATGTCCTACATTGAAACTTTGTTTTCTCAATCTGGGTCCAATTCTCTCAATGCAAAGCCCCGAAGTTTCCCTGGGGTCTCTAGGCTCAAGGCAAGAGTGACTGCTATGGTCTGTGAAAGAAACATCAGTCAATCTACCAGTGATATTTATTGAGTGCTTACTGTACTGTACTGCAGAGTACTGTACTAGGTGCTTGGGAGAGTACAGTACAACAGAACTACTAGCAGACATGTGATGCTGGGGAATCCAAGAAACTGAGTGGACTGTTTGTTCTCTGTAAGTGGCATTCATCTTAAACAAATGCCAGTGGGAAGGACATTAGATTGATGAATCCATAGTACACTCCACTGAGAGGACTATCACTCTAATACTGTAATGCTGGCGCTTAGCACAAGGAAATATTATTAACAGAGAGAGGAGTTCTTGTTGCCCTAAACAAGTGTCTACTGGGAAATCTGAATTTAGAATTTGATATCTGGATCCAAGACCAAATTATGAGTCAGGAGTTTCTGAGGAAGAAACTGACAAAGAGAAGCAGATTTGAGTAGGCTTGTTAGGTTATTCCAGCTACAGCATGACACCCTTTAAGCTTGGAAGAGTCAGGACAGATTTCAATTTCTAATTGGATTTAACAATTAAAAATAACCACCCACACGAACCTTGGAACTGTCTTCCTTGAAGTATCTTTTCTTTACACTGCCTACTCCTAGATTCTGCTAATGTAATCAGGAACCGCATAACTACATCAAAGGGAATATATACTCTCTAATAGTAACTGTGAAATATTTACACAACGATTGGCATAATTTTCATAGCCCTTTAATTAGTTCTGTGGCCTACAAATTTCTTTCCTAGTCCTGAAAATGCTTCCATGGCTCTGGATGCTTTTAGGAGGCACGTTACTCTGACAGGCTAATTGAAATTATTTTTAACCGTGGAAATGGACACCTTCTTTAATTAGAGAATGTGTAAGTTACACTTCACGACAGCCTGCTGAAAAACACAAGCCAGTGAGGATTCACAATCCGCTTAGTCTCCCCAGACCCCTTGAAGAAGGTTGAACCGACCACACATTAGTTCTGCAGCAAGTGAAATGAGAGCTGTGGATATATGTTTGGCTTCTTGTTCAGTTCCTCAGCATGATGCAGCTGTTCGGTTCTCCCAGATAATGTATCAGATTCTCAGAGAAACAGAAACATAATTACATAGAAACATCTCCTCCCCCTTCTGACCCTGCCTCCTTATAAAACCAGAACACCATTAGTGAAAGCTACAGTCCGGTGAAAGAAAGGACGTGTTTCTTTAGGATACCACTGATTGCTTAAATGACACAGGCAGTCAAGTAATTTTTTTTCCACTTCTGTTGGTACCAGGAATCCCTTTTTATAATCGTCTGCAGCACAGATAACCGAGCACAGATAATATTTTTCTCAGCTCATCCTCCTTAGAATGAATGAAAGACTGAGGCTGAAAAAGGCAAGGTTACCAAAATGTATTTAGCCCCTCACTTTGCTGATGTTTGCTTCTTTAGAACCATGCTTACGATAAGTCATGTGGCAGGATCTGATTTGCACCCCTGACCAGATTCAAGTCCCATTGCTTTTAAATCAAGCAATCAATGGCATTTATTGAGCACTTACTTTGTATAGAGCATTGTACTAAGTGTTAGGGAGAGTATAATATTAGAGTTGGTAGACAACAAACATGAAATACCATTTAGATATAATAGAGTTGAAAACAATATTCCCATAACAAAAGCCATTTACAGAATTAGAAAAAGATTTTTCTTTTTCTAATCCACCTAAAGACCTGTATATTACACTCTCAAGCCTCATTAAAAAATTCTAAAGAAGTACACTGAGGAAAAGAGCCATAATTAAGGAAAAAAATACATCCAAAAAACCTCTTTTCAAATTATGACAGCTTCAGCCCTTGTCCATAAAGGTCATATTCCTTAAATAAGATATAGGCTTTGATGAGGGGTGGTACAGGAAGCATCTCGATTGATTCTGGTCTCCACAGCCTCTTTACTCCCACAAGTCTCCGTATTTTCAGCCGACACAAGTGTTTTAATGAATAGGGGTTCTCTAAAAACAACAGAAACCCCCCCAAATGAAGAAAAATTTAAATTGTGATTAAATATAAAGCAGATTTATAATATCTAAATTACCTGCATTGCAGTGACTTTTCCCTTAGAATGCTTGATGCCTCTTTGATAAACATATATGGACTACTTTCAATCTGATGCAATTTTCTCAGGATAATTTTTAAGTGTTTACTATGTGCCAGGCACTGCACTAAACACTGGGGTAGTCACAAGATAATCAGGCTATTCATGTTCCCTTTCCCACCTAATCCCTGTCCCTGCCCCACATAGGGCTCTGAGTCAATCTCCATTTTATAGATGAGGTAACTGAGGCACAGAGAAGTTAAGTGACTTGCCCAAGGTCACACAGAAGCTAGGATTAGAACTCCGCTCCTCTGATTCTCTGGCCTGTGTTCTTTCTGCTTGGTCATGCTGTTTCTTTTTATTTGACTCCCTAATAAATACACCCTAATAAATATGTGCTGCTTTATTGAAATTAAGAAATGGTGACTGTCAGTGACTAAGAATGTGTTTCACCTGATTCAAACACAGTCAAATTATATACGATGATGGCAGCTACTCCTGATTTATTTTGCAGCGAGAGTTCACGGGCCAGTTTAGTGCTTCCTATTTTAAGAATAACTATCTCACTCTCCAGCCTAAGAATGGGTGGTATGTCTGTCTCACCATCTTCTCTGCTTCTGCCTCTGTTTTCTGTGATTCTTCCATATGTGTTTATGTCCTCTGCCCTGTTCACAGTAAGTCCTCAATAAATACTACTGATTGATTAATGTTCCTCTTCTCTTTTGGTTTGTGGTTTTGTCTTTGCCTTGACTCTTTCTCTTTCTGTGTCTCTCTTTGCATTTCCACTACCTTGACTCTCAAACAATCTATCAATGGTATTTATTGAGCACTTACTATGTGCAAAGCACTGTACCTAACCCTTAGGAGAGTACGATAGAGTAGATAGACCTGACCCCTGCCCACAGATAGATTAAGAAAGATACAGACATTACTATAAATTACAGATGGATAAGTACTTAAGTAGGACTGGGGGTGGGGTGCCTATGGATGCATGAGGAGTGTAGACCTTATCTCTGGATTTCTGCTTTGTTTTTCCATAGGCATCTCTCTATCTGAAACACTGTCTCTTCCTAAGCATCCATCGCTATTTATTGAGGACCTACTGGGTGTGAAGCATTGCACTAAATGCTTGGGAACGTATACTAAAAATAGAAGGGGCAGTACCTGCCCTCGAGGAGCTTATCATCTAATGGAGATTTCAATCGAATGTCTTTGTTTTTGTTTTGTCTGCATTCCTGTTCGTGTGGATCTTTGGCTTTGTTGCCCATCCCAGAATGAGTGGCAGAGGTGGTGCAAGGGCAATTAGTCCCAGAAACCAATGGGACATAGCTCTCTCAGCCTGGAAGAAGTTGGTATTTGTTAAGCGCTTACTATGTGCAGAGCACTGTTCTAAGCGCTGGGGTAGACACAGGGGAATCAGGTTGTCCCACGTGGGGCTCACAGTCTTAATCCCCATTTTACAGATGAGGGAACTGAGGCACAGAGAAGTTAAGTGACTTGCCTACAGTCACACAGCTGACAAGTGGCAGAGCTGGGATTCGAACTCTTGAGCCCTGACTCCAAAGCCCGTGCTCTTTCCACTGCGCCACGCTGCTTCTCAGAAGTGAATTAGAAGTGAATTCACTAAGTGAATTAAGGCGTGGAACAATTGCAGTAAACCAATCAATGGTATTTATTGAGCACTAACTATGTGCAGAGCACTGTTCTGAGTGCTTAGAAGAGTACAAACAACAAAGGAGTTCTGCTCCCTAATCGGAGTTCTGCTCCCTAATCCTTCCCCTAGATTGCGGTGATCTGCAGATGGAGCAGGCCATCCGCTGGTCTATTAGTTCAGGTCAACACCACCTAAAATCTGACCTGCCTGGCTCCATTTTTCTTTGCGTTTTTACTTAGCCTTGTCCCCTTTTTTAGCCAAATTTAGTGATAGGATCAATTGTTTGATATGACATTTACTTACTAACTCTCAGGACCACACTCATTATATGGTAATTGGTGTTTATACTCTGAAGTCCAAGACATATTTGGATGGCCTACCATCTGCTTGTCAGGATTGCCCCAAATTAGCTCTTGGGCAATTCCCCTTCACACTAAAGACTTGGTTTCTTCAGATCAAGTTATTTTTTTCACAGATGACTTTCTCTCACTTTCCTTTTGCTTTGGTGTAACTCAAATTGCACCTAAAATGGACCAATTTTTATTAAGGACCAAAAAAAACCTCAAACCCTCACCACAGATTATGTCATATACAAACTTCCAAAGAAAGTGGTGCATAAATTACAAACAGACAGTAAAATCTAAAAAGAACAACCTTATTCTCACCTGTATCAAAGAATTCCTTTTGGTAGAAACTAATTTTAGAGGATTAGTGATATCATCTAGCAGGAATGTCATCAAATGCCATCAAATGAGAAGAAGGGTAGCTTAGTGGTTAGAGGATGGGTCTGGGAGTTGGAAAGACCTGGGTTCTAATCCCAGGTCCACCACTTGTCTGCTGGGTGACCTTGGGCAAGGCACTTAACTTCTCTGTGTCTCAGCTACTCATCTGAAAATGGGGATTAAGACTGTGAGCCCCACTTGGAACATGGACTGTGCCCAACCAGATTAGCTTGTATCTACCCCAGTGCTTAGTACAGTCAGTGCCTGGCACATAGTTTTTAGCAAATACCATAAAAAAAAAATGTGGTTCTTCTTTATTATGTATTCTAGAGAGTAGTAAACACTGGGAGAGTCAGAGGCCACTTACCACTTTCTTCCATGGATGATATTTGCTAAGGTGAAAGCCCAAACATTCTTGAAGATGGAACAATATGTGGAGCTGATAATTATACTGAACACAACGTCAAGAATCAATCCATCACATTTGAGCGCTTACTGTGTGTTCTGCATTAAGCACTTGAGAGAGTACAGTCTATCTTACAGACTCGACACAATAAAGAAAATTCAAAGCCAAGGTCAATTATGATGTAAATGTTATGAATGTTTAACTCAAGAATCTTTGGTACCCGATAAATTGTGATAAAGTACAGATTTCACAGGCAAAGCACAGTTACCTAGAATTTGTCGGATATCTGGCCATTCTTTCTGAACCTCCAGGGCTGTCTTCAGTTTACTACACAATGGGACATAATCTGTGTAATCTATCAAAATTCGAATGACGTGTCCCACAAGATGCTTCATCCAGGGGACCGTAATAAACTCGCAGAACTGAAAAAAGTTAAGAAAAGCATTTTAGATATTTAAAACTCTCTGGGTACAAGACATCTGGCCATTTGGCTTCCATGAAGTTATAAAAAGTTTTTTGACCAACTGGACTAGGAATAGTTCCCTCAGTAATTCTCATTTCCAAACTCCAAATCATTAGATGACTCTTGTCCCCAAGCAGAGCTCTGAAGGTAGTATGAGCTCTATTTTGAAAGGGAATGCTCAATCAATCAACCAATGGTATTTATTGTTTACTGTGTGCAGAGCACTGTACTTGAGAGAATATGATCAAAAGAATTGGTAGACACTTTCTCGGCCCACAACAAGCTTACAGTGTAGACAAGGAGGCAGACAATATTAATGTTACAGATATGTATACAAGTGCTGGGGCTGAGAGTAGGTCGAATATTTAGGGTATAGATCCAAGTGCATAGATGATACGGGAGAAAGGGAGTCAAGGAAAAGAGGGCTTAATCAGGGAAGGCCTCTTGGAGGAGATGTGACTTAAATAAGGCTTTGAGGGTGGGGAGAGTGGTGGTTTGTTATATATGGAGGGGAAGGGAATTTCAGGCCAGAGGGAGGATATGGAAAGGGTCGGTGGTGAGATAGATGAGATTTGGGCACATTGAGCAAGCTGGCACTAGAGGAGTGAAGTGGGCAGACTGGGCTGAAGTGGGAGATCAGTGAGGTAAGGTAGGACAAGGTGAGCTGTTTGAGTGCTTTAAAGCTGATGGTAAGGAGTTTCTGTTTGATGCACAGGTTAATGGTCAGCCATTGGAGGTTCCTGAGGAGTGGGGAGGCACAGACTGACAGTTTTTTTCAGAATAATGAGCCATGCAACAGAGTGAAGTATGGACTGGGGTTGGGGTCGGTGGGACAAGAGACAGGGAGGTCAGTGAGGAGGCAGATGCAGTAGTTAAGGTGGGATATGATAAGTGCTTGGAGGTCTGAAGGCAGCATGGGATCCATTTTGAGAGGAAATGCTCAGTCGGGGAATAGAAATTAGGCTTCAATTTAATCCTCTATCCTTGCCCTCCACCTGCATCACATTTTGGATAAGTTTAAACCAAATTGTTTATCTTTCAACATAATTATTCAGATATCAGCTCTGCCACTTGTCAGCTGTGTGACTGTGGGCAAGTCACTTAACTTCTCTGTGCCTCAGTTACCTCATCTGTAAAATGGGGATTAACTGTAAGCCTCACGTGGGACAACCTGATTAACCTGTATCTACCCCAGTGCTTAGAAAAGTGCTCTGCACATAGTAAGCACTTAACAAATACCAACATCATTATTAGATATAATAATATCATTTTGCAGAAGACCAGGAATTAAAGCTGTATTTTCCTCCTGCTGAAGTTAAAGCAATTCACAACCCATGTGGATACCACTATTTTCTGAATAAAAAAAGGAAGAAGATGGCCAACTTTCTTTCACTGTACACTAATCTTCATTCAAATAACCTCCACAAATCTAGACATTCCCACTCCTCTTGGCTTGCTTCAGTTCAAAAGAGATAAAAAGGGACTTACTTCTCTTTCTTTCCTTTTATATTTTCATGTCTTTGAGAGCCAAAGGACCGAGAAATAGAAATGTTCATGATTATTAATAGCCTTCCTTCCTTCTTCTGATGCACATGTTCCAAGCACTTCACTAAGCATTGGCATTGGGGTAGATAAAATGCATTCAGATACAGTCCCTGTCCCTCATGGGGCTCACAATCTAAATGAGAAGAACCCAATTTTACAAACTGAGGCATATAGAAATTTAGGGACTTGCCCAAGGTCACACAGCAAGCAAATGGCAGAGCCAGGATTAGAAACCAGGTCCTCTAACTCCCAGGCCCGTACTCTTTCCACCACACCATACTGCTTTTCTAAGATATCTTCCAAGGCACAATTACTTTCATTTTGGAGTCCCTTCTTTGTAAGCAATTCTGAAAGGATAAACTAGATTAAGGAAGAAGATGATAAAATGGAGAAAAATAGAGAGAACTCCACTTACCGGATTATCTTTTATTATGCTAGATGTCCATCCTGGAAGGATCTCCTCTTCTATTGAAGACCAGGCAAACGAATTTCCAAAGATGTCCCCATGCATGCAGTCAAAGCACATCTCCACCTGATAGCCATTATTTAACAGGAGTCTTAGCATCACCTCATCAGTCAATGCGTACTGAATGGCACTTGGGAAGCGGGTGTCATTCACGAGCATGAAATAACAATTGACATTGGCTCCGTGAGACAGCAGCAGACGGACGATTTCATAGTTTCCGGCTCTCACGGCCACCAGGAGGCAGTTGAGGGGGTCTTGGTTTGGGTCTGCCCCAGCTTTCAGGAGGGTCTCAGTGCAGAGGATGTCATTGTTGGATACAGCAAAAAACAGGGCAGTCTTCCTCCCGTCATCGTAGTTCTCCGCAACGTGGTCAGCCAGGAGGGAATCGACATCAAAACCATTTTCAATGAGCAGTTCCAGGCACTGCACATTCTGACCTTCTGCTGCCGAATGAACTGGACTCAATCCGCTTTTGTGGATTGCGTTTTGGGATGTGACAGGAATGAGGTATTTCAAGGCCCTGAGAAACCATCAAATAAACATCCATGGGGTGGGGAGAAGGAAGAAACTAATCTACAGTTCAGAACAAATCTCACAGACTGCTCTAACTTCTGCCTTCTTTCTCCATATTCTAGACCTGAGGGATTGAGGCCTTGTCTCTCATTCTCTTAAGGCTTTCTAGCCTTCTATAGGATAATGTTCTATCCAGCAAGGTTGGGGTCATTTTTGGCCTGGGATTCTTTTTTCTTTAATGACTCCCATTCCGGAAAAAACATCTCTATTGTGAACTGGATGGTATTTGCCTCTAAGCAGTTAGGCATGCTGCCTCTGGCCTGGAACTCCCTCCCCCTTCATATCCAATGGACACCAACTCTCTCCACCTTCAAAGTCTTATTAAAATCACATCTCCTCCAAGAGGCCTCTGCCAACTAAGCCCTCATTTCCCCTATTCCCTCTCCCTTCTGGTTCGCCATTGAACTTGGGTTAGTACCCTTTATTCACCCCACCCTCATTCCCACAGCACTTATATACAAATCCATAATCTCTTTTAATGTCTGTCTCCCCTTCTAGACTGTAAACTCATTGTGGGCAGGGAACACATCAACCAAATCTGTTATATTGAACTCTCCGAAGCGCTTAATCTCCCAAACGCTGAATACAGTACTCTGCATGCAGTAAGCACTCCATAAATAAAATGAATTAATTGATTGAATCAATCAGTGCTTGATTCAAGAATGCAAGAACATTTGTAATACCATTCCTAGGTCCAAACCAATGGACCATAATATGTCACCAGAACCAGAGACCAATGTCACTTCCTCTCTCCAAAATTCAAAATTCCCACCATCCATCACCTTCCCATGCTATCCGACCTTAGGGTGGGATTTCAGTGGGAGAAATAGAGTCCTTGTACCACATGGGGCTTGATCTAAGTGGGAGGGAGAATAATCGGGCCCTTCAACCCAAGCCCACAATCTTGTCTCTGTCAGTGGCACCAGAACACTTGAGACACATCATTTGATGGTTGCCTCCTGGTTATCCATCCGTCCGATGAAGGAAACTACTTTCCCTAACTTATTCCCTCTCTGTGCCTCCCTTTCCTTCTACTGAAAAATATACGACTTTGTGAAACATAAGAATCTGAGAATTAAGGTGCAATGCCATATTAACATAGCAGTGTGGCTTAGTGGAAAGAGCCCGGGCTTGGGATGAGAAATTGTATTCCCTCTAGAGCAGGAGATTGATAATGGACATTTGAATTACATTAATCATGAAACTATAGTATCTTTGGGCCAGAAAGGATATAAGTGGTCGCTGTGGGCAGGGAATTTGTCTAATGTTATATTGTACTCTCCCAAGTGCTTAGTACAGTGCTGTGAACATGGTAAGCACTCACTAACTCTTGGGAAAGAGTTCGTGGGTTCTAATTCCAGCTCTGCCACTGCTGTGCTACCTTGGGCAAGGCACTTCACTTCTCTGTGCCTCAGTTACCTCATCTGTAAAATTGGGATTAAGACTGTGAGCCCCACGTGGGACAACTTGATTACCTTGTATCTACCCCAGTGCTTAGAACAGTGCTTGGCACATAGTAAGTGCTTAACAAATACCATCATCATCATCATAAGAGACCTCTCCTTGAATTCTTAACCTGAAAAGGATGAGAAATCACATCTCATGAGAGGGATGTTTGCTCCATGTGTCCCTTTACATAAATCTAGTGATGGTATTGAATGATTACATGATCCACCTCAGCTGGGTATTATTTTAAGATGGATTTTCCATTAAATTGATTGATTGCAGGAGCCGATTCCATGCAGGATCAGCCGGGTTTCTAGTAGTTTCTAGTTACAGACCTTGCACATTTAACAGATTCATTTATTCACCTAGAGGTGTTTGAGTGACATAACGAGAGCTTGATCTCTTTTCAAGGCTATCGAATGTGAATTTAACACCTTGCTCAAGGCTGCGCACCCTGCCGACACTCACCAAATACCTGTGGATGAAGAACGTGACGCTGATGATGAATTTATGAACACTGGGAGGGAATCCAAGTGAACTCCAGTTATATGTCAGTATCCATTTAACTTTGCTACTGTGGCTGTTGATGGAGCCTGAGCCAAACTATTTGCTAACTTGACTTTTTGTGTGTGGAAGGCGTATTGGATTACATGCACCATCTTCCATCTCAGGATGAGTGTTGAGCAGCTTTTCGTTAACTACCGAGGAAATGAAGCCATATTTACAGATAAAATTCCTTCAGCTCTGGGTACATCCCCGAAACAGAAAAAAACCCTTCTTTGAGCAGAATCCTTGGGAAGTTTAGTGAGAACAGCAAAACTCTGAGACTCGGGGTCCCCGTGCCTTACTCACAGGTAATGTCCCTCGTAGGCGGCTCGATGGATAGGGAGATGGCCAGCCTTGTTGGGGACATTGCCACTCCCTCCGTATTCCAACAGGAGAGAAATACAATCCGGATTGCCACCTCCTGCTGCCTCAAACAATACTGAAGCCCCATCATCTGCCAAAGCAAAAACATCACCACCTAGAGGAAAATGCAAAACTATGTAAGCTCGTAATCATAATAATTATGGTATTTGCTAAGTGCTTACTATGTGCCAGAGACTGTACTAAGCACTGGGGTGGATACAAACAAATTGGGTTGGATACGGTCCGTGTCCCACATGGGGCTCACAGTTTCAATCTCTATTTTACAGATGAGGTAGCTGAGGTACGAAGAAGTTTAGTGACTTGCTCAAGGTCACAAAGAAGGCAGGTGGCAGAGCCAGGATAAGAGCCCATGACCTTCTGATTCCCAGGCTGGTGCTCTATCCACTATGCCATGCTACTTTTCACTACACCATTCTACTTCTTACTATGCCATGCTGCTTTTCACTATGTCATGCTGCTCCTCATGGGCAGGGAAAATGTCTGTTAATCGCATCATATTGGACTTTCCCAAGTGCTTAGTACAGTGTTCTGCACATAGTAAGCCCTCAATAAATACCTTTGATTGATTAATTGAAGAAAATCATACATTGATTTCATATTTTTTATTATATTTTTTAAGCACTTGGTCTGTGCCAAACACTGTTCGACACAGACCCTGTCTCATGTTGGGTTCACGATCTAAGCATAGAAATTGGATCCCCATTTTACAGATGAGGAAACTGAGACCCAGTTGCCCAAAGTCACACAGCAGGCAGGTGGCAGAGCTGGGATTTAAGCTCAGTTCCCCCGATTCCCAGGGCCGTGCTCTTTTCCCTAGGTCATGCTATTTCTCTGTGCTGTTATTTTTCCAAAGGGCTTCCTCATCACTTAACCCATCATACCCTCACAACATCCCTTTGAGGTAGGGCAAGGTAGGCATGATAATGGCTGTTCTACAGATGAGGAGGGTAAGGGACTTGATTAAAGTCATCCAGGAGGTCAAGGATGAAGAGCTAAAAGCTGAACTCTTCTAACTTTCCACTAAACCACTCCCATTGCAAAGAACCTGGGAGAACTCTCCCCTGTTTTAAAAATTCATTGAAATTGTATTCCCTCTAGAGCAGGAGATTGATAATGGGCATTTGAATTACATTAATCATGAAACTATAGTATCTTTGGGCCAGAAAGGATTTAAGTGGTCACTATGGGCAGGGAATTTGACTGTCTATTGTTATATTGTACTCTCCCAAGCGCTTAGTACAGTGCTGCAAACACAGTAAGCACTCAGTAAATACAATTGACTGACTAGAGGTCATCCAGTCAATTCTCCTGCCTCCCAGCAGACAAGCCGAGACCGTTCCCAGTCAGAGAGTGTTATCATTTTATAAGGACTATGCCGACTCCTCTCTACTTGTTCCAACTGTAAGACCCTGCTGCATACCTTTATGGATGAGATGTTCTAGCACGTCACTGTGACCAAACTCTGCAGCAACTCCCAGAGGTGTGACCCCATATCCATCCCGCAAGTGGACGTCGCCCCCATTTTTCAGAAGCAGAGCAACTATGTCTCTGCGGCCTTGCTTGGCCGCTTCATGCATCGCAGACCATCGCTTGACGCATGGCTGGTGGAGGCTGCTGTTATGCTTAATCAGAGTGGATACCATGTCATAAGAACCCCTTTGGACAGCTTGACAACATTGAAAAGGAAAAACAAGACTGCATTAGGGTATCTTACTGCAAACATTCTGCGAAGTTTCCATGAAAAAGATCATCCAAGTTCCCCAAAACCAACTAGAAAGGTCCCTTTCAATTCTCACCCTCCTTCTTCTTCTAGTTAAATATCTAAGGAGACATTGGCTTGGTGATAAGAAGCTATCACTACCTGCTCTTCAAGACCAAACACTTTTCTTTGGAAAAGCCAGATTTTCCTGGAGAATGCTTGCTCAGCAGAAAGACAGAATGACTTACATGCAAAGTCTATAAGGGTACATAAAATCCTCTGAGTTTTGGTCAAGCTGTTCTGTTTCAACAGCTACTTATTAGCCCTGTAATCAATCAATCAATCAATCAATAGCATTTATTGAGTGCTTACTGACTCTTAACTGCCACTGGATTAATCAGGAGCTGAGAATGAGTAGCTGAATAATGTTTGATTGCTATTTCCCATGGAGCTACAAACCAAAGTCAGATTGGTGAACCACAATGGAGACGGATGAACTGTAGTAGGGAATGGACAGGACTCCAGCGGAAACAAAAGAATAGAATGAAGGTGAAGTTGAACAAGGGCTTTCTTGTGGCTCAATTTGTTCAGGCCCAGCTCAACTTGGAGTGTGGCAGGTCTTCTCCCGCTTTCTCCATATTCCCCTTCATCTAGCGAAGTCTTCCTGAGCTCCAACACCTGAAGAAGCTTTATCTTCTTTTTCTCCAGTCCTTTCCCAGGTCTTTGGTGTGACTGTGTTTCAGCCATCCAAAGACAGTGTCAAAACTGATACGTCATGTCCTCTCCTAGTTGCCTGATGAAATGCCATCAGGATGTTGGGACTCCCCCTGGGTCAGTCCCACAAGTGGAAAACCAGATGGCCTTGGCCTTGCAACAAGTCATAGGTTCAACTCCATTCAGCACTCCCAGGGTGAGCAAGGGGCTCATTTTTAACCAGTGCCTTTAAGAGCTAGAAACACCTGGAGAGTCAAACTGAATGCTGGAGGGAGGTACCCCAACAAGCAAGCCTTCTTCACCCACCCACTCTCTGTAAGGAGAATAATACTAACATTGGCATATGTTCAGCAGTTACTATATGCCCAGCACTGTAATAAGCGCTGGAGTAGATACGAGTCAATCAGGTTGGACACAGTCCTTGTCCCATAAGATGCTCACAGTCTAAGGGGAAGGGAGAACAGGTATTGAATCTCCATTTTATAAATGAGGAAACTGAGACATAAAAATGTTAAGTGACTTATCCAAGGTCACACAGCAGGCAGTTAGCAGAGCTGGGATTAGAACCCAGGTCTTCTGACTCCAAGGCCCATGATCTTTGCATTAAGCCATGCTGCTTCCCCGTGTCTTCTCTGAGAATAACCTCACGCAGCAAGTCTCAACCTCTAGTCACCAGGAGCTGTGGAATGTGAGCTATGCCCCTGGGAAAACAACTCTTGCTAAGGATCCCGGCATCGGCAGGAATATCCCGGGAAGAGTCCAGAGCTACATTTCTGAAATGGTTTTTTGAAGACTGTAGGCATATTTGTAGTCTTGTGACTTTGTCATTTAGAAGGGGCCATGTATTAGGAAATGTCAGCAAATACCAGGCTTGATAACCTTGCAGCACTGAAGACTTACTTCACTTAGTGGTTTGGAGTTTCATTTTTCCAGCAGATTGATTTCTTCAGAATATGTTAAGGAGTTTCTCTTTAAATAAATCTGTTGAAAATAGTTCCTGGCATTTAGCTCAGATGACTAAGTAATAGCCGTATTCAAAGGCAAATTGATTTTTCAATCAGCCTGGGTTAATGCACGATCTTTACTGCTTAAATGGACTTTATTATGCCAAGTGACATACACTGATTCCCCACTGCAGTATTTTTTTTTGAGCAAGAAGAGGAAACTTTAGAAGCTCCTGTAGACTGTAAGGTCCTTTTGGGCAGGGATAGTGACTCCCCCATCTATTGTATTGTACTCTCCCAAGCGCTTAGCATAATGCTCTGCAAACAGTAAGTGCTCAATAGATATCACTGATTGATCAACAGTTTGAAGTTTAGCACATCCACTAGCGCCATATATCCCTAGGGAAGAATCCATGGCCTCCTTGATCTGTGGGGCAACAATCAATCAATCAATCAATCAATTGAATTTATTGAGCGCTTACTGTGGTGTAGACCACGGTTCTAAGTGCTTGGGAGAGTACAATACAACAGAGTTGGTAGACACATTTACTGCCACAAGGAGCTTACAGTCTAGAGGGGGAGATAGACATTAATATGAATAAATAATTTACAGATATGCACATAAGTGCTTGTGGGGCTGAGGATGGGACATAAATATGTGGCTCTCTGAAGCAAAGTAAGGAAGTGGCTAGTCTCTGCCTTCATAGTATTAGTGTCCCAACCTTGAACTTTCTGCCCTTAAAGCAGAAAGGGAAAAAGTTTGATGTGCTAGGATGTTTTCCTAGGGACTCTGGAAGGGGGACCCCCATTTACCCAATACATGGAAAAATGCCTGGGTCCATTCTAATGTGAGTCATGAAGGTAGGTGAGAAGCAGTGTGGTCTAGTGAATAGAGCATGGGTGTGGGAATCAGAAGGACATGGGTTATAATCCCGGCTCCACCACTTGTCGCCTTTGTGACACTGGGCAAGTCACTTAATTTCTCTGTACCTCAATGACCTCATCTGCAAAATGGGGATTAATGCTGTGAGTCCCATGTGAGACATGGACCATATCCAACCTGATTATCTTGTAACTACCCTGGAGCTTAGGACAGTGCCTAGCACATAGTAAACACTTAACAAATACCATCAATACATGGTGGTAAGTGAGCTTTTGGGTCGGTGAGTGGTTTAGCATCTCTTGAAATCTAGAAGTATAGGGAATGAGTTCTGCTTCTGTTGTATTGTACTCTCCCAAGCTCTTAATACTGTGCTCTCTGCACATAGTAAGCGGTTAATAAATACCATCAAATGATTGAGATGAGAGGTGGAGAGGAGGCTGCAGAGAACACCAGGAGCAGAGGTTGTGGGTTCTAACCCTGACTCTGCCACTTAGCTGAGTGGCTTTGGGCAAGTCACTTAACTTCTCTGTGCCTCAGTTACCTCATATGTAAAATGGGGATTAAGACTGTGTTGATCCCCACGTGGGACAACCTGATCACCTTTTATCTACCCCAGTGCTTAGAACAGTGCTTGGCACATAGTAAGTTCTTAACAAATGCCATCATTATTAATAATGGGGAACAACTGGCTATGACAGGCTATGGGGAGGAGGTGGAGTGGGTCAAGAGGTCATTTATTTACTTATATTAATGTCTGTCTCCCCTTCTAGCTGTAAATTCATTGTGGTCAGGGAATGTGTCTACCAACTCTGTTGTTCTGTACTCTTCCAAGCTCTCAGAACAGTGCTCTGCACACAGTAAGCACTCAGTAAACACCACTGATAATGATGATGATCCTGGCTCCTTCGCTTGCTTCAACAGTCATCCTCCTCCCAGGAGAGGGCTGGGCTGATCTGAGGTGGGTGAGAGCTGGGGGAGGGGAGGGGACGTGTCAGTGGTTAGACTAATCCCAAAGCAGGTTGAGAAGCTGTTACCAATCAGTAGAGGGGTTTCTCCTTTGCCGTTTTTGGTGTTGGGCCAAACTCCCTTTTCCAACAAGGTCATTACGTTTCCCACCAGACCAGAGTTGATTGCCAAAGTGAGCGGTGTTTCTCCATCGCAGGTCTTGAATTCCCAGAGGGATTTGTAGGAGGCTTAGTGGACAGCATTCAGGGCGGGGAAGACAAAAACAATATTCACTTGAAGCACAGTATCAGTAATGTTCTCTGCCCATGTCAACACATTTAGGTTACCCATCACGAAACACGTGCAATACACTTCAAGGGAGTATCAGTCACAGGTGCCAACTCCGTGAGGGTAATGGCTGGAGGAGAAAGGTCGGGGGAGGGGAGCGAGCCCCCACAGCTTTGGCAACCAGTCTCCCAGCCTCACATGCCCCAGATCTCTGAAAAGACCCGAGATTTTCCAATGAGAACTGGAAGAGCCCCAAACAATGGCTTACTGGCCTGCTCGTTCCTTGACGTTCCCTGTCCCCCCTCCTCCTATCCCCAGCCCCCTAGTATCTCTGACCCCTCTGCTCCTGCCCTCAAATGAAAAGCTGCCACCTCAGGATCAGTGCAAGTCCCGTAATCCTGGCTGAATAATAAGGCTTTCTAATTTCATTGTTTTTGCAATCTGCAATTGTTTCCTAAAGCCTGAGGTTTTCTGAATGTGGCATTAAAAACTCTGAGGGGTTTGTTGCTCTTCTTAAACTCCAAGAGTCAGAGTGACCTAGTGAAAAGAGCAAGAGATCAGGAACTGGAAGGCCTGGATTCTAATCCTGGCTTTTGCCACTTGCCTGCTATGTGTCCTTAGTACAGTACTCCGCACACCATAAGCATCTAATAAATATGATTGATGGGTTAATTGATTGACCTTGGGCAAGTTTCCTCATCTGTAAAATGGGGATAAAAGACCTAGTCTCCCCTCCCCTTAGATTGTGAGCCCTATGTAGGACAGGGACTGTGATTGATTGGAGTATTTTGTATCTACCCCAGTGCTTAGCATATAGTAAACATGATTGATGGGTTAATTGATTGACCTTGGGCAAGTTTCCTCATCTGTAAAATGGGGATAAAAGACCTAGTCTCCCCTCCCCCTTAGATTGTGAGCCCTATGTAGGACAGGGACTGTGATTGATTGGAGTATTTTGTATCTACCCCAGTGCTTAGCATATAGTAAACATTTAACAAATACTGATATAATCATTGAACAACCCCATCCTGCTCTGCTTTGCCCTTGCTTTCTGTTGAGCTGGGGTCATCTCAGTCTCTCCTACTGTACCCTGTGTCTCCCTGGGGTGGGCCAGATAGTTTGGGGATTTTGGGGGAGAACGGGGGGGAACGATGGGAGCTCCAACTCACCGTCCAGAACTATTTCAAGGATCTGCTGAATGGGCTGTACCGCTGCTTCATGCAACGGGAACCATCCTCTGTCATCAGCTTCATCCAGAGCATATTTATATTGTGTACAGTCTTGTAGTTCAAGGATTTGCCCTAAGAGAGACAGACATGATTGGTAGTAAATAACAGCTCTCAGGATAGCAAATATTTTATTTCCAGCCAGACAAGTTTATCTGGATATACCTTGTTTAATGGCTTCTACTAGCTTTCTGTTTTGGTCACTGGTAGGCACAAACCTATTCAATGGAAAACATAAAGCAGTTAAATTGTAAGTTTCATTTATGGCATTTCAACCTCAAGCATTCTGAGAAATTGTGATTTTCCTGGATTTTTCACATGTGGTTGCTCATGAGAATCTGTGCACTGATTGATTTGTTAGTCATCCATCAATTTCTATAGAAGCCTCAAAGGAGAGGATTGTGGGTGTATTTTGGGACAGATACTAACATCTGGAGTACTGTGGCCTGTGGCCTATGGCCTGCAAAGTTGTGTTGTTCTTTTTGGGAAATTCAAAGTTACCTCTTGGAGGAACAACTGTTCTGCAGACAAACCTGCAGAAAATCTAAGAAGATGCAACTTGAACTGTGCCCCAAATCCTGTTTAAAGCCACCCCACCCCTCTCATCCACTCTGAGGAAGGTGCTGCTCAGAGAACACAGTGTAGAGAACACAGTGTTCTGGACAATTGGTCATTGCTCTTGCCATATTGAATTAATCGATGTGCCTCCATTTGAGGCACTGGAAACACAGGGTGGGAGAAGAGATTGTACTCTCCCTAAGCACTCCGTAAATGCTCAGTAAATACCCTGGATTGATGGATTGGTTGATTGATTTGAGAATCGTCCCTGGATTCTAGATTTTGGGCCAATTTCCAGGAGGCCACTGAAAGTAAACTTTGTACAGAGCATGTGGAAGCAGGTTCACCTCAAAGTAGATGGAACATCCATTCTTGACATCGTTACTACCACTATTATTATTGTATTTGTTAAGCGCCAATTATGAGTCAAGAAGTATTCTAAGCACAGGGGTAGATTACAAGTTAATCAGGTTGGACACAGTCCCTGTCTCACATAGGGCTCACAGTATTAGAAGCAGAGCGAACATGTATTTAATCCCCATTTTATAGTTGATGAAGCAGGCACAGAGAAGTTGTAACTTGCTCAATGTGACATAACATGTGGTTGGTGGAGCCAGGATTAGAATTTAGGACATCTGACCCACAGGCCCATGCTCTTTCCACTAGGCCACGCTATTATATTAATGTCTGTCACCCCATCAGGACTGTAAACCCGATATGGGCAGGAAATGTGACTGCCAATTCTGTTGTATTATACACTACCAAGCATTTAGTCCAATGCTTGGCACATAGTAAGTGCTCAATAAATACCATTGATTGATTGATTGATTGTTCCTGATGACCTATGGCACAATGGGTGATGGAGATGATCTGCTGTGCTATTGTCTTCTACTTTTTCTGCCCCTTTTGTCCCTTTCTAGTACTCCTCCTCATTTCCCTTTCTCACTGTCCATTTCCTCCTCTGCTTGAAATCCCTCTCTGCCTCACCCTGCCCACAGAGTGCTTTGTCTGGAACCTCATTGGTCAGTCTGAGCTCTGCAGAATGGGTGAGGTGAGGACTTCCCCCCTGCACCATGCCTCTGTTCCTTCTCCGCACTCTTGACCCTTGTCTGCAACCCATCCACCACCTCTGCCCCCAGACAGGGCAAAACTGGGGGCAGGGCAGTGGGCATGGAAGTAAACAGAAAGATGGGAAGGGTGGTAGACGGGGCTATTGTGGTCCTCTGAGGCCACTCACCCAACTGGGTTTGCTTAGTGCTTGGTCTAATCCTGCAGGTTGGATTTGGGGTTGGCGGGGGCGGCGTCATAGGGATCTAAGTAGCCCACATGGGCTCCACCAGTCCTCTCACCAAGGTCTCTGTCTCCAAGTCTCTCTCTCCATGGTCCCCATGGATTACCACCTTCCTGTTTGGGTGGTGAAATACAGTCACACGGAAAACTTGAGCCAGATAAAGTGGCCACTGGGACCCCTAGTGAATATCACACTAATGGACACATATTCCATGGCATGCATTAGGCTGGGCATGCAACACAATGGATTGACTTTGTAGGCACCATTTTGCAGAAGTCTTTCTGAGGCTACCTGAACCTAGAGGGATTATCCAGGAGGAACTTCCTAAATCTCTGTGAACCTGGACACTGTTTTGTTGCTATGGGCATCAGTCACAAGATGCAATAAAACAAAACCAGCCACGAATACATCCGGGGCCATAGACTGACTGAAATCCAGACCACCCAGTATAAAACCTGACAAATAACCATTCTAGACTGAAGGCAGAGATCCAAGCAGCCTAGATCCCAGGATCTTGATGTGACTTTAGATCCATAGACTTGAATTTTTGCACCCTGATTGTTATGCCATAAAATTCAGTCCAAACCAAAAGTCTGCTTTTTGTCCTGAATAATCCTGTTGGACTACCTGAATTTCTTGAATTCACCAGAGAGCAGGCCATTCTCTAAATCAATCTACACATGGTCAGAACATGGCAAATCCCATTGATTGATTGATTGATTGATCAATCTGTGCAGCATCCATCTGACTCAAGGGGAGTCTCCCTAATCTCCCAATACTGAAAGCTCACCTGGAATGAAGTTTAGCCCAACACTGCCCAATAGGTCAGGACCTACAACCACATTTCCTGCCTCTTCCCTTGGAAAGTTTATGGAAGTTGATTCGCTCAGCATTCATTCATTCATTCAATCATATTTATTGAGTACTTGTTGAGTGCAGAGCACTGTACTAAAGCATTTGGGAAAGTACAGTACAACAATAAACAGTCACATACTCTGCCCACAATGAGCTTACAGCCTAGAGCAGGGAGACAGACATCAAGACAGACATATAAAATTACAGATATGTACATAAGTAATGTGTGACTGGAGGGAGTGGGAGATGAGGAAAAGTGGGGCTTAGTCTGGGAAGGACTCTTGGAGGAGATGTGCCTTCAATAAGGCTTTGAAGAGGGGTTTGAGGATGGGTATTCCAGGCCAGAGGCAGGACGTGGGCTAGGGGTCGGTGGTGAGACAGATGCACAGTGTGACTTGAGTCACAGTGAGAAGGTTAGCACTAGACAAGTAAAGTGTACAGGCTGGGTTGTAGAAGGAGACAAGTGAGGTGAGGTAGAAGGGTGCAAGGTGGTGGAGTGCTTTAAAGCCAATGGTGAGGAGTTTTTGTGGAAATGGAGGTGGATGGGCACCACTGGAGTTTTTTGAGGAGCAAGGTGACATATTCTGAACGTTTTTAAAGAAAAATGATCTGGACAGCAGAGTGAAGTATGGACTGGAATGGGGAGAGACAGGAGGCTGGGAGGCCAGCAAGGAGGCTGATGCAGTAATTCAGGCGGGATAGGATAAGTGACTGTAGTAACATGGCAGCAGTTTGGAAGGGGAGGAAAGGACAGATTTTAACGATGTTGTAAAGGTGGGACTGGCAGGATTTAGTAATGAATTGAATATGTATCAGCAGAGCAGATATACATGCTGAAGAAACTAATGCCTCCTCACAGAGTCCAGAGGACCCTGAGGAGAAAAAGGAGAAATGAAGCCATAGGAAAAAAAGCTGGGTTTGAAAGGCACATATAAAATAGTATTTTTCTATAAAATATTGCTTTGTATATTTCAAAAATTACTTATGGCCCAAAGTTTTCAAATGGAGTCATTTGAGTTTTTTTTAATAAATAACAATGTATTCTGAAAGCAATATTTGGGGGTTTGTTTTCCCTGGGGTACAAGCACAGTGTGGAATGGGTTGACAGTTACACATGTCTTTTCAGCCACACCTGCTGTAACAGATTGGACCTCAGTAGAGTCATCTTGAAAAACTAAAGATAGTTCTCATCTCTCTCCTCCCCATCTCTCTCTTTCTATCTCTCTTTTTAGCTCCATATAGATATAATGTATAAATAATATATATATATGATACCCCCAAAATATCCAGCCCCTCTACTTTTATTCATTTTATTCTAGCCACTGATATGTCTCATCCATTTTTCTTTGTAACTTTTTTTGTTTTCGATTTACAAAGGATTTACAGCATTTTGCCCTTTCATTATTGGTCATCTGGTTGAGCAGATGAGTCATATTGTACCCATTTTATAGACTAGCAAATTGAGTCGCAAACAGATTGTTTAGGCTATGATGAACAAGCGTTTAGGTTATGATGGGCTATTGGTAAAAAAGGGAACTGGATTCCCGAGTCTTGTGGACTTCTACCTCCAATTGTTTTTCAAACTGACTGTTCACATGGAACCTGGGAAATGTTCCCTTCATCCCCTTGTGTCCCTGACATGTTCATAATATGAACAGATGACAGTTTATATATTTGCCACTTTCCAATTGTGTGCTTCAAGGGCGGGGTAGCACCAGGGCCTAGCTTAAAGAGCATGGACCTAGGAGTCAGAAAGACCTGGGTTCTAATCCCAGCTCTGCCTCTTATCTGCTGTGTGACCTTTAGCAAGTCACTTCACTTCTCTGGGCCTCAATTACCTCATCTACAAAGTGGGAATTAAGAATGTGAGCCCCATGGGGGGCATGGACTATGTCCCACCTGATTAACTTGTATCTATCCCAGTATTTAGTACAGTGCCTGGCACATAGTAAGCACTTAACAAATACCATTAAAAAAAGTAGGAAGAGGAACATGAAATCATTTTGTGAATGCTATTTATATGTTTCTTTTAGGTAGTCAAGTCTAGATGCTTTTCTAAACAACTGAAAAATATTTCCAACCATTCTACATAAGGGTGCTGCTCTTAAGGAGGTGTTTTTCATCCATTTTAGCTGATAGTTCATCACCCACACTTGCTTCACTTGTACTATTACCTTCCAGGATAAAGTGCAGTTGCTGGCTTGCTGGCTTCAGTGGCATCTTGAATACTAAGCTGAATGTCATAGGAGGTTAGGCAGTCTTCTTCGGAACTGTCATTTTCCTCCATGTCTTTGTATCATGTGGAGAGAGATCATTTTGCTAGTGTCAGTATGTGACAATCAATCATTCAATTGTATTTACTGACCTCTTACTATATGCAGGGCACTTTACTAAGAGCTTGGGACTTTACTAAGAGCTTGGAACAGTACAGCACAACAATATAACAGACACATTCCCTGCCCACAACAAGCTGACAGTTCAGAGGGGGGAGACAGAAGTATAAATAATTTACTGTTATGTACATAAGCGCTGTGGGGCTGGGATGGGAGGTGGGGGGTAAAAAAAGGGAGCAAGTGGCAGGGAGCAACACTTATAGTTTACATAAAAGCTGCAAGATGATTGGCTGGAAAGGTATTTGGTCTTCTCTCATTCTACCAACAAACCCAAGAAAGTCCCAACAGATGGCCTGAAGCCAAATCAATGTCACAAGAGATTTAGGGAACAAAAATGTGCCAAGTCAGGTCTCCTTTGTGTGATTTCTTTTTTAATACAGAAATGAGAATTAAATGCCAATTACTTGTCCTTCCGTTGACTGGGCAGGCAGGTGTTGTACTGTTGGGAGAGAGGGAGGGTTTTGTGACTACTCTCTTCCTCCCTGCTCTTGACCTCTTCTGATGCTGCTACTACCAAAGCTCTTCAGTTACTCCAGTGGGGCCCCTTAGTGCTTGAAAGCCTGAGAGAGAGAAAGGGAGAGAGAGAGAAAGGTGAGCCAGAGGCAGCATGAAAGAATAGAAGCAACCACTCCTTTCAAGTCTCCTTTCTCCTTATAGTTAGTATCTCAGTGGGAAAAGAGGAATTTCACAAGTTGACCAGTGTAATCTCATTCTCAGGTATTCTTGGGGCAAGGGAGATTGAGGGAAAACTGAAAATAGAATCAACTGACAGCTTCCAATGTCCAATAGCCTCATGGGACACTGGAAGATTTTGATATCTTGAGATTTAAAAGATGGTGCTTGCCCCTGAAAGAAACCCGAAAAAGGAAAAATTATAAAATGGTCACAAATGCCTACTTCCATTACTTTCAATCAATCAGTCAATCAATTGCATTTATTGAGCTCTTATTTTGTGCATAACACTGGGCTAAGACCTTGGGAGAGTACATAGTAGACTAGATTATAAAGTCCTGAGACTGAGTGGGGCTATGAATAAAGGGAGCAAATCAGGGTGATGCAGAAGAGAATGGGAGAAGAGGAAATGAGCACTTAGTCAGGGGTGGCTTCTTGGAGGAGATGTGCTTTCATTAAGGCTTTGAAGGGCAACCACGAAGGATCGGGAACCCTCAATCTTCTCATTTTATTTTTACGGCACTCGTTAAGACTTACTATGTGCGAGGTGCTATACTAAGCGCTGGAGTAGATACAAGCTAATCAGGGTAGACACAGTTCATGGCCCATGTGGGGCTCACCGTCTTAATCCCCATTTTACAGATGAGGTAACTGTGGTACAGAGAAGAGAAGTGACTTGCCCAAGGTAACACAGCAGACAAGTGGTGGAGACATTAGAACCCAGGTCCTTCTGACTAACATGCTTGTGTTCTAGCCCCATGCTGCTTCTCTGATTGAGGTCTACACTGATTGAGGTCTAAAACCCTCAATTCCCCCCAGACTTCTTCATGTTACCTCAGCAGCTACTTCATGGTGAAATGAAGGCAGATAGAAGAAATCCCCTATGGCTGTTCCACAGCCCCATTTTAGGCAATGCAGCCTGGAAGGGGAATCCTGGGTAACAGCAAGAGTGCTGGGTAAGAGAGACAGCAGACAGACCAGATTAGCATGCAGCAATCAGACACTGGGCAACTCATTGGAATCAAAGATGCTATGACTCTCGTGAAGATGAAATATGAGGTGTGCAACAAACCCCAGAGACAAAAGGGGGAAAGACACATGTTGTCATTGAAGCCATCATTTTGGGATCAGAAGCCCCTGGTCCATCAGTCTTGAAAGACAAATACCACCAACCTCTATGTGAATCCTGGGCACTGAGACCCCTCGGAGCCTCCCGACAGAGTCAAATGTTGTATGTTCCTAAAGACAACCCCAAGTGTTACTTTATTTCCAGGACCACACATGCACTGGGTCTTTGCAGGCTGCACAGTTGCCTAATGAACACACACTGGTAGTGTTGCCTGAGAACTAGTCATACCATGGAGTTAGAGGGATTGGATGGCTCAGGGGATTAGTAATGAGAGCCTGAGCTTTTCGCCTCTTTAAATCCCAGGGTTAAATCTAGCTCTGCAAGGCTCTTCACTCAAGGTATTGCCACAGGATGGAACTTCCCAGGATAGTGGGGCTGATTGCTGTATGGAGACTGGAGACCCTGTCTTGCCTTTTCTAAGTACCTAGAATTGGGTTATTGAAAGTGACAGTAAGCTCCTTGAGAGCAAGGATTGTGCCTACCAATTTTATCATAATCAGTCAGTCGATCATATTTATTGAGTCCTTACTTTGTGCAGAACACTTTCTAAGCTCTTGGGAGAGTACAGTATTACAATATAACAGACAAATCCCCTGCTTACAACGAGCATACAATCTAGAAGGGAAGAAAGATGTTAATATATATATATAGAAGGTTGCAGATATGTACATAAGAGTTGTGGGGCTGGGAGGGAAGATGAGTAAAGGGAACAGGTGCCTTGCTCAGAGTAAGTGCTCAATAAATAGCACTGATTGATCGATTAGTGACCTAATTTGTATTAGATCATGGTATTTAAGCACTTAATATGCACCAGGCACTGTACTAAGCACTGGGGTATATTCAAGCTAATCAGGTTGGACACAATCCATGCTCTATATGGTGCTCACAGTCTTAATCCCCATTTTATCGATGAGATAACTGAGGCACAGAGAAGTGAAGCAACTTGCCCAAGATCCACAGCAGACAATCGGTAGTGCCAGGATTAGAATCCAGGCCCTTCTGATTCCCAGGCCTGTGCTCTAGCCACTAGACCATGATATTTGGTATAGTTGTCTGCACAGAGTAAGTATTCTTTGAGCACTTATTCTGTGCAGAGTACTACACCAAATAGCATATTTGATTGATAGCTGATTGATTCACTGGTGACCTATTTTTGTAGATCAAAAGTTGGGGGTATTGGATTAGTGCCATACTCCAGGGGGGTCCTGTGGTAGATGGGAAGCAGTAAATACAGTTCCTGTTACAATTTCAGATCACTACAGGGACTGCCCACTGAAAAGCCCCAGACCACACAGGAATCGAGGGAAACTTTTGAAAATAACATTAGCAACTCGGCCTAATTATTGTCAGGCGTTCTTATCCATAAATCTAGGAAAATTCCCATGATGCTCCTTCCCAAGCTTCTGATGATTGATTAAATCTTCTGTGTTGTCACCAGGAGGCAGGGCTAGAGTCAACTGACTGGCTCTTTTACCTACCCAAAGCTCCAACTGCCCTGCAGGCCTCTGGACAAAATTCCAGGATTGTCCTGTGGAAACATCAATCAGTCCATCATTCTAATTTATTGAGCCCTTACTGTGTGCAGGGCATTGTACTAAGCGTTTGGGAGAGTATAATACAACAAAAACCAGACACATTCTCTGTCCACAAAGAACTTACAGTCTAGAGGAGTAGACCTAAATCTATTTTGGAAGGCTCTATCTACCTGAGAGGAATAGTTGAATGTAGTTCTGCCTGGTGATTTTAAGAAAGACCCTCGATCAGCACTCTTCACCACTCAGGTGTGGTACTGATACCATCCTTTGTGCCCAAAAGTCCTCCACAGGGAGACTGGAAATCCTACTAGATCCAGCACTGGAATTAAAACCACACTTAGAAAGGCACAGAAGATTTTAACAGTAAAAATTCCCTTTAATATAAGAAATCTAAATTATCTAAAGCAAACAATCAATCACTCATTTTTATGGAGTGCTTACTATGTGAAGAGCACCATACTAAGCACTTGGGAGAGTACAGCATAACACAGTTGATAGACATGTTCCCTGCCCACAGCGAGTTTACAGTCTACAAATCATCTTCGTCCTCCCTTAGCAAAGTCAGGACTAGTACCATCTAATACCCTGGGAAGTCATTTGAGAAGCAGTGGGGCCTAGTGGAAAAAATACGGACCTGGGAGTCAGAGGACCTGGGTTCTAAACCCAGATCTGCTGTTTGTCTGCTGTGAGACCTTGGGCAAATCACTTAACTTCTCTGAGCCTCAGTTACCTCATTCGTATAATGGAGATTAAGACTGTGAGCCCAGTGTGGGGCAGGGACTGGATCCAACCTGATTATCTTGTACCGGCCTCAATGCTTAGTACAGTGCCTAGCACATAGTAAGCTTTAACAATACTATAAAAAAAGTCACTATGGTAGTCCAAAGAGTAAGATCATTGAAAAGCATAGAACTTGACAATCTCTTGAGTCTGTTCCTGTCTTTGATTCTCAGATGACTAAACCATTCTCTGGGAGCAAATTTATTGCCCATGTTAGTAAGGTGAATTTGCTTTTGACCCTTGAGTGTGCTCTGCAATTTCCCTAGGAGAGTCCATTCTCTTTGTGGAGGGTCACAAGGGTCACACTCTGTGATTGGCTGCTTAAAGGCAGAGTCAAAGTAGCTCCACTTGGCATTTAGCATTTTTCACCTGTGGAGTCCGATAGGCTCCTCTGTCATTTGAATAATCACTGGAGAGCAGCGCTGACCATGAGCGCCATTTTGTGGCTGAGGAAATCCAGGGCCAGAACTTAGATCGCCTAAGAATGGCAGTTCCAGATCACAGTTGGAGACAGAAGTATTTTAGCCCAGGACAAAACACAAGATTTACCAAAGTTCTCAGAGAGCTTTTGTGTCGGGACAGAACCGAGAGTCCCTTAGTCTCTAAGGTCTCTTTGAAAACCCTCTGGAAAACATCTCCACGATCCATTGCCTTAAAGGGAAACAGACATGACTCTTGCTTTTAACAGCCAGCTCTCGCAATAACTTCCCAAAATAAAAAATAGTTTCTGGGGACACATGAATCTTTATTTTGACCACTGGGCAACGGGGTGTTTTGTCGCTGAGGGTGGACTGGGGTGTTCTGAGGTAGCCTCCAGCCTGTCCTTTTGTGTCTAAGTAGATAGCCTACACATAACTGTCCAAAAAGAGGCTATGCATGCCAGTTGGTGACCACAAAGGGACTGGGATGAACAGAACTAGAGATTCCAAGGCCAGAGGCATGAGCCAGCAAGACGTATAGAACATGCTATAAAAGCAGCATAATCTAGTGAAAAGACCACAGGCCTAGGAGTCAGAGGATCTGGGTTCTAATCTTGGCTCCATTGCTTGTCTGCTGTGTGACCTTGGGCAAGCTACTTAACTTCTATATGCCTCAGTTTTTTCATCTGCAAAATGGGGATGCAATACCTCTTCTCCCTCTGCGGGAACTGATTATCATCATTAGCGCCATTTGGTACCTGATTATCCTGTGTCTACCCCAGTGCACAGTACAGTCCTTGGCACATAGTAAGCACTTAAATGCTACAGTTATTATTATGCTATGTACCCCTTGAGCACTTTTATACTCACCCCAGCCCCACAATATATAAATAATCTTTATTAGTTCCCTTATTCCTAATCCATTTTAATGTCTGTCTCCCCCTATACACTCTATGCTGAGGGTAGCGATCATGTCCACCAACTCGGCTGTATTGTTCTCTCCCAAATGCTTAGTACAGAACTCTGCACATGGTAAGCACTCAATAAATACCATTGCTTGATTGATTTGTTGATTGATCATTGTCCAGCAGATTATCTAAAGGACTTGGAAAACACACCAGTTTCTCTGCGACCCTGGAAGTGGAAGCAGCTCTTCACACACAAGCTTCTACAGAGCAAAGCTGAGGTCATCATCAATGGAATTTATTGAGCACCTTCTGGATGCAGAGACCTGAATTCTGCAGAAGGAAAGTTCACAGTCCCTGCCCTCTAGGAGATTCTTTTCTCATTCATTCTGCACGTATCCTTGGATGTTGAACAAATATCACTTCAGCTTGATGTGAGGGATGTAGTGCTTAGTACAGTGCTTTGCATACTTAAGCGTTCAATAAATACCATTGACTGATTGATAAGGAGCCACAGAGACCAAATCTACATGGGAAGAGTGAGTCCCAGACATTCTTTTATGGATGAGGGAAGAGGTCACCACCTCAGCATTCTGGCCTGAGGCAGCAGATAATTTGGAGGGGAGAGGGGAGAAGAAGGGTTGGAAGGGGTGATACCACAACTTTTGATGGTGCTTTGTGAGACATGAAACTGTGACTTGTCCAACACAACAGACAAGTGGAGGCTCTTGGGTTAGAAACCAGGTCCTCTGACTCCAAGACCTATGTTCTTTCCATTAGGCCATGCTGGTCCATCTCCTCACTGGATGTCTCCCTCTGACCTGCTAGGAATTTTGGCCCTTACAGTACCTTTATCTAATTCTCACTCTCCATTTAGCCCTGATGCAACCAGAGGGTCTGCTATGTGACATTGGGTAAGTCACTTAAATTCTCTGTGCCTCAATTACCTCATCTGTAAAATGGGGATTAAGACTGTGAGCCCTATGTGAGGCAGGGATTGTGTCCACCGGATACACCTATTTTGTATCTACCTCAGTGCTTAGTTCAGTGCCTGGCACATAGTAAGTTCTTAACAAATACCACAGAGAAAGAAGGGGAGCATAATCCAGAGTCATGGTTCTGTCACAAAAATTAACTTGTTGTCCACCCCCCTCAAATCAACAACTGTTTAGGGTTAAGATCAACTGTGGAACTGAACTCTAAGCCAGCCAAGTCTTGGAAAGAACATTAGAAAACATTGTTTCTAGTTTAATTTATGAGTGAGAACAATTCTCCTGCCCCTCTAACATACTTAGGAGAAATTATTCAACAATTCACAAAGTGACTCAATTCCAGTCTCCTAAAAACCCATGGGCCATATTTGTTCAAGGCAAAAGTGTTTCCCCAAGATAATCTCTTGGAAAAAATCCGTTTGGGGTTCAGATCTACCGAATTAAACATCAAGCAGATTTCTAACTGGTGGGAATGACACTGTGTAGACAAGACTCTTTTATGGATGAGGGACTAGGTTGCGACCTCAGTATTCTGGCCTGAGGCAGCAGATAATTTGTGGGGAGAAAGGGATAGGAAGGGGGATACCACAGCTTTTGATGGTGCTTCTGAGCTCTCAGAGTTCTCTTTCCCAGGACCCCATTATCAGCCTCATCCCAAGAACCCTGTCTGGCCAGATTCATTTTGACCTTTACCATACCCGGTCCTGTACCCCCAACCCACCACTACCAGTGGACTCTGAGGAAGGCCACAGAAGACAGGCAGCTGGTGGTAAGGGATTGAATTTACCTAGAGTTCTTTGTATTTAGCCCATTTGGAAAGAAATTTGCAAATCACATATGAAATATCAAATATGTCTCTCTTAGCCACAGAAATAAGGTTCAGTACTTCATCTGCCACCCGACCAGGGCCCCTTCCCACCCCACTCCCAGCATGCACCATGTAAGTGTTGCTCCAGTCCTTGCCAACTCCATAGGATCTTAAAGGCGAGTCACTGATGACAGAAGACCTGGCATTCAGGTGGCCTGTTTGATTTCCCCCATTTACAGAAAGCTGTAAGTTCCCCAGGGACATGGCTCATATCTTCTAACTCTATTGTACTCTCCCGAAGGCTTACTACAATTATGGTCAAAAGGAACTGTGAGACTTTGGAATAGTCCAGAGACTGGAAGAATTTACCTCCTCCAAATCCAAATGTTTAGGTGGGTCAGGCTCCCATTCAGGATACCTGGCCTTTGCCTGTAAGGTAGTCCATGCTTTCCTTAGAGGACAGGAAGGAGGAAGAGGGTGGCCCGTTATGAGAAGCAGCATGGCTTAGTGGAAAGAGTACAGGCCTGGGAGTCATAGATCGTGGATTCTAATCCCGGCTCTGCCATTTGTCAGCTGTGTGACCTTGGGCAAATCACTTAACTTCTCTGTGCCTCAGTTTCCTCATCTGTAAAATTGGGATGAAGACTGTGAACCCCTTATGAGACAACCTGATTACCTTGTATCTACCCAAGCGCTTAGAATAGTGCCAAGCACATAGTAAGGGCTTAACAAATACCAACATTATTATTGTTATTATCTTCACCCTCCCTTTGCCTTGCCTCCTAATGACATCAAAAAGGATAGCACTAAATACTGGAAGCCCTAGCCCCAAGTGCTGTGCCCTGTGGGAAACACTGACTAGCTTACTGGGCAGTCCCAGGGGAAAAGTGTACACACACACACACACACACACACACACACACACCCTTTATATTAATAAATGATGCCACTGTTGTTGAAGAGTTTACCTATGACGTGAAAAAGCTAATGTGGGGAGGGCAGTTTCAACCACCCAAAGATTGCCCCTTGCTATATTGAGGTAGTTACTGTTTCAGTACCTCGTGCTGTTTCCATTTTTACCTTCAGCCCTCTGAGCCTCTTTAAAGAAAGGAAAAGAGGGGCTCGGGAACCTCATTAACTATTTGGCTCCTGGTCTTGGGAACCAGCTTTGGTGCTGTGGGGTTGTGGGATGGTCAGTGATGAATCAGCTTTCAGTCAGCAGCACACGTGTCCCATTTGACAAGTTACATCATCTGAGGAGGTTGCCTTTCCCACAAATCCCCTCTCTCCACCTCCCTGCTGATTTCCCCCTACCCTGCCAATCGGCCTTGAGGTTTAGACCACCATTACATAAATAGTTCTGGAAATTCTGTTTACCCCTCTGGAAAGAAAACTGTTTAAAATAAGGGTCTGGATCATGACATTTCCTCTGACAAAAGTATTTAAGCTTGAACTAATTGCTTCATTCTTATTTTATCCTTAAAACATGCAATCATTTGCTAAAGGAAGGACTTTGATTCTGGTTGACTCACGTTTGTCTTTCAAAACCGTTTGTTGTCCCTACCATCACCAATCAGTAATCTGAAAAAAAAAAATCTAAAGCACCTTTTCCTAAAGCTGCCTCTGGCACTCTCCCAAAGCCTTAAATCTGCAGAACGCAGTGGAAATAAACTTCCAATGCAAAATGAATCAGCCCAAGATTTCTTACCATTAAACATCCCAGGGATGTGCTTAGGAACCCGAGTGTGAGTGGTGATAATCCGAGTTGATATTTTAAAAACAAACCAAGCCACCCTGGCTTTGTGTTGTAATTGGTCAGATTAGACATACAAGTCTGAAGATGATATGCTCGGCAAAAGAACCACTCATCTCTGCCTAAATCTGGATTTGGCCAGCTAAACCGTCTTCCCATCCCAATGCTAAGCTTCTTTGCTGTTAGGCTAATTGGAGAGGTACAAATAAAACATTTCAGGTTCTCACCTTTGTGATTGTTTGTGATTCAGGTCCTGTCTTTCTAGCCAACAGGAACAGAGGCCCCTGCAAGCCAATGTGCTCTGCAGTCAATCTAAAATTAAGTCCCCAGTTGGTAGTTAAATTAAGACCTGACCTTGTAGACCTGAAACATTAGCAGACACCAGCATACAGGAAAGTTTTACACATGACTTCTCTAGAATCTCATCAAAAGTAATGCGAGCTCTGCCTGGTATAATAAGATTATCTGAGCCCTGATTGGTTTAAAAAGATATAAGTAAGAAAATAATTGACCCACCAATATAACCGAGTGCACTACACTTGTTGAAAGAACAAACCCCAGCAATTTACGTTGTTATACAAAATATTTTAATCCACAAGACAGTGGCCCAATGAAGAATGGAATGATTCTTAAGCCTAATTTCCATAGTTATTTCATGCTAAAAAAATCTAGTGCCTAAAATAATAATAATAATAATGGTGGTATTTGTTAACCACTGTCTGTGCCAAGCATTGTACTAAGCAGTGGGGTAGATACAATACAGACCAGACCAAATCCCTGCCCCACATGGGACTCGCAGTCTATGGGGAATGAAGAACAGGTATTTAAATCCACATTTCACAGATGAGGAAACTGAAGGACAGAGAAGCTAAATGACTTGCCCAGGGTCACACAGCAGTCAAGTGCGGAGCCGGGATTAGAAACCAGGTCCCCGACTCTTAGCCCCATATTCTTCTCAATAGTGCCACAAAATTCTCTCCAGTCCTCAAAAGCCTCCCAAAAATTATCTCTTCCTCTCCACATCAAACAACTATGCTTGTCTACTGATTCTGACTCTCCATTAGCTCTCTTCCCCTTACTAACTACTGCTCTTCTCCAACTATATTCCAGCTTCTACACTTTGTTACTTTGTGACTCTTGCTCACATCCTTCCTCTTACCTGGAACTCCCTGCCCAACTCAAATCCACCAGATCTCCTCTTTCTCCCTCTCAAATCTTTCCTGAAACTCTACTTTCTTAAGGAGACATTATCTGATTAAATTCTCCCTTCCAAGGTGTGTCTATCCCACAGCTGCCCTTATTGTTTTTATGCCTACCTTTACCGCTTATGCATAATCATGATTTATATCAACTTACACTTATTTATATATCTTCCTTACATCCTGCTATAAACTGCTGGAGCTTTGTTTCCTTTCTCCTCCAACTATTTGTGAAGGTATTCGCGTTGTCGGTCTTCCCCATTATATTGAAAGCCTCTTAGACTGTAAGCTTGAAATGGGCAGAGAACACATCTGCTAATTCTGTTGTACTTTCCCAAGCACTTAGTACAAAGCTCTGCACATAGTAAACACTCAATAAATATCACTGATTGATTGATTGAGAACAGGAATCATGTCCCTTTACTCTACTGGACACTGTAGCTACTCGGTAAATATTATGGATTGACTGACAGATTGATTTCAGTTTTTTTGCTGGGTCAAGTTTTCTATAATGGTAGGCTAGTGACTTTTCAGATTCAAGGAATCCTAATGCCTAGATTGTATTTGATTACTAAGAAAAACTTCAGAACATCCAGTCTGACGCAAGAGTTCGGAGACTTTATGTCAGTCAAATCCAGTCAACCTCTCCTAAGTGAAGTCCTTAGGATGTAAGTTCCAGCAAGTTACATTTCTGAAAATGAAGAGGGAGTGGATTTGGGAAAGGGGATCCAGGAATGTCTCCTCAGTACAGTGTTGTATTAGAGAATTTTGTTTTTATTCATTCAGTCATTCAATTATATTTATTGAGCATTTACTATGTGCAGAGCACAGTACTAAGTGCTTGGAATGTTTCTAGTCTTCCCCATTTATAGGGTTTCTTTCCAAAGGAGGAAAGCAGTAATGAACTTCCCAGTGGACATTGCAAAATCTAGTGCCAAACTTCCCTTTGATTAATGTCTGTTGCCCCCTTGATTAATGTCTCTTACCCCCTGTAGACAGACCATAAGACTCCGTGGGCAGGGATCACATCTACCAACTCTATCGTATTGTACTTTCCCAAGCATTTAGTATAGTCCTCTGCATCCAGTAAGCACTCAATAAATACCATCAAATGATTTGCTGGAAATTTAGGCCTCACATGGAAGGATATCAAGACAGTTTACTGATCATGTTCCTTAAAATCCTGGAACAGTCTTAGAACAGAAGAGCGTGGGCTGAAAGCAGGGATGATGTACCCGGCCAGTAGATGGAGTACTGTGGGCATTGGTTTTTATATCTTTTTTACCAATTGTATCTACCTCAGGGCTTAGGTCAGTGCTTGGCACATAGTAAGTGCTTAACAAATGCCACAGTTGTTGGTATTACTGTACTTTATGGTGACCCCTCAGTTTATTCTGTGTAATTATGTTTCCTCTCTGCTTACTGATTTATGATTGCAGACTCCTTGAAGACAGGAAATGTGTGTCTTCCTTCTGTTCTACTCTTCCAAGCACCTAAAACTGTGCTTTGTTCAGTGCTTACTATATGTCAAACACTGTTCTAAGCGCTGAAGAAGGTACACATTAATTGTCAGACACAGTCCTTGTCCCACATGTGTTCACGGTCTAAGTAGGAGAGAAAACAGTCATCCCAATATTACAGTTGAGGAAACCAAGACAAAGAGAAGCTGATTTACCCAAGGTCATACAGCAAGCAATGTATTCATTCACTCACTCACTCACTCACTCACTCACTCACTCACTCACTCACTCACTCACCCATTCATTCAATAGTATTTATTGAGTGCTTACTATGTGCAGAGCACTGTACTAAACGCTTGGAATGTACAAATTGGTAACAGATACAGTCCCTACCCTTTGACAGGCTCAATCCAAACTCTACCAAGTGTCGGCTGTGAGAACTTGGGCAAGTCACTTCTCTTCTCCGGGCCTCAGTCCCCTCATCTGTAAAATGGAGATTAAGACTGTGAGCCCCACTTTAAAAAAAAAAAAACACAGGAAAGCTACATATAGTGAAGCTGGCAACCACACGCATGTCTCTGCTATCTATAGAAGGTGATGCTTGTCCTGTCCCCAGGAACACAATTCTGGCAACAGATTCAGGGAAAGGCTGAGATGTCTGGGGCATGGTGCTAGAAACTCTTTCCTTGGCACCACCCATATTTATTTTTGGAACAGGGAACTTCGGCGGAGTGGAATATGGCTCTGCAGCAGACACTGACCTTTGTTTTCACACTATTGGTGCTGGTGAATGACTATCCTGGGGGAATGTGCGTTTCCCTGGGGTAGATATGTTCTACATGAGTGTTCAGCAACTCCCTACACCTATGAAGAGTGAACTGCAGCTCTAAACACACTAACTTCATGTGAAGTGCATGTTTACATCAATCACTTGCCATGGCTTCCAATGCTTGCTTCCAAAAGGCTCCACCTGTTCCCAAGTGTCTGCCTACCACATGATTTTGTTGTTGTTCAAAATAAGCCACCTTATCTCGGATGACCGCATGGCGGTATAATCTACTGTTGTTGCTTCCGAGTTGTTCACAACAACTTTAAATCGTTTCAAGTTCAGATTCATTGGGCGGGCCTGCACGTCGGTCTGAGTTGATGTTTTTGTCTCAGATTTTCAGTACTAACGGAACATTCTGCCTAGGTTTCCAGCACTGTTGGATCGCAAGGTTGAACCCGGCAGTGAAGACACTCAGACCCTTGTTTTATCCTCACAACACCAATGGGAGACAGGGAGAGGCAGGTATTATTGTCTCCATTTTATAGATAAGGAAACTGGAGGACAGAGCGGGCACTCTCTCCACTCTCTCCACCTTCAAAGCATTATGAAGGTCACATTTTCTTCCAAGAGGCCTTCCCCAATTAAACCCTCTTTTCCCTGGCTCACTTTCCCTCCTGTGTCATCTATACACTTCGATCTGTGACCTTTTGGCATTTGTTATTTGCTCCACACCCAACCCCACACCACTTACGTACATAACTTTAAATTATATATTATAAATTACTTATTTATTCACATTAATGTCTCTCTCCCTCTCTAGACTGTACACTTGTTGGGGGCAGGGGACATGTCTAATTCTGTCCTATCGTACTCTCCCAAGCACTTAGTATAGTGCTCTGCACAAAGAAAATGCTCAATAAATACGATCAATTGATAGGTTGAAGTAACTGCCCCAGGATTAAACAGGCCGGCCCGGGACAAAGCTGGGACTAGAACCCAAGTCTCCAGACTCCCAACTTTCATTCTCTTTCCACTAGACTATGTTCTAGCTGTAAATGATGACACTGTGGGGTGATACTGTTATTCAAGCAGATATACATGCTTTATTTTTACATGGTTTACTTGACCCATCTGATTTACAGATAGCTACCCCTTTGTGACATTATGGAGGATTTGGTCTAGCACATTTTTTTCTTCCTATTTTCTTCCAAAAGCAATCCAGTGAAGTTTAACTTCCTTGAACAAGTCTCTTGGTCTCAATCCATGTTATTTATTGAGTGTTTAGTGTATGCACTAAAGGACTTTAGAAAAGAACCAACAACTTAATTTTAACTACTACTGGATGAATTCAAATTGTCCTAACTTTATTTTTCTTCAGCTCAGGTGGAAGTGGCTACCTAATGAGTTTGCCTTTAAAAACTGTGGATTTTGCAGATGCACAGTTGTGGATAAAAATTGTCCAGTTTGGAGGTCTCCACAGCCTAGATTCACCTAGGGATGGACAGCTTTTAAATAGGGTGGACACTGACAGCACTGCAGAATGCCGGACACACCAGTGCTGACTCTGTAAAATAACTTGGATTACTTAAGGAAGGGCATCATCAGGACACTCAGAAACACACTCTAACAGGTTCTTTGTGGAAGTTCACAGGAGCTCCTTAGTTGCTGAACGTATTGCTGAAAGTACAGCTGATCCCAGCATTTTGTTGAGTTTCTCCGCTAGAGCCCTGTAAACATGGGTCTCTCTTCCGAGCCACAGAACATGGCAGCAGGAGCTGAGGCAGAGGAAGGCAGATATATGCCATATCAGTACTGGACAGGGGACAGATAATAATGATAATAATAGTAATAATAATAATTATGGTATTTGTTAAGCACTTACTATATGCCAGGCACTGTACTAAGTCCTGGGGTGGATTCAAGGCAATTGGGTTGGACACAGTCCCTGTCCCAGTGTGGGGCTAACAGTCTCAATCCCCATTTTACAATGAGGTAGCTGAAGCGCAGAAAAGTGAAGTGACTTACCCAAGATCACACAGTAAACAAGTGGCAGAGCCAGGATTCGAACTCACTACCTTATGACTCCTAGGTCCCTGCTCTATCACGATGCCACAGCTGGAGATGCAGTAAAATCATTTAGTAAAGGACCAGGATGACCACTTAGATCTTCAATTTATATATTTATTCCCAGTTAACCAAAAAAATGAATTTAAGTTCAACAGCAAGTTTATTTTTACAAATCTGTAAGGCAGACTAGCAGGAAATGATTTTTTAAGTTATTGCAGGGATATTGTATCCTCACTGACTTTTCACAACTTGATATTCTCAATCCTAGTGAATGTTTACCCTTTAAAAGGAATTAAAGAATGGTGGCATTCATTAAGCACTTATCAAGTGTTAAGCCCTGGTGTAGCTACAATGTTATCAGATGGGATAAAGTTCTTGTCCCATAGGGGTCTCACAGTCTATCTTATTCCCATTTTCAGATGAGGAAATTAATGTTGGTATTTGTTAAGCATTTACTATGTGCAGAGCACTGTTCTAAGCACTGGGGGAGATACAGGGTAATCAGGTTGTCCCACGTGAGGCTCACAGTTAATCCCCATTTTACAGATGAGGTAACTGAGGCACAGAGAAGTTAAGTGACTTGCCCACGGACTGAAGCCCAGAGAGGTTAAGAGACTTACCCAAGGTAACACCGAAGGCTCACAGGAGACCTGGTATTAAAATCAGATTCCCTGATTTCCAGTCCCATGCTCTTCTCACTACACCACACTGCCTCCTCTCATTTGGGTGTACATTAGACAGTGATAATTAATTTGATGACTTTTGAAGAAAGAAGTGAGTTGTTGAGCTATAGTATCAGGTGTCATTAAAAAGAGATCCTTCCTTTGTCTCCAAACCACTGCACCTCTGGTTCCGGTTTTTGCCACATGAGTATTTGGGGGGTGAAGAAAGTTACACTATAAAGGCAGTAAAATATTAGCCTCTAAATAAATGCACCTTTCTTTATACATCTGTTAGCTGTAAAATGACATCTCCTCATCGTGCAAGTTTTCAGAGCTTTTCCAAAAATCGGCAAACAATTCTGGCTCAAGCAAGATCCAATTTTTAATGGACTATGACTAGCAGCTTGGCTTAGTGGAAAGAGCACGGGATTGGTAGTCAGAGATCATGGGTTCTAATCCCGGCTCCGCCACTTGTCAGCTGTGTGACCTTGGGCAAGTCACTTTACTTATCTGTGCCTCAGTTACCTTATCTGTAAAATGGGGATTAAGATTGTGAGCCCCACATGGGACAACCTGATGACCTTGAATCAACCCCAGTGCTTACAACAGTGCCTGGCACATAGTAGGCGCTTAACAAATACCATCATTTTTACAGAAGCAGCAAGGTCTTGTGGCAAGAATATGGAGTTGTGAGTCAGAGTTCGTGGGTTCTAATTCCAGATCCGCCACTTGTCTTCTGTGTGACCTTGGGCAAGTCATTTCACTTCTCTGTGCCTCAGTTACCTCATCTATAAAATGGGGATTGAGATTGTGAGCTCCATGTGGGATGGGCTGTGTTCAACCTGACTGCCTTATATCTACCCCAGTGCTTAGAACAGTGCTTGGCACATAGTAAGCACTTAACAAATACCATAATTATTATTATCAATATTAATTAAATTCAGGCTGCATCAAATGAGTTTTCATCATCCCCACCATCAACATTATACCGTATTTGTTATGTACACACCATGATCCAAAATATTCATAGTAAGATGCTAATTTGAAGGGTTCATCTAACCAAATCAAAGGTCAGATAGGCATCCATCCTCCCCAACTCCAAGAAAAACACTCTATGGGAAAAACTATCAATCATCAATCAGTCAGTGGTATTTGTTGACCACTGTTCTTAGAGTAAATAGACATGATCCCTATCCTCAAGAAATTTGCAGCCTAGTGAGAGAGAAAGACACTAAAATACATTACAAGGTAGGGTTAGCAACTATGTATAAGGATATGTATATAAGTAATACTGATGGGTAGATACAAATTCAGATATTGAAATGGCACAGTTTTCAGGTCTAAGAATCCCTTCACTATTGTGGAGAAGCCAAAGGTATTTAAGAGGATAGTGGAAAAGCTAGGATGACCAGAGTCTTAGGCAAATTCAAACAGATGGAGATTTTAAAACATACAATTACAGTACTTTATTTCATTTTCCCAGGCTCTATGCTCAATGCAGACCTTCTTTTTGTAAAACTGAATTGTTCCTTTGCCATTTTGCAACATAAATTTAGATAACAGGCTGATCCTGGCAAAAGGCTGATTGAATAGCTCTCTTGGAATTTCCTTGAACCACAAGATCAGCTTGTCTTTCTGAAGAATTTCAACCTCAATCTTGGTTACTCACCATCTCCCCTCCCAGCCTTTCCCTTGCCCTGTTTAGATTAGAAGAAGATATGCCCACAGCCAAACTCTAGTCCAATCCCTGGGAAGCATTTCACTGGGCAGTATTAAGGCAGGGCCCTCTGTCTCCTAGCAGGCCTGGCCTCAACATATAATGTGGTTGGTCTGGTTTAGGTCTATCTTCTGGCCTAGCTGTGGATCTTCAGATTCTCAGGAAGCTTCTTCAGGGGAGGGAAGTGACTGGCAATTTGAATTCTAGAGATAGAAACTTCCTGAGGAACAGTGTCTCCAAATGGTCAAGTGGACTGCTCCTTAAAAATAAAAAAAAAAACCAAAAAAAACCTTGACCCCATCCAGAGTAAAATGGTTCTAAAGTGGTGAATGGATGCTCTTTATTGTCTGGCAGTTTAATATTTCAAGGGTAACTGGAGAGCAAAGCAGAGGAATGAATACAGAGAGCAGGTCTTATAATAATAATAATAATAATGATGATGGTACTTCTTAATTGCTTACTATGTGCCAAGCACTGTGTTAAGATCTAGGGTAGATAGAAGCAAATCTGGTTAGACTCAGTCCCTGTCCCACGTGGGGTTCACAGCCTCAATCCCCATTTTACACAGACCCAGAGAAACTGAGCTGAAACTCAAACTGCTTAATGAAACTGAATGCTTACTGTGCGCAGAGCACTGCACTTAGCACTAAGACAACAGAGTTGGTAGACGCGTTCCCTGCCCACAAGGGGCTTACAACCTGGAGGGGGACACAGAGGTTGCTGCTGCTGCTGCCACCACCACCGTCACCAACGGTCATCCTAGCTCTAAGCACAACCCTTAATGGCTTCCTCCTCCAGCCTACTGGGTGACGGGATGAAAATCCAAGAGGTGTGACTGTCCCGCCAAAGATGGAATTTTCCGTCGCTTTGGCCCATTGCCTAAGCCAGGCTACACATGTCAAGGCAGCATCAATTTCAAAAAGTTGTGAGAGGAGGGGTGAAGAAGGGGACACCAATGGAGGAGCCATGCTAGAAGCATATGAAGTCTAGGTGGGCTTAGGACACGGACACACACACACAAACACACACACAAATACACGAAACTTACAATTGAGTAAGATTTCCCAAGGATCTTGGCTCTGGCCGACTCAGGTAGACTTGGGTAGGATCAGGTGGGAAGGCTGAGGAATACACCCTGAGCACGCATTTTCCTGTTAAAGCCCTGCTTATTCTGTTCCACTTCCTCTTCCCTTCCGACTGTTGTAAACACAGTCGGGTGGGTTAATTAGCATGCCAGTGAATGAACTGAAATATACTAATTACCCCGTGATGCTAAATTGGAATATGAGGATGTGGGGAGTACAGAGGGTTCCCTTATAATTGCCAATAAGCTGCCCGGAAGCTGTTTGCCCTGATGTGAGGGTCACTCCCTAGAACCCTGTGTTGAGGTTTGCCATTCACTCCTAGCTCTTAGAGCCAGGCTGAGAGTTCCTGGCTACTTTCTGCGAGCTGAAGGCAATGAGCAGATGAAACTTCAAACTCATGACTGCCGATCGGATTGCCAGCGAATCAACAAAGGTCAATAACAAAACCGAGGTCAGTTCCAACCAGCTAAGGGATAAGGGTGGCACATTGGTGTCAACTAGCTCCATCTAGTCTAACAGGAAGAATAAATAGTATCTGTCTTGTCTTTTTGTTAGATCGCCCGGGCTTTTGACCTTTTCCTAAATTCTTGGTCATAGACACAATGAAGAAAGACCTTGATCATAAATCAGGACAAAGGGAAGAGTCCAGAAGGAGGAGAATGCTATAGGCTCCCGTTTTCCTACTGGAGAGAGGTCTCCTTTTTTTAATGGTATCTGTTAAGTGTATAACATGTGTCAGGCACTGTACTAAGCACAGGGGTAAATACAAGATAATCAGGATGGACACAGTCCATGTCCTACATGGGGCTCATAGCTTTAATCCCCATTTTAAAGATGAGGTAAATGAGACACTGAGAAGTCGAGTGACTTGCCCAAGCACACATAGAGAAGTGGCAGAGCCAGGACTAGAACCCAGGTCCTCTAATTCCCAGGCCCATGCTTTTTCCACTAGGCCATGTTCCTTCCTTACTGTGTAGAGATTAGAGTCCCATATTAGCTGAAACCTTAATCTGATGGACCTTCATTCCTTGATTGCCCCTACAAGTTTCTTCAATGTAATTGTAAGTTAAGGTTACAATACAACAGGTACACTATCAAAAATATGAGTTCAATAAATACTACATTTAATGTTGGTATTTGTTAAGCGCTTACTATGTGCCGAGCACCGTTCTAAGAGCTGGGGTAGACACAGGGGAAGTACATTTGATTGATTGATTGATTCATGTCTATGTAACCATTTCCTATCCAAACTCCTCAGCACAACTTGATATAAAGAAAGGGTGATAATAATAATTGCATTTATTAAATGCTTGCTATGTGGTAAGTACTAAGTGCTAAGCACTGGGGTCGATGTAAGATAAAGGTAATCAATTAGGACATTGTCCCTGTCCCACATAGGGCTCATGTCGAAGTAGGATTACTCAATCAATAAATCATATTTATTGAGTGCTTCCTGTATGCAGAGCACTGTACTAGGTGCTTGAGAGAATGCAATTTAACAGAGTTGGTAATCACGGGCCCTGCCTACAGTGAGCTTACTGTCTATAGTGGGAGACAGACATTAATGTAAATAAATTACGGATATGTAATGTCCTGTGGGGATAAGGGAGGGGGTGAATAAAGGGTGCAAATCCAAATCCAGAAGGGAAAATACATATTATTTCTGGCTAGCAGCATCATTCCAAGGTTCGAAAATGGTCTGATGACCGTCCTTTTATTGTTCCTGAACCTCCTTCAGTCAGGTGTAATAATAATACTACTAATAATGAGAATGTTAATTGTTAAGAGCTTACTATATTCCAGGCACTGTACTAAGCACTGGGGTGGCTACAAGCAAATCGTGTCGGACACAGTTCCAGTCCCGCGTAGGGCGCACAGTCTTAATCTGTGCACAGAGAAGCAGCGTGGCTCAGTGGAAAGAGCCCAGGCTTGGGAGTCAGAGGTCATGGGTTCGAATCCCGGCTCTGCCACTTGTAAGCTGTGTGACTGTGGGCAAGTCACTTCACTTCTCTGTGCCTCGGTCGCCTCACGTGGACAAACCGATTACCCTACAAGTTCCACCAGCGCTTAGAATAGTGCTCGGCACATAGTAAGCGCTTAACAAATACCAACGTTATTATTATTCATCTCCACTTTTCAGGTGAGGCACCTGAGCCCCAGAGAAGAGATTTGCCCAAGGCCACACAAGAGATAAGTGGCAGAGCCAGGATTAGAACCATGATCTCCTGACTCCCAGGCCCTTGCTCTTTCCACTATGCCAAGCTGCTTCCAAGTGCTTGGAAGAGTGCTCTGCACATAGTAAGCACTCAATGAATACCAATAACTGATTGATTGGGAGGGTAGAGGCCAGAACAGCAGTTAGGCTGGTTGACAGCCCGATGGATGCCCTGTGAGATATGCTTTTATCACCACCTGCTGGTAAGATTCCTGCAGGGCCCAATGATGACATCCAAGAGCTCTGGTTCTTTGAGAACCCACAAGGCACGACAAAGAGCATTCTGCACAGGCCAGGGCTTGAGTTCCGTGGATTGTGCAGCAAATAATCACTGAGTATCAGGGGCTACTTTTATATCACTTTATCCTAGTTCTACTTGTGCTCTTGGGGAGAAGAAAGGCTCCTCGAGAGAGAGCTAAATATCACAACTTTAGCATTTGGATGAAGTTTTATCCTGAAATTCACCAATTTCACTTTAATTTTCAGATTTTTTGAATCCAAGACCAGTAGGTTCATTTTTAAGGAATGATTTGAGATGCACAAGGATAAAAAACATTTTAAACTCTAAGCTCGTTGTGGGCAGAGAATGTTGGTATTTAAGCGCTTACTATGTGCAGGGCACTGTTCTAAGCGCTGGGGTAGATACAGGGTCATCAGGTTGCCCCACGTGAGGCTCACAGTCTTAAACCCCATTTTACAGATGAGGGAACTGAGGCACAGAGAAGTGAAGTGACTTGCCCAAAGTCACACAGCTGACAAGTGGCAGAGCCGGGATTCGAACCCATGACCTCTGACTCCCAAGCCCGGACTCTTTCCACTGAGCCACGCTGCTTCTAAACGCTTGGCAAATACCATCATTATTATTCTTATTATTACTGAGGCCTAACCCTCCCTGGCTCTGCGTTTACCGCGCATGCGCCTTATTCTCACTGCCTTGCTCTGCTAGATTGGGGAGCGCATGCGCATTCCTACTACTACCCCCCCCACACACACACACACACGCGCGCGCGCGCGCGCACACTTCTGTCTTTCTCCCTCCCCTCCGCCCCACGAAGGGCAGATTAATCGAGCCCGGCTCTCCGCGTCTCCTCTCCTGAGGGATCCCAGGGGAGACAGGGGCTGCTCGGGGATAGATTGAGCGGGTCTGGGCTGGCTTCCTAGAGAGCCGCGGCGGCGCATGCGCGGCGGCCGCGACCATGGCGGGGGTGCTGAAGAAGGTGAGCGGCTGGAGGTCACGGCGGGGCGGCCGTTAGCGGAGCGCGGGGGAGGGAGGAGAGGGGAGAAGGCGGCGGGGTGGAGCGGGACTGATTGTTGTGTTTGGTTTGTGCAGACCACCGGTCTCGTGGGCCTGGCCGTGTGTGCGACCCCTCACGAGGTGAGTGACCGGCCGGGGGTCGGGGGGCGAGGGGTCGGGGTCTGCGCCTGCGCGGGAAGCCGCGGACCGTTACCTGTCAATCATCCCTTCCCCCGAGGGCCCGTCCCGCTACTCAGCGCGCACCTCCTTTGGTCCATCCCGCGCATGCGCCGGCCAGGGCTTCTGATAATAATAATAAGCCTAGTAATGAGGGTGTTTGTGAAGCGCCTACTGCGTGCAAAGCACTGTTCTAAGCGCTGGGGGAGATCCAGGGTCATCAGGTTGTCCCACGTGAGGCTCACAGTTAACCCCCATTTTACAGATGGGGGAACTGAGGCACAGAGAAGTTAAGCGACTTGCCCAAAGTCACACAGCTGAGAAGTGACAGAGCTGGGAGTCGAACCCATGACCTCTGACCCCGAAGCCCAGGCTCTTTCCACTGAGCCACGCTGCTTCCCCGATACAAGGTGATCAGGTTGTCCCCCGTGGGGCTCGCAGTCTTGGTAACTAAGGCCCAGAGAAGTGAGGTGACTTGCCCAAAGTCACACAGCTGATAAGTGGAGGAACCGCGATTAGAACCCATGACCTCTGACTCCCAAGCTCGTGCTGCTTCCACTAGGCCACGCTGCTTCTCTAGAAGGGGGAAGACAGACAAAACAAGTAGGCATCAATAGCATCAAAATAGATAAATAGAATTATAGAAGTCACTTCACTTCCCAGTGCCTCAGTTACCTCGTCTGTCAAATGGGGGTTGAGATGGTGAGCCCCACGTGGGGTGGGGACTGTGACCCACTCGATTTGTTTGTAATAACAGTAATTATGGTATTTGTTAGGCGCTTACTATGTGCCAGACAATGTACTAAATGCTGGGGTGGCTACACGCAAATTGGGTTGGACATAGCCCCTGGCCCACATGGGGCTAACAGCCTTAATCCCCATTTTACAGATGAGGTTACTGAGGCACAGAGAAGTCAAGTGACTTGCCCAAGGCCACAGCTGGCAGAGCCAGGATTAAAACCATGAACTTCTGACTCCTAGGCCTGTGCTCTCTCCACTACACCATACTACAGTGCAGTGCCTGGCACATAGTAAGCTCTTCGCAAATACCGTCATTATTATTAGTTTACTTCCTTTTCATTTATTTTCACTTTTACTAATTGGATCCGTGGTCCAGTGAAAAGAGCACGTCCCTGGGAATCAGAGGACCTGAGATTTAATTCCTCTGCCACTTGCCAGCCATGGGACCTTGGGCAAGTCCGTTTGCTGTGCCTCAGTTTCCTCAGCTATAAAGTGGGGATGAAATACCTGACGTCCTTAGACTGAGAGGTCCACGTGGGACAAGGGACTGTGTCTGACCTGATTCTCTTTTGTGTAATAATAATATTGATGGTTTCTGTTAAGCACTGACTGTACTGTGGGGCAGGCGCTGTACTAAATGCCGGGGTGGATACAAATCAGATTAGACACAGTCTCTGCCCCTCACAGGGCTGACACTCTTAATCTCCATTTTACAGACGAGGCAACTGAGGCACAGAGAAGTGAAGTGACTTGCCCAAGGCCATACGGTGGACAAGTGGTGAAGCTGGGATTAGAACCCATGCCCATCTGACTTTAGGCTTTCTCCAGCGCACCATGCTGCTTCCCAGGATTACCCCAGCAACAGTATTTTTGAAAGAACAGGGTGATGACATCCAGCCTTATTGCTAGGACTAACAATTTTAACATCCTTAACTTTCCCTTACTTACTCATTTATCCCAAACCTTCTTGAACCTGCTACCAGCATAACTTCCTGGAGTGACATTAATTCACACCCATTGGATGAAGTGTTCCCCTTTGTTTTGAACCTGGCACTTTCAAGCTTGAGTGGGTACCTAGGTTTTGGGGATTTGTGAACAGCAGTTCTGCATCTGTTTGTCCTTTCCATTATCCTGAGGAATTTAGGAGGGTCTGTCTTTTCTCGTGGAGCCAAAACCACGTTTGGTCCAAGTCCCAAACTTTTTGGTCCCCATCAAACATAGTGGTTTTCAAGGTCTGGAATGAAGGTCCCATATTATAGGAGAACTGATTAATTGAATGTGGATCTTCCAGAGCATCATTTTTAATGTACATAATCTTGTTTTTATCAGCAGTGCCTTGAGAATTAGATAGTTATTAACCTGTCCCTCTCATTTATAGTAGGGAGTAAGACCAAAGAGCAGTTCTGTAGACTCTCAGTTCAATTTTCTTTTTATGAGGTTTCACTGACTATAGTCAATGAATAGTATTTATTGAGCATCTAAATGACAGAGAACTATACAACCCCGGGGAGAGTACAGTACAGGTAAAAGAGACAATCAGGAGCTAATAATCCTAACAGGAGATAGATCCAAAATTATTTTCAGTTTCTCCACAACCCTTTCTGAACCTGCTCCTTCCTCTCTACCCAACTGCTCCAGTTCAAGCTGTCAAGAATAAAATGCTTTACCAGCCTCCTCCTTGGTCTCACTAACCTCCATCCTCTTTATTCTTCAGTTTATACTAAACTCTGCAGCTCATTTGATCTTCCTACACCATCATTCTGCTCACATCTGTCTCCTCAAAATCTAATGTGAAATTGCAAAATAAGAGAGTGATTGGAACTGGTGAGGCAGATTTGTAAGTTTTCCTCAAGGATCTCAACAAAGCTTCAATGCGTGGCTATTTAGACTTTTAATCGATCATATTTATTGAGCGCTTGCTCTGTGCAGAGCACTGTACTAAGAGCTTGGGAAAGTACAATATAACAGTTGGTAGACACATTCACATTCACTCCCCTTCTTAAACAACTCCAGTGGTTGCCTATTAACCTCCACCCCAAACAAAAACTCCTCACTCTAGGCTTCAAGGCTCTCCATCACCTTGCCCCTCCTACCTCTCCTCCCTTCTCTCTTTCTACCACCCACCCCGCACGCTCCGCTCCTCCGCCGCCCACCTCCTCACCGTCCCTCGGTCTCGCCTATCCCACCGTCGACCCCTGGGCCACGTCCTCCCGCGGTCCCGGAACGCCCTCCCTCCTCACCTCCGCCAAACTGATTCTCTTTCCCTCTTCAAAACCCTACTTAAAACTCACCTCCTCCAAGAGGCCTTCCCAGACTGAGCTCCTCTTCTCCCTCTACTCCCTCTGCCACCCCCCCCCTTTACCTCTCCGCAGCTAAACCCTCTTTTTCCCCTTTTCCCTCTGCTCCTCCACCTCTCCCTTCCCATCCCCACAGCACTGTACTCGTCCGCTCAACTGTATATATTTTCGTTACCCTATTTATTTTGTTGATGAATTGTACATCACCTTGATTCTATTTAGTTGCCATTGTTTTTACGAGATGTTCTTCCCCTTGACTCTATTTATTGCCATTGTTCTTGTCTGTCCATCTCCCCCGATTAGACTGTAAGCCCGTCAAACGGCAGGGACTGTCTCTATCTGTTGCCGACTTGTTCATCCCAAGCGCTTAGTACAGTGCTCTGCACATAGTAAGCACTCAATAAATACTATTGAATGAATGAATGAATGAACTATATGTAACTAATGTTCTTTTGTCTTTTCAGAGGCTGAGGATATTGTATACCAAAATTCTTGATGCTCTTGAGCACATCCCTCAAAATGCAGCTTACCGAAAGTATACCGAACAGATTACAAATGAAAAACTGCAGATGGTGAAAGAGGTAAGTTCAAGTCTGTCTCTCTATAAATTTATACTTATACTGAACTTATATACTCTGGGAATTAATTTGTACTTGCCTCATTGTATATCTAACTCCAGGATTCAGAAAGCACAGGTGGTGGGCAAAGTAAGCTCATTGTGGGCAGAGAGAGTGCCTATCATTTCTTTTGTATTGCACTCACATAGAAAGTGCTCAGTAAATACCACTGATGATGGTGGGCTTGTGAAAATTTTGCTTGATGGCAGCAAATGCACTTCCCAGGGCCTGTTCTGTTGGAAAATTCCTCAGTATTATTTTGTTTTCCTGGCATGATTGGAGCTTGGAATAGTGAACAGTAGTGTCTTGTTTGTTGCCAAGTGTCTGTCTATGCAGTCCTTCAATGCCATCCCTTTTTTTCCAGGGGTTCTCTCTATCACTTCACAGCTGGCTCATTAGCTGTCCTCCATTCTCTTCTTCTCCTTCAGCTCTGACTCCCTTTCTCCTTTTCAGCCTTTTCTCCAGCTCCCCCTCCTCACTCTACTCTCTTCTCTTAGACCCTTAATGATGCAAGAGGCTTCAATAATGAATGGAAACAAGTTTCAAAATCAAATATAGAAAAGAAAATGTTAGATGGTTTTCTAAAACCATTTATACAGGGGCTGTTTGAGAGAGGCATGGCTTCTTGGCTCATGGGTTCTAGGCTACCTTTCCTTGCAGACTTGGTCAGTCCAGGCTTAAAAAAATCAAAGCAAAGCCAAGAAAACGCACCCTGCTAGGTCTTCTAAACCCCACAAGTCCATATGTAAGAGACTCGTTCTGGGCTAAGGCATAAAGCAAGGGCCCATTCCAGGGAGAAAGCCTAGAAACATTTCCCGTAGGTGCTTCTTGGCAAGATTGTTCAGAGCAGCACAGAGATTTACCATCTCCTTACTCTTCTCTTCCCCCAGCCCATTATGGAGGAAAAATTTCCCTGTCTAACTTTTCCAAAGACTACATGCCTTTATCTGTTCTCCCCCCTTATTGAGACAGGGATCAGTGCCATGTTAGGCAGTGGAGCCTTGGCCCAGGACATGATTTAAGCATGAGTTACAAACACAGGAGAGCAAACTATTTCAAGGAGCCCTACTGTCTTTAAAACCCATGGCCAGATATTCCTAGAATCTAATGAGCCCCAGACCAATTCTTAACCTGTTAAATGTAAGCTTGAGCAGGCAGTATATGTTGTTTTTGTGACTCTTGATTTTGAAGCATCTTGATGGGAGGGGCTGGGCCTATAACTTGATAGTACCTACTAGCATCCTTGGCACACTCAGAAGGGTGAAGAATCATAGCATATCACAGACTATTACTGTGATCTGGTTTTGATTTAATATCAAAGTCCCTCACATCAGCATTACAGTAATGGTTGCCAGGTCATGCAGAAGTGTAATTCAAAAGGTACACTTTCTGATTTCCTATCCTGCTCCCTGAATATCTAACACTTCAAAAGGCTCTGGCGCCTTCACCTGGTTATGAGCACCAGCAACATGTGCATTTTAGATTCGGGTTCTGTATTTGAAGGCAGGTGACTGAACATTGCTTACCCACTACATAGATCCTAGGATCTCAAGTCTTCTCTGTAACCTATAGTTTAGAATAGTGGCACATATTAGCCTGTTTCTAAAGCTTAAAAAGTCAGGTGGCAACCTTAAAGTGCATTTACTAAGTTCTGCCTCTCCTTTCCTTTAGCTGAGATTTACATATGCACAAGTAATTTGGTTGTCTTCTTGAATTTTACAAATAAAGTAAAGGTGAAATGTTTTGGGATGGATCTTGAATGGAAGCACAGTCATAGTAAAGATGTAAACAAAAGCCCCTAATGCATAGGATAGTATTACCTTCTCTTAGAGTTCCAATCAGTCAGTTGTATTTATTGAGCACTTACTGTGTGCAGAGCACTGTGCTAAGCATTTGGGAGAGTACAATACAAAAGAGTTGATAGACATTCTCCATGCCCAAAAGGAGCTTACAGTTTAGAGGCTGGGACAGGCATGGTCCTGGGAGTCAGAGGACTTGGGTTCTAATCCTGGCTCTGCCACCTGCTTGCTGTGTGACTTAGGGCAGGTCACTTAACTTCTTTGTGCCTCCATTTCTTCAATTGTGCAAGAGGGGATTCATTAACCTGTCTGCCTCCTCAGACTCTGAGCCCCAAGTAGGGCAGGCCTGGTGAACTTGTATCTACCCCAGCACTTAGAACCGTGTTTGACACATAGTAAGCACTTAACACAAGTCCTAATTGTTGTTGTTATTGAATTTAAAAAATGCTCAGTGTTTGTCTCATCTGGCCCTAATTCCCTCTTGTTTCATCTTTCCCCTTGCTGGCACTGGAAGCTTCCCAACACAGTGCTCTCTCCAGGCTAAGGCCCCATATCACTCCCTGTGAGCCTTCCCAGCACCCTGAAAGGTCGGAATGACTTAAAACCATCCCTGGGGCCCTGGGTGAATTGGTGGGGATTGGGAGAGCCCAGTCCACCAGCACCCTGAGGGCAGCCGCTGTCAGCCAGACACAATCATGATTCATTCGGGGTAACCATACCCGGCAATCCTACTCTGGGGCCTGCTGCGTAGCCCCCTTCTGTCTATGGCATATGCCAACATGCCAGCGCCATTCAAGTAGGAGGAGCCTGTAAGTCTGTTGGGGTTCAGGTTTATCTTCAAACAAAAACACATTGTTTCTCCTGATCTCCAGTTTAAATGTTTTTCTGCACTTTGCTTGTATTTGAAATTCTAGGAAAGAGATGTACAAAAACTGGAAGACAGACTTCAGGGAGGCCAGATTGAAGAGGTGATTGAGCAGGTAAATGAAGAATGTCAGTGTTGAGTGTTTGCTAAACAAAAAATTCAGACTGTCCTCATGAAAGGAAAGGTGATAAGTTTCTTGTGATTCCAGGACTTTTCGTGTTATCCTTTCATTTTGTACTCTGCTTTGTAAAGTTGCCTCCCCTTGAGTGATGCTGTGTCATTTTTACAAATGAGGGAGTTGAGCACTTTTTAAAAAAAATTACCGATTACTTAGACTTTGCTTCTCTTCATATATATGAGGGTCTTCAGAAACAGATGAAAATCCCACTGTCTCCTGCATCAGCATGTGGCTGCAAGGGTTCCAGGAGTCGATGAAGTTTGTACTAGGATGGGGAGCTAAAAGAGTGATGGAAATCAGCCTGCAGGATCTTAAAATTGTCCTTCAATATTCACAAAGATCACTAATCTCTGAAATTCCTTTCTCTTGCTAGATTTCAATCTAGTTTGTAGCCCTTGAAAGGGCAGGTCCATGTTTCAGATGAGGAAATATAGGGATTTTCTTGTAACCTATCCCCTGGGAACCTGATTTTTTGTGGGTGCAGTCCAGCTTCCTTCCTACCCCACTCCTTCCTTATCCAGCCCCTAGTCTGTCATTGGAGAGCTCGTTGTGGGCAAGGAATATGTCTGATGTTATATTCTACTCTGCCAGGCACTTAGTACTGGGCTTTGCACACAGTGCTCAATAAATACAATTGAATGAATGAATGTTGCTTGTGAGCTTCTGTGGCAGAACTGTTGGGCTATGGAACGTTCCATAGTTAGTGAAGCTGGAGCTCTGACCACTGACTGAACACTCCTGCCAGCTCAGTGGTGACTACTTGTAACTAGCATGTCCTCCCCTCTTCTTCCTCTCCCCTTCTCCCCCGCCAAGGAGCTTAAGGCAGGGATGGAGGGTCTAATTCGGACTCCACGTGTTTCTTTGAGAACTGTCCCTAGGGCTGGGATGGTTTCAGGCAAATGTCTTCAAGGGCCAGATCTTTTAGGGATGGATTCCAAGTCCTTCCAAATCCTTTTCTGTCTCGTCTTCTTGTGGGCTCTCCTACTGACACTCCTCAGAAGGAAGCTCAGGTAAGGATGCCAAAGAGACACATAGATTTAGCTGTGGAGAGACAGAACACACCCCAGCCATGCCCTCAGCCCTGCCTGGCTGTGCACTTTTGGCTGAGTGGAGATACATTTTCAGGCAGAGTGGGCAAGGACCTGGTGCTCTTGAGGGAAGGGTCCCAAATCACCCAGCTTTACTGCCCTTGTTAGGAGGGAGTTGCAAAGGCCCAAGTATGGTTGTGTGCAAGGCCTGCTTATGGTGGGACTTTGGATTGAGGAAATGGGCATTTTCAGAAATGTAGGCTTCAGATTCCCTCGTATATTTCTGCATTGCATATTGTTGAGCCTCCAACTGCCTGATGTGCCTAAACTCAGGTCTATTTGGGAGTCTTACCTGATTTGGTAAAACTTGTGTTCTTCTGATTGCTATTCTTTGATTAATTTAAGTGTGTCTAAATTTTTTAATGATAAAGGCATTTAAATGTTGGAGAAGCAGCATGCCTAATGGATAGAGCAACACCTAAACCCGGTATGGGCAGGGATTTTCTCTCTCTTGCTGAATTTTCTTTCCAAGTGCTTAGTACAGTGCTCTGCACACAGTAAGCACTCAATAAATTTAGTTGAATGAATCAAGGACCTGGTTTTAATCCTGGCTTTGCCACTTATCTCCTGTGTGACCTTGGGCAAGTCATTTAACTTCTCTGTGCCTGTTACTTCATTTGTAAAATGGGGATTAAGACTGTGACCCCATATGGGATAGGGACCGTGACCAACCTGATTATCTTGTACCTACCCCCAGCATGTAGTACAGTGCCTGGCACATAGTAAGTGCTTAACACTTAAACTGTTTTAAGAGTCCTAAATGGAAATATAGGTTTGGTCTCTTTGCAGTTGGATCCTTTCTAAAATAAACATATGAAGAGTCTGATAGTTTTGACTATGTCACTTGACAGGCTTATACTTCATCCCTATTTTGTGGGCACAGTTTCTCAGCATCATGGTGTAAAGATGTCCTCTTGAATAATGTTAATGTTGAGGTCAAAGGCAGCATTGCAGGTTTCATCCACTTTGGAGTTATAGGAAAATTTATTCCCAGCTCACATCATTTGCTCAAGTTAAGTAAATGGTTGTCAGAGCTGGGTGATTAGCTGGACATTTAGCTCAACTGATGTTTGGGAGTTGGTGGCTCACAAATATGCAATGATGAAATCGGGACAGTTGATAGTGTTTATGAACTTTCAGTATAAATTTGATTAGAGTAAGTAGATGATCTTTATGTTTGTGCCATTTATCCACAGGCTGAAAGTGAATTAAATCTGGCCAGGAAGATGTTGCAGTGGAAGCCCTGGGAGCCTTTAGTGGAAGAACCTCCTGCCAACCAGTGGAAGTGGCCAATATAATCTATGGTATTACCTCGCATTATTGTGAAATCACTTAAATAAATATTTCCATCAAATAGTATGGCAAATGTATTTCTTTAAAGGAAACAAGGATTTGGTAAAGGGTTCGTCAAGTTCAAAGGAAGTAAAATCCCTTTTTAATAACAAAAATGGTGGAAGATGAAGTTTCCCATTAGTCTCAAACTCCCTGAACACTTTTAAAATACCACGCTAAATAACTCACCATGTAATCCTTTCTCAATCATACTTATTAGGTGCTTACTGTGTGCAGAGCATTGCAGTAGCTCTTGGAAGAGGACAACATGAGTTCAGCAGACACAATCCCTGCCCTCAAGGATCCTCTCCCAGTTAGGTCCTGTAGGTTTTGAATACAATTATAGATTTTTAAAATTCAGTGAGAAACTTCTTCCTCTTCTGGTGAAAGAAATCATGGCATTTTTGTCAAAGTCTTTGGATCCTTTTTAATTAGTCTACTCTCTGTTTGATTTATTTAATGACTTCCCAAATCTCTTTAACATTCCCATGAGAAGGTGATGTATTGTCACATGTCTGAGATTGTAACATTTTGGAGTGAACTGGGGAAAGCTAGTCCAACCCAGGTGGCTGCTATTTACAAAATAAATATTCATCTGCAGCAAAAAGGAAAATCTAGAAAACAAACATGGCTGGGAGATTTTTTTAAAAAAAGTCTTTAAACATTTTCTTAGAGTAATTTGAAAAGGAAAGGGTCAGATCAAATCATAATAAATTATCTTTCATTAAAGCCCTCTTTTGCATTATTCATGTTTTAAAAGACAAGAAAAGTAGAACAAAGAGGGTGGGGACTTGCCCAAGTCAGTGAAAGAATGAAAATTAAAATTCAAGATTATATTAGCTACCTTGAAACACTTTGTTTAATTGAAACACGCTTGCTTGTAGAATAATTTTGAAGATGGACATTGCCTCAGAAAAGATTGCAGGAGAGCCATTTGGAAAAAGTGGCTAAAGGGAAAAAGAAGAAAGCCTCAAGTCTCCTATCTGAAAATAAAGGGAAGCAGACAGGCCATTAAAACCTCTTAGTGCTGATATGAGCATAGTCCTGTCTGGGATATATCTCTTGTTATTGTTCTACATCCTGTTACAAAGATAGGTTATAGTTAAGTGTGCTTCCTTTCTGAGGAAGAGCAAAGTGTCTTAGCAAAAAGATACGATTGAATAGAGGTATATTTTTTACAATAGTGAGTGGCTGAGAAGTGCCTTCTGATTAGTGAAGATACAAAAGCTTAACTAAAATCTCATTGGTTAAACTGAAAATAATTGAAGATTGAGCCAGACCTTAATTTAGATCCTTTGACTTAGTGAAGGAACCAAAACCCAAATTTCATATTTTCTGGAGAGGACATATTGCCAAATAATCAATTTAATTCAACTACCTCTGCCCTTTTACCAGCACTAAACTCCCTTATCCCAGAAGAGGAAAGTCTGGTGAAGTAGGCAAAGAAAAGCAAGCGATTTTATGGCAGGGGAAGCTTGCTAAAGAAGGATGATTCTGGAAGCTCTCATTTGACCAAAATCTAAGGTTTGTGTTCTCTCTTTAAGCTTCTAAATTACTCATCTGATTTCATCACAACTTAATTTCTGCCCGTTCGTCTTGGGCTCTGCTGAAGAGAGAGTGGCCCTCAAGAGTTCACCCAGTTGAGTTGAGATGGCTGGTGGAATGAGTCAAAAACTGACTCCAATTGCCGACTCTGGGAATCGAGCTTCGTTTAGTCTCTAGCTTGCTGCCCTCTTCACTAGTTCCTAACCCTCAGAGCAAACCTCACGTGAGTTGCCGGTGAAGGTGAAGGCACCGTATCCACACTTCCCTCCCATCCTCCCTCATTCCCTTCCCCGCCGACACCGTCACCAGTCTCTTCTGATCAGACTTATAACTGAAAGTTCATAAACGCTATCAACTGACCCGATCTCATTGTCATATATTTGTGAGCCACCAGTTTACAGACATCAGGTGATGAACCCTAGTTTGAGGTAAACACCCAGCTCTGGCAACCATTTATTCATCTTAAGCAAATGAGGTGAGCTGGGAATAAAGTGTACAAAGACCATGAGAGAGCAAAACTTGGCTTTGCTCTTGGATTTATTAATGACAGATTAAGATTATTCCCAATAAATATTTATTATATCATTTCCCAGTGTTCACATTGTTGGCTAATCTCTGAAGCCACATCTTGTCCCTTTATATTTTTTATGTGTCTTCTCTCCTCACATTCAACATTACATAGTTCTGGGCTACCAAATGATATTCACAGTTGATGTCCCATGCAGATCCCACCCCTAAAATTGCCTCATCAGCCACTCTGCAGTAATAATAATAATAATGATGGTATTTGTTAAGCGCTTACTATGAGCCGAGCACCGTTCTAAGCACTGGGAGAGATAGAAGGTCAGCAGGTTGTTCCACAAAGGGCTCACAGTCTTAATCCCCATTTTACAGATGAGGTAACTGAGGCCCCGAGAAGTTAAGAGGCTTGCCCAGGGTCACACAGCGGACAAGTGGCGGAACTGGGATTAGAACCCATGTCCTCTGATTCCCAAGACCGGGCTGTTGCCACTAAGCCATGCTGTAGTCATGGTGCGGTAGAGACCAGTGCTATAGGTTGGGCCAGTTGTAGAATGGAGAGGCCAAGCTCATCACTCCAGGGCGTTTCTTGGGAGTAACAGGTTAGTAACGGGACACTTAAATTCTACAGAAGGCTCCACCCCTCATTAGCCAGGCAGGTATTCCTGGGAACACAACTTGTGCAGCTGCCTGCTTTGGATGCTCAGTCTCCCAAAATATGTGCTTTCCATCTTGCAGGAGGGTCCGCTACCAAAGCACCATGGCACATGAGCAGGGCAGACTTCCTAAGACATTGTTCTGGCCTTCAGCAATATTAATGACCAATAACTGTCATTAAATCCATCAGTGGTATTTATTAAGTACTTATTATGTGCAGAGTTCTTGGGAGAGTACATCAGAAGTAACATAATGAACTTACAGTCTAGAGGTGAAAATGCTTAAAATGTGCAAGCCCTGGGGAAGATACAAGATAAGCAGGTCAGACACAGTCCCTGTCCCACAGGGGGCTCATTGTCCAAGGGGGAGAGAGATTGGGTACTGAATTCCCGTTTTACAGTTGAGGAACCTGAGGCACAGAGAATTAAGTGATTTGCCCAAGGTTACACAGCAGGCAAGAGGCAGTCGAATAGAAACCCGGTCCTCTGGTACTCAGCCGTGTGCTCTTTCCTCTAGCTCATGCTGCCAGGTGTTTTTTTGTTTTGTTTGGTGTTTTTTAATGGTATTAAGTGCTAACTATATGTCAAATACTGCTCTAAGCACCAGGACAGCTACAGTTAATTTGGTTGGACACAGCCCCTGTCCTGCGTGGGACTCACAGTCTAAGTAGGAGGGAGAACAAGAGAACTGAGGCTCAGAGAGATTGGTTAAGTGACTTGCCCAAGGTCACACAGCAAGCACTTGGCAGACTGCAAATTAGAACCCAGGTCCTCTGACTCCCAGGCCTGTGTTTTTCCCACTAGGCATGCTGCCAGTTCTAGTTAGCAGGTGAATGTGCTGGTCAGGATGATAGGCCCGAGTTAGATCGGAAGTCTTATGTATGTTTTGCAGGGATGGTCCGGTCACTGTGGCAAAAATGTATGTCGGTTTGGGTTGATTGGGCAACTATATACTTGAACTGCAGATGATGGTTGGGAGTCTCCAGCATCTTCCCACCCTCAAATCATCTCCAGCACCTGTTCCTTTCCCCAGGGAATATCCTAAGACTTTATACACTCTCCTTCTCCTCACCCTCCGCTTCCCTGTGCCGTTCCCGAGTGTCCACTCCACAGTTCTGACCCACATTTTTCTGAATATCTGCACAAACAGGAGGGCTTCTCAAGTGGGCTTGGGAATTCATTATGCTAAATACAGATGGACTAGCTGAATAAATGCTTGCTGCAGCTCATTTGTTCCCTGAAAGTTAAGCAACGGGAAACTCCTTAGATCCCAGAAAATCAGAGGACAAATAAATAATATAAATCCTTTCAAGTTCATAACAGTAAAGATTCTTCTCTTCGGGCAGATGCGACTTGATTCTGAGGCTCATATTTAAATCTTACTGTGATGCCTATTATGAGGTTCTGTTGCTTTTCATGCAGGTTAACAAACCCAGGTGTCCAGGTGCTTTTTAGAAAAGACTGAGCTGGTCTCTCCTGATTCTGTAAGTAAGGATCCTGTAAAAAGTTATTTGTGAGACTCACTTCATGTGATGACAGAGAGGCATTAGTGTTCTTCTTGGGAGATATTGGAATTTTGCTACCTTGGCAAAAGTTTTTCTCATCTGTAGGCACCGACCCTTCACTGGGCAGATGCTGCTGAATTGTACATCGCCTTGATTCTATTTAGTTGCCATTGTTTTTACGAGATGTTCTTCCCCTTGACGCTGTTTAGTGCCATTGTTCTTGTCTGTCCGTCTCCCCCGATTAGACTGTAAGCCCGTCAAACGGCAGGGACTGTCTCTATCTGTTGCCGACTTGTTCATCCCAAGCGCTTAGTACAGTGCTCTGCACATAGTAAGCGCTCAATAAATACTATTGAATGAATGAATGAATGAATTGCTATTCTTCCTTCTCTCCACAAGTGCATTAGAGAAGCAGCGTGACCTAGTGGGTAGAGAACGGGTTTGGGAGGCAGAAGGGCCCGGGTTCTAATTCTGGCTCTGCCACTTGTCTGCTGCATGACCTTGGCCAACTCAATTAACTTCTGTGTGCCTCAGTTACCTCATCTGTAAAATGGGGATGAAAACTGTGAGCCCCATATGGGATATAATAATAATAATAATAACGTTGGTATTTGTTAAGCGCTTACTATGTGCCAAGCACTCTTCTAAGCGCTGGGGTAGATACAGGGTGATCAGGTTGTCCCACGTGAGGCTCACAGTTAATCCCCATTTTACAGATGAGGTAACTGAGGCACAGAGAAGTTAAGTGACTTACCCACAGTCACACAGCTGTGACTATGTCCAACCTGATCAGTTTGTATTAATGATAATTATCGTATTTGTTAAAAGCTTACTATGTGCCAAGAACTGTTCCAAGCACTGGGGTAGATACAAGGTAAGCAGGTTGTCCCATGTGGGGCTCACAATCTTAATCCCATTTTACAGATGAGGTAACTGAGACAGAGAGAAGTTAATTGACTTGCCAGAAGTCACACAGCTGATAAGTGGCAGACCTGGGAGTAGAACCCACAACCCCTGACTCCTAAGCGCATGCTCTTTCCACTAAGCTATGCTGTGGGAAGCAGCATGGCTCAGTGGAAAAGAGCCTGGGCTGCTGAGTCAGAGGTCATGAGTTCGGCTCCCAGCTCTGCCACTTGTCAGCTGTGTGACTGTGGGCAAGTCACTTAACTTCTCAGTGCCTCAGTTCCCTCATCTGTAAAATGGGGATTAACTGTAAACCTCACGTGGGACAACCTGATTACCCTGTATCTACCCCGGCGCTTAGAACAGTGCTCTGCACATAGTAAGTGCTTAACAAATACCAACATTATTGTTATTATTATCTGCCCCAGTGCTTAGTAGAATGCCTGGCACATAGAAAGTGCTTAACAGATGCCATTAAAAAAACACGACAATACCTTTAGAAAAAGTGCATAGCAAAATTCCCTCAAGCTATTCAAGTAGATATTTTGCAAGATTGTATTTGGAATGACTTATATTTTGTCTACCCAGTCCCATGCCAAATTCTTCCTTAAGCTTATACCCTACTTGTAGGGTATAGCCTTTGGAGAATGTTTTTCAAACGTTTTCATTCATCAGCCCTCCAAAAGTAGCAACAAGTTTTTGTACTTTATAAGATTTATGCTTTTCGGGTTTAAGCCACTAGGTGGTAGTCTCTATAAAAGTTAAAGCAAGATTCGTTTTCTAAAATAAATGAGGAACCGTTATGAAGGGGAGCCGTATTGGGTGTTGGAGGAGTCACTTTCAGAGCAATAAACACTGAGATGGGAAGTGACTAATGACTAGATTAAGTAAAGTAAAGCTAATTTACATCATCCAGGAGAATTACTTGTACTGACATTTATTCTTTAGACTTTTCTTTGTTTTTAGCCTGTGAAATACAAACATTTCTTGTTTGGAGTCTGAAGAAGTGCTCACTCATGATACAGTGATGAGGATTACTACCTGAAAATTGAAGATTTGTTTGATATCTTTCATCTAGTCTCATCTCCCCTATCCCCCATCTCTTTTTAGGAGGCTAAAATGGGATTTTCTGTCCTTTGGAGGCTCCTTTTATAAAAAGTTAATCTTCTCCCACCCACAAGACTAAGTAAAGTTCTACCCACAGCACTGAAGATACTATTCTATGGCACATCTTACAATCCTAACCAAATCACACCTCCTACCTAGTCTCAGTCAACTTGCTAGGTTAAGGTCTAGTCATAGGAGGGAGAGAGGGAGGGTGGCGAGACTTCTTCCATCATGGAACAATGATGCCTCCGATTCTTTTTACTTCTACTGTTCAAGGATTTGGTATATGAGATACGGCTCGCATGAGGGCTGGCGATTGCAAACAGTAAAAATTTCCACTCCATCAAGAATTCTCTTCTGCTTCGAGGTCACATATTTTCCCCGTCGCAGCATCAGCCTCACCAAATTAGAGAAGGGTGGCCGATTTCTTCTCTAGAACTGATGACAAGTGGCCTTGTCCCCAGCCACTAAAGACAAAAATGGGAAATACTAGCCATTCTATGCATGAAGGAAGGAGCCTGATTCTGCCCCACTTGAAGGAAATGAGAAAGGCTCACCTCAGCAGATACCATTGGTTCTCTGGGACAGTCACCTTAGGCTTTATAACCTGAAGTAGGACTTTATCACCCTTTCAGTGCCCAGCCTCTTCACTATTTCACTAATAGCTTAACTATTTACTCAGCTTTTACTGCCTCCAGCTAATTCTCACCTCCTTTCTCAGCTCACAACTTTTAAGAAAAGCCAACAGTTTTTTCACTCTCACAGAACACAGTTCCCCCTCAGACTTATTCTGCTCAGACTATTAATGAAAGGATAAAGAATAATAAAAAAAAAGAACAATCCCATAAGATCCTGCTGTAATATGAGAATCCCTAGACTCCTCAGTGAGATCTCCAGGTAATATGTTTTTCACAATTTTAATTTTAATGGTATTTGTTTGTCACTTACTATATGTCAAGCACTATTCTAAGTGCTATGGGAGATTCAAGTATATCAGGTTGGACACAGTTCCTGTTCCCATGAGGGCCACAGTCCAAGTAGGAGGAAGAACAAGCACTGAATCCCCATTTTATAGTTGAGGAAACTGAGGCCCAGAGAGATTAAATGATGTGCCCAAGGTCACGCAGCAAACAAGTGACAGAACTGGGATTTGAACCCAGGTCCACTGACTCCTAGGCCTGTGCTTCCACTAGACCATGCTGCTTTTCAAATTCTACAATAGAATTCCTCTTCAGAATTCTTTATTTATTTGTTATTGTGTTATTGGTATCTCTCAAACACAATATTAGCAATCTAGGTTTATATATCTGTAGTCTTTCGAGCTTGAAGAAGGGGCAACTGGTGATAAAATTTACCTACAGGAGTGTGTATATAGGTTGCTGTAAAGGCCAATGCAGGATTCACAGTCATAACCACACTGCAAACACATAAACATTTCTTGGTTGTGTTGTTGTGTTAGTTGTTTATGGGGTCTGTGGTGCTGTTTTTGGTTTTGCCTTCCTTGTCTCAATCCTTGCAAAAGCTACTCCAAAAGCCGCATCTTCCTTGCCTGCAGTGCACCACGCGGACTATCTCAGGCAAATAACTCTGGTTTAAAGCTGAAAAGCTGCATCATCTGAAACTTTTTACTGAATCAATCAATGGTATTGAGCATTTACTGTGTGCGGAGCACTTTCCTGAGCATTTGGGGGAGTACAGTATAACAGAGGTGGTAAGATACGGTCCCTCCTGAATCCTTAAAATATTACAATCTTTATTACAAAATTTATTACAATCCTTAAAATATTTCCTCTGTCTTCCTGGCTTTTGGTTTCTCAATTTCAGATCACCAGGCAACAGCTGTCTGGTTATTCCCTGTCATCCATTCTCCTCTCATGTTCCACCTAGTGGAGCTTTGTTTGGTTGAGCAAAGCTTCAGTGCTAGGAGACAGACTTCATTGTTTGTGATTCTGTCTTGGTATTTGATATTGAATAAAGCCGAAATGTGACACTGATGCAACAAATTAAGGTTACCTGAGATTCAGGGGAAAAAAGTTCAACAAGAATTGTATCAGCCAGGCAGAAGTCCATATGTGGTCCAAGTTCAATAGCACTCGAGGACTCCTGGATACCTTCTTGAATGGACTTTTCAGAGGCTTCAAAGGGAGCCAAAGGAGAAAAGTCCTTATACAAAAGGAACATGAATAGGATAAAATAAAGAGTTGTTAATTCTCTTGGAAGTCCTTTTTAGTCTGGAACTTGTCTGTGAAGTCAGAGGAAATTTTGCAGGCATCATTTAAAAGTGCTTTTTTGAAGATTTCATAAAGCGTTGCATATGTCATGCAGGAGGAAATGAAATGTTAAAAATATATCGAAATGCATAATTGGTATTTAAATCCTAGTCACTACAGGATCAAATACTATATAGTGGAGTTTGCTGAGAAGGTTATAATTTACTGTTAAATTCAATTTTCACTATATGATTGGTAACAAAAAACAGTGCAACTTCTCTGCAAGTGTCTTACCATCTGGGGCTTTGATAAGCACTTATTATCAGGTTATACTAACCATAATGAAAATACCTGAATAATAGATGTTATGATTACTTGATGCTGTGTTTAGCCATCCTGGAAGCAAATTAAGCGTACATTTTAGAGCTGAGATTTTTTTTTTCCTTGTAGAACCAATGTATTAATATTTACTACAGTTAGATTGCTTTAATTCACAGACAACCAATATTAAACCAGGCGCTTACCACACCAGTAATGCATATTAGTGCAAAACCATTTATAGGGCTTTTCATCCAAGGCCTTCAAAAGGCTTTTACAAACATTTGATTAAGCAATACAGTGCTTATTCAGAGGTGTTATTTACATTCATTTCAATTCATCCCATAGATAGGTAGGCAGAAGCTTCACAGCTGATTCATAATAAGGCTCATTACTTCCTATTATACTTTTGCATGATTCCTGCTTTGGGACTGCTGATCTCTTTGCAATTACGCTTGAAAGATATATGTTCGATACCTAAGCCATAATAAATATGTCAAGGAAACTGTTAAGGGTCTGATTAAACCCACACTCGAGGAAATTGAGTTGACTCTATTCTGAACTTCGGGGTTTTAATGTGAGCTTAATGAGAGATCATACTATGATGCATGAACTGAATCGCTTGCCTGTATACCCAATAGATGTTTGAAGTTTTCTCTCCATGTATGGAATTTCCACTGAGCAAGTGATCCAGCTAGGTATCAGGTGTGCAGTAGATTTGTTATTCTGTCCTTTCAGTAGGTGGAAGTACAGAAGCGAATCCACGTCTTGGTTTAAATGATCTGAGAAGCAGCATAGCCTAGTGGAGAGACCACGGGCCTGGGAGTCAGAGGAACTTGGGTTTTAATCCCAGCTCTGTCATTTGTCTGCTGGGTGATGTCGAGGAAGTCACTTAACTTCTCTGTGCCTCTGTTACCTCGTCTGTAAAATGGGGATTAGGACTGCAAGCCCCATGTTGGACATGGACTGTGTCCAGCCTGATTAGCCCATATCTACCCCCAGCACTTAGTGTAGTGCCTGGCACATGGTAAACGTTTAACAAATGCCATTAAAAACTGCCACAGAATTGCATATCTGGCCAGGCCAAAGAGAGGGAAAGTGTGTCGAGTGTGAATAATAGCACTGTTATTCAATGGATTTGGATTATGCAAACCAAAAAAAAAGGCAATGGTATTTATTGAGTGCTTACTGTGTGCAAAGAATTATATTAAGCACTTGGAAGAGTACAACACAATAGAGTTGGTAGACACCTTCCCTGTCCACAGCGAGCTTACAGTCTAAATCCATGAACTATTCAGCCCCAAGTCACCGGTACACTTGGCTGTGGCAGTGGTAGGGGGACAGTGACTCTGCACAGAGTTGGCCTCAGGAAACACTCTTGATGAGGACCACTGGCATTATGCTGCAGTCGCGTTGATCAATGCAGGAATTCCTGCAATCCCTTCGCGATGTCCAGCACTCCAGCCTGCCTACTCACTTGCTACAACCATTCCCCACACTGGAAACTTGACTGGCAGAGACGAGAGAGTGAGAGGGGCGCTGCACGAATCAGCACTTAATCAGCACTTGAATCAATTTTTTCAGGCCAGCTGTTTGTTCCAAAATCTCCGCAGCTCATCGGTCGCTTACATCGGGAGACTCCAATTGCCACCCATCCTTTTATTGAATGGTTACTGTATGCAGAACCAGGGTGCCAGGCACTTAGAGAGTGCAATAAAATATAGAGCCCCTGTCCCCCAGGAGCTTACACTGTGAGTCCTTTGGGGCCAGGGATCATGTTTAATTCTCCGTGTATTTCTTTTCCCAACAATTAGTTCAGTGCTTTGCACACTGCAGGAGCATGATAAGTAGTAGTATTACTATTACAACAATCTAAATCACCACTGCTCATTTCATCTTTTCCAATGTTTTTGCTTCTCTCCCAATATTAAAACGACAATGAAAAGAAATCATACTAAAAAATCAGCCAATGTACCGCACTGTAAGGGCTTGAGAGAGTGCAATACAACAAGGTCGGTAGACACGATCCCTGCCCTCAAGGAACTTACCGTCTAGTCATCATAGGATTGAAGAGGTTGAAGATGAAGAATAATCATCTTTCCTGTTAGCTTAAAGGCGAGGAGATAGGTAAGTAGATGGATACATAAAGAGACCTTGTGTTTTGGCAATCTAAAATCCCCAGAGAAACAAAACAAGCAAGTTACATATCAGAGGATCCTTTCACACGGGACTCCTTACTCATGACTAACAGTAAATATCATGACCAAAATCAAAATCAAGCCTAAATCCAGTAAGTAAGTTTGAACTCTTTGCACCTTTTGCCAAGGGAAACACTTGATTTTTCTCTCTTTTTTCCTTTCTTTTCCTTCCTTTTGTTCTTCCCTAATTTCCTTTGCTTGGCTGCCCTAGGCAACTCCTGGTTTTCCAGTCCCTTCTGTTTTCAACCTTTGCTTTCAAGGCAAAGTTCCTTCTCCATCTTTTGACCTCATCACTACCTGCTTAAACCTTTCTCATTTGATCCAGACTCCTTGGTTCTTCTTCTTCCTCATAAGGGTCTCCTGATCCACTTCGGTCTCTGCTCCCTCTTGGTCCTGAACTACCATAGTTAGTTCACTTTGCCTGTACCTGATTCAGAGCCTCTTCTGCCCAGCTCTCTCCATGCTTCCTGCCAGTAGCTTTTTTAAGACTGGCTTTTGTTAACTATGATCAGGAAACCCTGGCCTGTCCACGGTAAACAGCCCTCATACTGTGTTAGGATTAGTAGTGTTGCCTACTGAAAAGAACCCAGTCTTGGGAGTCAGAAGATCCAGTTTCGACTTTGAGTTCTGCCACTTGCCTGCTGTGTGACCTAGGGGCAATTGCTGACTTCTACGCCTCCGTTTCCTCTTCTGTAAAATGGAGATTAAATACCCGTGTTACATCCCCCTTGAATCGTAAGCCCCATGTGGGACAAGGACTGTGTCTAATCTGATCATCTTGCACCTACCTCAGTGCTTGGCAAATAGTAGGGGCATAACTACCACAATTATCAATTGTACTTATTGAGTGCTTACTGTGTTATTATAAGAGAATAAGACTAGTAAAAAATAACTCTGTTGGGTAGATTTATGGTTTAAAGTTTGTAAGATGATATATGAACACTTTGGCAAAGACACATGATGTTTCCAAACACAAAGTGCAGCTTTTTTTATGTGACAGGCCTAAATTCATAATCTTACACAGCAAGGGTCACATTTGAAATATAACAGTGGCAACTACTAGCGTTTTTACTGAAGAATAAATTACTGTAGTTACCCAAACCATTTGAAAGTCAACCCAATTAAAAGTTATTGTTAATGCAAAATGAAAATTTATGAAATTATGCCCAAAAGCCTATTAACTGGGCTATAAATTCTTCATGGCAAAAATCTAGTCTTTAGCATGCTTTTAAGATTCCCCATAGCCTTACAGTGTTCTTTAAATCCTAATAAGGAACAAGCATAAATGGTGAAGTGACTAAGAAGAAGTTAAAACTGAGCTGGCCTGTCCAAAGAACAGTGGATGTAGGTTGAAAGCTTGGAGGATTGGAACTTAAAGAGTTGATTCAGTGCTCTGCACACAGTTAAGTGCTCAATAAATACAACTGATTCATTGATTACTTTCACTGTCACCTTTGATCAGTCCCAGTCCTTCCCCTGCCTGGAACTTCTTCCCTCTTCAAATCCACTAGACCTCATTGTTTCCCACCTTCTCAGTCTTCCAGAAACACCACCTCTTGCAAGAGGCACTTCCTGCATAATAATGATAATGATAATTGTAATGATAATAAAAATAGTTATTACTGTGGTATTTGTTATGCACTTACTTTGTGTCAAGCACTGTTCTAAGTGCTATGGGAAATATAAATTAATCAGATTGGACACAGTCCCTTTCCCACATGGGGCTCACAGTCTAAGTAGGAAGGAGAATAGATATTGAATCCCCATTTTATAGTTGAGGACACTGAGGCACAGAGAAGTTGAGGGATTTGTCCAAGGTTACACAGCAAGGAGGTGGCAGAGCTGAGATTAGAACCCAGATCCTCTCACTCCCAGGCCTGTGCTCTTAAAAACTAGGCCATGCTGCTCCCTACCTTCTTTGGTCTTGTCATCCCATTGGCTACCTTTAATAAGTTGATTTGATAATTGTGGTCTTTGTTGAGCACTTACTGTGTGCCAAACATTGTGCTGTACATACAACCAGATCAGATTCAGATCCTGTCTCTTAAGAGGTTCACAGTCTTAAGGGGATGAAAAACAGGTGTTTAATCCCCACTTTACGGATGAAGAACCTGAGACACAGTGAAGTTAAGTGACTTGACCAAGATCACACAGCAGGCAAGTGGCTGAATTGGGATTAAAATCCGGCTCACTTGACTTCCAGTCCTGGGTTTTGTCCTCCTTAGAAAGTGAGCCCTGTGTGGGACAAGGAGGCTTCCTGACCTGATTATCATGGAGCCATCTCAGAGCTTAGTACCGTGCTCGGCACAGAATATGCACTTAAATACAATTTAACTCTGAGTTATTAACTCTGCAAACATTCAGATCAGGTGAACTGGTGCAGTGCTGTGCATGCATTGGTAGGAGGGTAATTTTGGGGGGATTTTAATTGGCCTGCTGGAAGTCTTATACCACATGCCTAAGGGCTTTATCGTTGTTTGTTTTAGTAGTATTTGTTAGGCACTCACTATGAATCAAGCGCTCTACTAAGCACTGGGGTTAGATACAACAAGCTCATCAGGTTGGACCCAGTCCATGTTCCACATGGGGCTCACAGTCTTCATTGCAATTTACAGATGAGGTAACTGAGGCACAGAGAAGACTTGGCCCAGGTCATACAGCAGACAAGAGATGGAGATGGAATTAGAACCCAGGTACTGGTTCCCAGGCCCTTGCTCTATCCACTAGGCCACGCTGCTTTTAAGTTGTATCTACCTCCAGACACAAAGGATCTGGAATCTTTTATTATTCTTTTAGTGTTATTATCATCATCAATAATTATAATAATTGTGGTGTCAAGCACTTACTATATACCAGGCACTGTATTAAGCGCTGGGGTAGATACAAGCTAATCAGGTTGGACACAGTCCCTGTCCCACATGGGGTTCCTGGTTTTAACCCCATTTTACCAATTAGGTAAGTGAGGCCCACAGAAGTTAAGTGACCGGCCCAAGGTCACACAGCAGACAAGTGGCAGAGGACGACTTAGTATCCTGGTCCTTCTGACTTCCAGGTCTGATTTCTATCCACTAGGCCACACTGCTTCTCACTCCCTGGTTCCGGGGCGAGATTGATGCTATTGATGCCTGGTTACTTCTTTTGAAGCCCGTCTCCCCCCTTCTAGACTGTGAACCCGTTGTGGGCAGGGATTGCCTCTCTTTATTGCTGAATTGTACTTTCCAAGCACTTAGTACGGTGCTCTGCACACAGTAAGCACTCAATAAATATGATCGAAAGCAGTGTGGTTCAGTGGAAAGAGCGCAGTCTTAGGAGGCAAAGGTCATGGGTTCTCATTCCGGCTCCGCCCACCTGTCAGCTTTGTGACTTTGGGCAAGTCACTTCACTTCTCAGTGCCTCAGTTACTTCATCTGCAAAATGGGGATTAAGACTGTGAACCTCATGTGGTACAACCAGATTATCCTGTATCTACCCCAGCGCTTAGAACAGTGCTTGGCTCATAGTAAGCGCTTAACAAATACCATAATTAAGAGCCCAGGCTTGGGAGTCAGAGGTCATGGGTTCTAATCCCGACTCTGCCGCTTCTCTGCTGGGTAACTTGGGGCGAGTCACTTCACTTCTCTGGGCCTCAGTGACCTCATCTGTAAAAATAGGGATTAAAAAATGTGAGCCCCACGAGGGACAATCTGATGACCCTGTAATAATAATAATAATAACAATAATGGTATTTGTTAAGCGCTTACTATGTGCAGAGCACTGTTCTAAGCACTGGGGTAGATACATGGTAGTCAGATTGTCCCACGTGGGGCTCACATTTCTTAATCCCCATTTTTACAGATGAGGTCACTGAGGCACAGAGAAGTTAAGTGACTTGCCCAAGGTCACACAGCAGACAAGTGGTATAGTCGGGATTAGAATCCACAACCGGTGACTCCCAAGCCCGTGCTCCTTCCACTAAGCCACGTTGCTTCTCTACCCCAGCATTTAGCACAGTGCTCTGCACATAGTAAGCGCTTAACAAATACCGTAATTATTATTAGAGAAACAGCATGGCTCGTGGCAAGAGCCCTGGCTTAGGAGTCAGAGGTCATGGGTTCGAATTGTGGCTCTGCCACCTGTCAGCTGTGTGACTGTGGGCAAGTCACTTCACTTCTCTGGGCCTCAGTTCCCTCATCTGTAAAATGGGGATTAAGATTGTGAGCCTCATGTGAGACAACCTGATTGCCCTGTATCTACCCCAGCGCTTAGGACAGTGCCCTGCACATAGTAAGCGCTTAACAAATACCAACATTGAGAAGCAGCATGGCTGAGTGGAAAGAGCCTGGGCTTGGGAGTCAGAGGTCATGGGTTTGAATCCCGGATCTGCCACTTGTCAGCTGGGTGACTGTGGGCAAGTCACTTGACTTCTCTGGGCCTCAGTTCCCTCATCTGGAAAATGGTAGGAAGACTGTGAGCCCACGTGGGACAACCTGATTACCTTGTATCTCCCCCAGCGCTTAGAACAGCGCTCTGCACATAGTAAGCGCTTAACAAATACCAACAGTATTATTATTAGTGAATAGGAAGGAAGGAAGGAATGATTCTTGATGTTGTTTATTGCTATTGTTATTGTTTGTCTCCCCTGATTAGACTGTAAGCCCATCAGAGGGCAGGGACTGTCTCTATCTGTTACCGATTTGTCCATTGCAAGCGCTTAGTACAGTGCTCTGCACATAGTAAGCGCTCAATAAATACGAATGAATGAATGAATGAATGAATGAACGGGGCTGGCTAACAGGCGGGCCGGGTGGAAGGGCTCCCCCTGGTGGCGAGAAGAGGGAGGCGCCGGGCTCCCCGCCGCCCTGGGCTCTGCTCCCGCCGCGCTCCCACCTCTCGCGAGAGTTTCCCCTCCTCGGCCGTTTGCCCGGGCAGCGAGGGGGCGGGGCCTCGGTTGCCATGACACCGCCGGCAACAAGCCGCGGAGAGGCCGAGCCGGGCCGGCGGAGAAGGAGGTAGGGGAGATGGCCCGGTCCGCCCACTTTCCTACCCCGTCCCTCCTCCCTCCCCCTGTTGCCGATTTGTCCATTGCAAGCGCTTAGTACAGTGCTCTGCACATAGTAAGCGCTCAATAAATCCTATTGAATGAATGAATGAATAATCGGTAGGCGGAGCGCTGGGCTCGCGCGGCCTCCTGGGAGTTGTAGTCCCGAGCACGTGGCCCCGCTCGCTCACCCCGCTCCTCCACCTCCTGCTCCTCCACCTCCTGCTCCTCCACCTCCTGCTCCTCCACCTCCTGCTCCTCCACCTCCTGCTCTCCACCTCCTGCTCCTCCACCTCCTGCTCCTCCACCTCCTGCTCCTCCACCTCCTGCTCCTCCACCACCTGCTCCTCCACCTCCTGCTCTCCACCTCCGCTCCTCCACCTCCTGCTCCTCACCTCCTGCTCCTCCACCTCCTGCTCCTCCACCTCCTGCTCCTCCACCTCCTGCTCCTCCACTCCTGCTCCTCCACCTCCTGCTCCTCCACCTCCTGCTCCTCCACCTCCTGCTCCTCCACCTCCTGCTCCTCCACCTCCTGCTCCTCCACCTCCTGCTCCTCCACCTCCTGCTCCTCCACCTCCTGCTCCTCCACCTCCTGCTCCTCCACCTCCTGCTCCCCACCTCCTGCTCCTCCACCTCCTGCTCCTCCACCTCCTGCTCCTCCACCTCCTGCTCCTCCACCTCCTGCTCCTCCACCTCCTGCTCCTCCACCTCCTGCTCTCCACCTCCTGCTCCTCCACCTCCTGCTCCTCCACCTCCTGCTCCTCCACCCTCCTGCTCCTCCACCTCCTGCTCCTCCACCTCCTGCTCCTCCACCTCCTGCTCCTCCACCTCCTGCTCCTCCACCTCCTGCTCCTCCACCTCCTGCTCCTCCACCTCCTGCTCCTCCACCTCCTGCTCCTCCACCTCCTGCTCCTCCACCTCCTGCTCCTCCACCTCCTGCTCCTCCACCTCCTGCTCCACCTCCTGCCTCCTCACCTCCTGCTCCTCCACCTCCTGCTCCTCCACCTCCTGCTCCTCCACCTCCTGCTCCTCCACCTCCTGCTCCTCCACCTCCTGCTCCTCCACCTCCTGCTCCTCCACCTCCTGCTCCTCCACCTCCTGCTCCTCCACCTCCTGCTCCTCCACCTCCTGCTCCTCCACCTCCTGCTCCTCCACCTCCTGCTCCTCCACCTCCTGCTCTGCCCTTCAAGCCATAGGGCAGAAATCACCAAAGCGTCCATAATTCCGGCCGTCCAGATCTGAAGATGTATCCTTAACAAAATAGCATGGGTTTTATAAACCGCAGGAAAAAAAAAAGATCTAGTGGGAGCTTCCAGTTTTGTGCAGACCTACCCTGATGCTCTCCAAAGGGGCAAGAGGAACAAAACTCCTGCCCAATTTCTTCAGTTTTTCCATTGCTTCCTAGATCTCTTGAAAAACATGGGGAAAAACGCTTAGACTGTGAGCTCCATGTGGGACAGACCGTGTCCAACCCAATTAACTTGTGTCTGCCCCAGTGCTTAGAACAGTGTTTGACACATACTAAGTGCTTAACAAATAGAACTACTATATATATATATATAGAGAGAGAGAGAGAGAAATAGAACATATATACTGAGGAACTGTTGTTAAATTCAGGTGCAGGAGGATGCCTAATTGACAAGCTAGAATCCCTACTTTCATTCATTCATTCATTCAATAGTATTTATTGAATGCTTACTACGTGCAGAGGACTGTACTAAGCACTTGGAATGCACAATTCGGCAACAGATAGAGACAATCCCTGCCCAATGACGGGCTCACAGTCTTCCAGTATTACAGGATGCAGTTTGGCTTTTAGATATTAGCAGAAGGTTTTCTGCTGCGTGATGGCAGGATATTTAGCATTTGATGTCCGTCAGTGGTATTAATTGAGCATTTACTGTGTGTAGAGCACTGTACTAAGTGGTTGGGAAAGTACAGGTCAACAGAATTGGGAAATGTGATCTCCACCTAATATATGTGGAGATATATATATACATATATACAAATATATATATACAAATATATATATATATGTGACTTGCCCCTAATATATATATATATATATATATATATATATATGCACCATGCATTTTCTAGCAGTAGGAGTAGTTGGAGTACTTACTGAACACCCACTGGGTACAATGGACTGTTTTAGGAGCTTGGGAAGTGCAGAACAAAAGAAAGGTCTTGTTTTGTATGTAGAACCCCTGCAATGGTAGTTCCTTAATGAGGCCCGAGGAGAGCTGCCCCCAGCCGGATGTAGTGGAGAGTAGAAGAAGACACAAATTCCCTTTATGGTTTATTTTAAATCCACCCCTACTCTCTTTCCCTTATAAAAGACTGTGCCATTTCACTGTGATACATTTCATTTGAGCCAGGCTGGTGTGGGACAATATGAAAACTTCATGAAGCAGTTTTGGACACGTACAGTGTTTTTCTGGCCTGGTTGTTTAAAGAAAAAAATCTCCTAGAAGGTCTTGATATTCTGAAATTAACAGACCAGCTCCTCCCTCTTGCTCTCTCAAGCAGCAAGGAAAGCCTTGCATTTTTTGGTTGGTGGTTTCTGGTGAAGACTACAAAGGTGAGATTCTTCTTTAGCTACTGTATAATCAGGCTTCCCTAGGGGGTCAAGGTAAGAGTGGCCACTGATAGCACCCAAGAATATTAGACAATGCCTCTATTTGCCAACCCGTCTTCCTCCCCTCCTCCCCTAAAAACACACTTTCAGGCAAGGTATAGACCAGCTGCCTGCTGGATGAAAGGATGAATAGTTATTCTATTATTATTATTTTCATTATTTATTATTATTATTGTTACATTTTAAAATGTTTTTTAGGGGCCTGCTATGGGCCAGGTACTGTACTAAGTGCCGGGGTAGATACAAGCTAATCAGGTTGGACAGAGTCCAGGTCCCACATGGGGCAGATGAGGTAACTGAAGCACAGAGAAGGGAAATGACTTGTCCAAGGTCACACGGCAGACAAGTGGCAGAGTGGAGATTAGAAACCAGGTCCTCCTGACTCCTAGGTCCGTGTTCTATTCACTAAGCCGTGCTGCTTCTGTGTTTCTTAAGTGCTTACTATGTGTCAAGCACTGTTCTAAGTGCTGGGGTGGATACGAGTTAATCAGGTGGGACACAGCTCCCGGCCCACTTGGGGCTCACAATCTAAGTAGGAGGCACAACAGGGATTGAATCCCCATTTTAGTCAAGGTAGAATGCACAAAGCTCATTTGATTCCCCGGTTTCCTTCTGAATGGATGGACAGCGAAGTGGACTGCACCTCTGCGTTATCCTGTGTGCTTTTCTGGATGGAAACACCGCTGACCTTTCATCCATTTTGAGCACTGTGGGTTGGTCCTTTCGAAATCCTTGAGCTTTGAGAACCCTTGTTACATTTCCAACTGTGCCAATGCTTCCTCTACCGAGAACAGAAGTTTGAATCAACTCAATACCCTGGAGTGAAAAAGGAGCCAGAAATTAAATGGAGCCCCCCCCCCCCCCCCCCCGGGGAGCAGAGGGGCCGTCAGCCCTTTGGGAGGAGCAGTAACTCTTTCAACAAGGAGGGGGCCATTCGTAAATACACTGCAGCCTTGCACACTAAATCGTTCCCGTGAAGTTAGTGCTCTATTCATGGGGCCAATTACCAGGAACGAGGAACTAACTCTGGGGCCAGGTGGAATTGGGTTCATTAACTGTGTTCTTCATGCCATGCAGTTGAACTTCCATTTGCAGCAGCAGTTACTAAGCATCTGTATGCAGAGAACTATTCTGTGGACTTGAGGAACATCCATTGTAAGTGGAAGACACTAAACCTACCCTTGAAGAATTTACCCTCCAAGGAGGGAGGGAAGTAGCCACAAGTTACCAACTGAACCATAAGTAAAAGAGGATGAGCATGGAAGCAAATGATGAAAAAGAGCCCTACAAGTAAGTAGTTAAATTATTAACATAAGTAAAAGAGGATGAGCATGGAAGCAAATGATGAAAAAGAGCCCTACAAGTAAGTAGTTAAATTATTAACACGCAAGCAGATCTAGGCAGGCTTGATGAAGAAGCTGATGGGGTGGCATGACTAGGACGCTAGGGATCGACCAGAGAACGCTTGTTGGAGAGGCAGCTATTTGGGGGGCTTCGAAGGAGGGACGGAACTAAATTGGACAGAGCAGAGAGAGAAGGGCGATCATCGGAAAGGCGTGAGGAATGGGTTGGGAGTCATGAACAAGGTATTGTTGGAATGGTTAGTTTGATATCCCAGTGGTTTTCTTAGAAACATCACAGTGAGGTACATTCAGTTCTGCCAGCACACAATTCATTGAGCATTTTCCTTAGACTGTGTCAGCCAAATTAGGGAACATTATTTCACCATCACACGTGGATACAACATGTCTCAGTATCAGAAGAAACGGTCACGCTCATGCACGTGGTATAGGATCCAGGGAGAATATTACAACTCGAGTGTTTTTTAGCACAGGCTTCTTTCTGCAGGAACAGAGCCACCTGCATTGTAGGAGAACTGGGAGCATTCCTATCCTTGTCAGTGCTAATTATCTCTCAAACCTGGATTTCACTGACACTGTCCTCTCCTGCTTCTCCTCTTACCTCTCTGGCAACTCAATCATATTTAAGGAGCACTTACTGTTTGCAGAACACTGTATTAAGAGCTTGGAAGAGTACTGTATAAGAGAGTTGGAAGATACATTCCCTGCTCCTCGGTCTCTCTCTCTCTCTCTCACTGACTCTTCCTCTGCCTCCCACACTTAACTCCAGAGATCCGTCAAGGCTCCATTCCGGTTCTGTTTGCCATCTACATGCACTCCCTTGGAGAATGCATTTGCTCCTACAACTACAACTCCCATCTCTACCTGAATGACTCCCAAATCTAATTCTCCAGCCTCAACCTCTTTCCTTTTCTACAGTCTAAATTTCCTCCTGCCTTCAGGATTTCTCTATTTGGATGTTCTGCTGTCATTAGAAGCAGTGTGGCTTAGTGGAAAGAGCCCGGGTTTGGGAGTTAGAGGTTGTGGGTTCTAACCCCGGCTCTGCCACTTGTCAGCTGCGTGACTTTGGGCAAGTCATTTAGCTTCTCTGTGCCTCAGTTACCTCATCTGTAAAATGGGGATTAAGACTGTGAGCCACATGTGGGACAATCTGCTTACCTTGTATCTACCCCAGCGCTTAGAACAGTGCTTTGGCACATAGTAAGCACTTAACAAATACCATAATTATTATCACTGTTACCTCCAACTCGACATTTTCAAAGCTGAACTCATCTTTCCTCCCCAAACCGTCCCTGCACCCCCGGCTTTCCCATCACTGTTGACACCATCACCAGCCTCCCTGTCTCAATCCTGCAAATTTGAGATTTTCCTTGACTCATCTTTCTCCTTCTATCCACATAGTCAGTCACCAAATCCTGTCTGTTTTATCTTCACATTTCTAGAACCCATCCCTTCGTCTCTATCCAAACTGCTACTACGCTAGTCCAAGCTGTTGTCACATTCCGCCTAGATAACTGCATCAGCCTCCTTGCTGACTTATCTGCCTTCAGCCTCTTCCCTCACCAGTCCATACCTCACTCTGCTGTTCCGATCGTTTTTATTAAAAAAAAAAACAAAACCCTGTGCCCATCTCCTCACTCATCAAAAACTTCCAGTAGTTGCCCATCCATCTCCACATCTATCAGAAACTTCTCACCATTGGCTTTAAATGATCAATTCTCTCCCCCTTACCTACAAGGGAAGCAGCATGGCCTAGTGGAAAGAGCATAGGCCTGGGAGTCAGAGGACCTGGGTTCTAATTCCAGTTATGTCACTTGTCTGCTATGTGACCTTGGGCAGGTAACAATTTATCTGTGTCTCAGTTTCCTCCTCTGTAAAATGGGGATTAAATCTACTCTCTGTCACTTGTCTAATATGTAAACTTGCGCAGGTAACAAGTTATCTATGTCTCAGTTTCCTCATCTGTAAAATGGGGATTAAAACCTACTCTCGCCTACTTAGACTCTGAGCCCCATGTGGGAAAGGGACTGTGTCCAACCTGAATACCTTGTATCTATCCCAGCACTTAGCTCAGTGCTTGGCACATAGTAAGCTCTTAACAAATTTTGCCCTAATAATAATTATTACGCACCCTCACTCCTCTCCCGCTACTTGTTCTACAGACCAGCCCTCTCTCCATCTTCAGAGTCCTACTAAAATTGCATCTCAGCCAGGAAGCATTTCCTAAGTTCTCATCTCCTCAGCAGGTTTTTCTTCCCTACTATATCACCTGTGCACTTGAATCCTCACCCTCAAGCTCCTGGGTATTCACTACCCTCCCCTTCCCCCCCAGCACTTACATACATATCCTTCTACTTAATTGCTTTCCCTACCTGTAACTGATTTTAACTAAATTATAAGCTCCTCGAGGACAGGTATCCTTTCTAGTAACACTGTTGTACAGGAGCACAGTACAGTGCTCTACATACAGTAAAAACTCAATAAATACTATTGAATGATTGATTATCACTTCTAAATATCTTACTAAAGTAATAACCCTTAACCAACCTTCTACTGCCCTTCTCCTCTCCTTCCTCTGCATGACCTTTTTCTTGTGCATCGTGCTCTGTTGATTTACACTAGTTCTTCAAATTCATCTGATGTTTTAATTCCTAGGTCCCTAGAAATACCCTCTCCTTTCTATTACAGTTGCAAAGATGAAATGTGCAGAGGGTCTGTTGCTTCTTCTTGCCAAGGAAGGAGACTATTTAATGATGCTGGTGGTCATCACTGGCCCCTGTGTTCTCCCTTCTTCCTTCCCCTGGCAAACATCCATCATTACCCCGAGAGAAACCATTTATGCCTCATCCTGTTACCTAACATTCCCTCATTCCACAGGCTTTTCGACAAAACACGTTGTTCCGATTTTGTGAGACTTCTAAGTGGGTCTAGATTTACTTCCTTTCTGAAGTCTAGACAGATGCATTTTTGAGACTAAGCCCTGTGAAATGGCTTTGAAAATTTCAAAATCAATGGAAGTCGAATGGTGAAAAGCCCCTTTGGACTGTGAGAACTTTCATGACCCTGTCTCCTACATTCTTGTTAAACTCATCTGCACAGAAAAAGAATATTTTAGGTCTGTGGAAGAGAGGTTCTTCTGAACTGCCTCTGTCTCCTCTTTGTCTTTTCCTGAACCCTCAGAATCTCGCCATGTGTAAGGATATTCTTGCCCCTGCTGTGATTTACTCTCTACTCTTCTCCAAGAGGGACTTAGAGTAACGTGGGGAAGCAGTGGGCCTAGTGGGAAGGGCATGGGCCTAGGAGTCATGAAACCTGCGGCTCCAGCACTTGCCTACTGTGTGATCCTAGAAAAGTCACTGAACTTCTCTGTGCCTGCTTCCTCATTTGTAAAAATGGGGATAAGATCCTTGTTCTCTCTCCCCCATAAACAATGAGCCTCATGCGGGGAAAGGGACACTGTCTAATCTGCTTAGAGTGTATTTACTAAGTGCTTAATATTTAGTACTTATTAATAATACATTATAATGATGAAAATTTGTGGTATTTTGTTGTGCGCAGGGAACGTGTCTGTTGATTATTATTGTACTCTTTCAAGCGCTTAGTACGGTGCTTTGCATACAGTAAGTGCTCAATAAATTCAATTGAATGAATGAAAATCCTTACTATGTGCCAAATACTGTACTAAACGTTGGGTAGATACAAGATAATCAGATCCCACAAGAGTCTCACAGTCTTAAGTAGGATGGAGAACCAAAATCGAATCCCCATTTTGTAGAAGAGGGAACCGAGGCCCAGAAGTTAAGTGACTTACTCAGGGTCAGACAGCAGGTACATGGTGGAGCTGGGATTAGAATTTAGGTCCTTTGACTCCAAGGCCCATGCTCTTTCTACTAGGCCACACTGCTTCCCTAAGAATTATCACTAATAATAATAAAAATAATAAAAAATTCAAAAGGAACTTCCAGAATAGTATAGTATGAATTATTTATTTATATTAATGTTTGTCTCTCCCTCTAGACTGTAAACTCGTTATGGGCGGAGGATGGATCTGTTAATTCTGTAATATCATACTCTCCCAAGTGCTTATTACACTGCACATAGTAAGTGCTCAATAAATACCACTGGTTGATTAAGATGCACAGCAGTGAAAAGTTTGAGTAAGCTTTTGTCTGGGGTTGACTGTGAACCCAACAGCCTCTCCTTTCAAGCTTCTCTTGGCTGGTCTTGAAATCAAATTTTTCATTCACCTCCTATCTCTGTGGACATCCATCCATCTTTAAAAGGGCCCACAACTAGTGCCCAGTTAGATTTTCTTTGCCATTTGCTAAATAATCTCCAGTTTTACTTGGAGCAGGGAAGTGCTTGCCTGTACGTATATTTCATGCTCTGTAGCTGCACTAACTCAGAGTTCCGCAGCCCACCCGATTTCTCCTACAGGAGGCCCAGCTCACTGCAATTGGAATGACATTCACGCTCTGCCTTTGTGCTCCCTGTGGCGGGGGGATGTCCTGGTGGGCCTACTTGTCTTTTCAGCCCCTGCTCCTGTCACCTGACCTCCCCGAGAACCAGTGGAACCTGAGAATCCCACAAGGACTCAGGTTCTTTTACTGAGACACAGGCTGATGATTTTCAGAAAGAGGGTGAGGAACTCCAATAAACACGGTATTGATTTGTCAGCCCCACACGGTCATTTTTCTTTTAATTTTGGGCCCAGAGTAATTACTTTTCTGATGAATTCCATTCTCCTTAAAGGTGAGTGCCTGTAGTAAGGTCTCTCTTTTTATTAAAAGTTAATTACTCTTCCACGACTCAGTCAATGTAGCAAAACCCATCCGTGGGCAATATCAGGATTTTAATGATGGGGTTTCCTGTGGGAATGACTTGGTGATCAAGGGTTAACCAGGCTGAGTCAAGAATAGAGGCCCTGCTGGGCTGGGCTGTGACATCCCCTCACCCACTGCTGGGGCCAGTCAAGGTGGTCAAAAACACCTTACTTTTGACCATAAAGCTGTCAATAACCTTGCCCCCTCCAATCTTATCTGTCAGATTTCCTACTACTACACTTCGCCCCTCTAATCCGAACCTACTCACTGAACCGCTGTCCCATCTATCTCACTGCTGACCCCTCACCCACAGCCTGCCTCTGGCCTGGAACTCTCTCTCCTCACTTCATATCAACTATAAAAAAGATTATTACAAATGCATGGGAACAGACAATTACTCTCCCCTCCTTCAAAGCCTTAATATAAGGCACATCTCCAAGAGGCCTTTCCTGACTAAGTTCTCCTCATTTCCTCTTCTCCTACTCCCTTATCAATCAATCAATCATATTTATTGAGTGTTGACTGTGTGCAGAACACTGTACTAAGAGCGTGGGACCTTCTGCATTGCCCTTGAACTTGGATTTGCACCCTTTCTTCACCCCACCCTCGGCTCCACAGCTCTTATATACATAGCCATAATGTATTTATTTATACTGATGTCTCCCCTCTAGACTTTAAGCTCACAGTGGGGCAGGGAATGTATGTACCCAACTCTGTTATACAGTGCTTTCCCAAGTACTTAGTACAGAGCTCTGCATACAGTAAGCGCTCAGTGAATACAATTGATTGAAGGCTAGACCCCAGTACTGCCCATCTGGTCTCCTGCAGCAGCTCTGTTGGTCGGTAAAGGGAAATAAGAAGGGACGAGGCCAAGCCAGGGGAGTTTGAGAAATTGCCTGGGCACTAAAATGGCCAATCACACTCTCTGCTCAGTTGCGACCGTGTTGACCTCAAGAATATCCCAAAGAGTCTACACTGTATGGCAGGGGATTCTTGGTCCAGAAACGATCTGTTGCCTTAATGTAATCAATCTGTTTTCCCCTCTTGCTTCAGGGAAATGGGAGATCCAGAGGAAAGGGGTGAGAATCAAAGTGGAGAAGATGCTGCAGACACAGGCCAACAAGTGACTGGGAGTGAGGCTGCCCCTGAGAAGGAGGGAGCAGAAGAGGAGGGGGCAAAAGAGGAGGCGGAACAGGAGGAGATGGAAGAGAAGCCTGCTGCCTCATGGGACCTGGGACATCACCCTGGGGACCTAGAACCACCAGGAGAGGAGCTAGAGGAGGCAAAGGAAGAACCAGAGGTGCCAGACATGTACCAGGAACTAGAATTTGAGGAATCAGGAGAACTCTTTGGAGATCAGGAGCTGCCCAGTACAGACGACCAGCTTAGAAGCCAGGAACCCCTCCGGGACGAGCAACAAGACATCGGAAGAGAAGCTGCTGAAATTCAGGGCGAGGTGACAGTGGAAGAGGGGCCAGGCCCCACAGATTTCCAGACTGAGCCAGTGGAGGAAGACTTTTCCCAGGTGTTTCTAACTAAGATGAAGGCAGTCCAGGAGATTTTGCAGTCTCCCACGAGTCTGTTACAAAAGATGACAGAAGCCACTGCAACAGGTATCAACTCTGGAAGATGAAGGGTGGACCTTTTTATGGCTTCCCAAAAGGTGGACACTGGTCGTTGGGTGTCCACAAGGGACAGGTGGGGAAGAATCCATCTGCACAGGGAAGGATTGGCCCAGTTCTGTGCTCATTATGGGCAGGGAACATTTCTGTTAATTCTGTTGAATTGTAGTCTCCCAAGTGCTTAGAACAGTGCTCTGCATATAGAAAGTGCTCAGTAAATGCCATTAATTGATTGATCCATTTGGGATTCCTCATGGAGGCAGCCTTGTGGCCATTTGGATTTTCAACCGGAGATTCTCTTATTTATGCTGCTCCTGCTCCCTCCTATCCCAGCCAGGAAACCAGCTGAAGCAGCCCTGGACTGCCTTTTTTTTTTCCAAGGTATTTACTAAGGTCTTACTATGTGCCAAGCACTGCACTCAGGAATTGGCGTGGATGCAAGCTAATTTGGTTAGACACTGTCCCTCTCCCACATGGGGCTCAAGGTCTTAATCCCCAATAAATCACAGTATTAAGAGCTAACCCCTCTGATTTATCCAGGCCAGATGCCATAATGGGATGCATTTTTCTTCTTTTTTTGTTTCTTAGTTCAAGTCCTGCTAATCCCTCTCCATCAGAGGATCACAGTGTCTTTTAATGTTGGCTTTATGCTAGGACTCCTCAAGCAGCAATTTGCCAAACAGTTAAACGTTCCTCACGATGTCCTGCAGTTCACATTTGGAGGTATGTCCCAAGAACCAGAGAATGTCTTCTGGACTTTTCTAAGTTCTTTAGCTTGAAAATATCTCATAATAGGGGACAGAATAACAATAATAAAAATGAGTGATATCAATCGAGTGCCTAGTAGGTCCCCAGCACTCTTCTAATCATGATGGTAGGTTCAAGATTAGACACAGTCCCCGTCTCACCCGGGGCTTGTGATTTATATGGTTCAGAGCAGAGCATCTTTATATCAAAAACAGGGCAGGAACTGTAGATTTCAGATCCAGGCTCTGAGGAAGAATCCTCCATCCTCTTGGTCCCAGAGACCAGAGCTAGGAGACTGAATGACTGTTGGGTGAGCCAGAGACTGAACTGTTCCTTTTACGAAGCTAAGCCCTCCTCCTTCCATCCCTCCCTCCGTGTGTATCTTCCTTGCCGGGGTGTTTGCCGTTAACATTTATCAGGCTCCCTCTGTAGATTTTTACCTCTTTCATTAGCAGAACCTTCAGAACTCCACTCTAAAGTATTATTTGGGTTAAACAGACCCTGCTTTAGGACCCAAATCTTCCCCTGTACCATCCTTCACTGTTGGACATCCCTAATTGTCTTCGAGTGCTATTAGAGTTTGTCCAAGAATTGGCCAGGCTACTCCAGTTTTATTAATCCGATAGGTGATTTAGACTCATTGACTCTTGGCTCAGTAATTAATGATAATTACGATAATAATGACAGTAATACTAGTGGTATTTGTTTAAGTGCATACTGTGTGCAAGGTACCAAACTAAATGCTGGGGCAGATACAAAATAACCAGGTCAAACACAGTCACTATTCCACAGAGGCTCATAGTCTAAGAAAGAGGGAGGGCAGATATTGACTCCCCATTTAACAGATGAGGAAACCGAGGCACAGAGAAGTGGTATTTGTGGTATTTGTTAAGTGCTTACTATATACCAGACACTGTTCTAAGCACTGGGGTAGATACAAGGTAAACGGGTTAGATACAGTCCCTGCCCCACAAAGGGCTCACGGTCCTCATCCCCATTTTTCAGATGAGGGAACTGAGGCCCAGAGTAGTGAAGCAATTTGCCCAAGGTCACAGAGCAGACAAGTGGCAGAGCTGGGGTTAGAGCACAGGTCCTTCTGACTCCCAGGCTAGTGCTCTATCCACTAGGCCATTGCCCAAGGTCACTCTGCATTAGCTTGCAACTGGGGGAGAGATTCTTCAGTCTATTAAACTGCATGGGGATTCTCTGACGATGTATATCTTGTTGTTTGATCTCCTCAGGGCAAGCCTAGGCGTGGTCAGCTCTGTGGCCTAGGAGGCAGTGCTGCTGCTGCAGCTACCTCTCAACTCAGGCTTCCCTACATGGGGCCTGAGAGCTGAACAAGCTGATATTAATACTACTCCTAATTATTACTAATAATACTAACAATGCTATTTGTTATTATTATTGTAGGAAGCAGCATGGTTTAGTGGAGAGAGCACGGGCCTGGGAATCAGAAGGACCTGGGTTCTAGTCCCGGCTCCTCCACTTGTCTGCTGTGTGACTTTGGGCAAATCACTGCACTTCTGTGTGCCTCAGTGACCTCATCTGTAAAATGGTGATTAAGAGTGTGAGCCCCAAGAGCAACAGGGACTATGTCCAACCTGATTAGCTTGTGTCTACCCCAGCGCTTAAAACAGTGCCTGGCACATAGTAAGCACTGAACAAAATTCCAGTAAAAGTATGCTGGTCATACTACAGCTGACCCTGGAAATGTTAGAATTATGATGTCATGCTTTTCTTCATCACAGGGGTCGAGTCCCCACAGGCATATGTAATTGAGGCACACTCTCTCAGGTATTTGAGGCCCAGACCTGTGTTTGGTCTGCAGTGCAGAGAAGGCAGCCCAGATGTTCCATCCTCAGTTGGACACATCAGTTCATACATTCATTCAATTGAATTTATTGAGTGCTTACTGTGTGCAAAGCACTGTACTAAGCACTTGGGAAAGTACAACAATAAACAGACTCATTTCCTGACACATTGAGCTTATTTGACAGACATCAGTACAAATAAATAAATTACAGATAAGTACTTAACTGCTGTGGGGCTGGAAGGGGGGGAAAACAAAGGGAGCAAGTCAGGATGATGCAGAAGGGAGTGGGGGAAGTGGTAAGGGAGGGTGCCTATCAATCTGCTTGCCAGCTGTGTGACACTGGGCAAGTCACTTAACTTCTCTGTGCCTCAGTTACCTCATCTGTAAAGTGGCGATTAAAAAAATCTGTGAGCCCCACGTGAGACAACCTGTTCACCTTGTATCTCCCCAGCGTTTACAACAGTGCTTTGCACATAGTAAGCGCTTAAGAAATACCACCATTATTATTATTATCTGCAAAGGGGATGGAAATTCAGTAGTGACTTTGAGCAATAGGAGATAAGACTTTGGGCTAATAGTGACTGTTATCTAGGAAATATCTATCTGAAGAGAAACCAATAAACATGTTTGGGGTAGAAGCACAGGATTCCAAGAACAGTATATTTGTGTGTTTTGGAATAGTAAATAAATATTCTACAGCATCTTCAGTTACCTGCCATATTATAATTGCCTTGGGTGTTAATATTTGCTTAACAGTTTTTGATTTAGAGTTAAACTCCTGTCATTTTAACATTTTTGATACTGTTTCCTCATTCTCTTTTCATGTTCAAGAAGGATTTTTGCCTGAATTACTCAGCTGTCTCCATTCTCTGTTTGCTTTGTGAATGGAAACTTGTGCTTTCAGCCCAACCACTTCATCCA